>NC_140168.1:139767583-139795821 GCF_963971535.1 Notolepis coatsorum | reverse complement strand
ATAAATCACACACACACACACACGAGTGAACGCTCCTCTCTCCGGTTACAACAGTGCCCAGCGAGAGTATCATCGACGACGGAGGCAAACCTGCCCCCCCCCCCCTCTATCTCTCTCATGTGACTCATGTTGAGGTCCTGGGGTGAGCGGGGGGAGGGGGGGGGGGGGGGAACGAGCGAGTGTCCATGTTAGGATGATCACTGAACAGTTGTATCAAGTCACGTCAAGTCAAGTCAAGAGTTTTAATTGTCACGCCATACAAGTATACAATGAAATGCGGGTGGTCTTGCCCGCGACGATGTGCAATACAGTGGTACAACATATAATAGAATCCAATAAAAAAACAATATTGTGCAATAAACAG
This sequence comes from Notolepis coatsorum, assembly GCF_963971535.1. Classification (NCBI taxonomy): domain Eukaryota; kingdom Metazoa; phylum Chordata; class Actinopteri; order Aulopiformes; family Paralepididae; genus Notolepis; species Notolepis coatsorum. The sequence goes on along the minus strand of NC_140168.1, from coordinate 139,795,457 downwards.
GTAACAGGTAACATGGTGTGACATCTCGGTATCTGTACATAGTATTTACAGAGCATATAGGACATGCTAGGTAGCTTTAGTAGTGCAATACACTGTTCCTGTTGTTATACTAATTTAAAGTGGCCTTTCATATTGGCCATAAGTGTGCGTGTGTGCGGCGTGAGTGTGTGCCTGCTCGTGTTAAAGGGGCTGCTAGTGTGTGAGCGTGCACAGCGTGCGTGTCGTGTGTGTGCTTGTGTGTGCTTGTGTGTGGATAGTTCAGTGTTCTGTGGCACTCAATGTTCATTGTTCAAGGCTCTGATGGCCTGGGGGAAGAAGCTGAGCCTAAGCCTCTCCATCCTAGTAGCTGGGGTTCGCAGGCGTCTGCCTGACCTCAGCAGCTGGAACAGGCTGTTATTGGGGTGGTGGGGGTCTTTCATTATTCTGCAGGCTCTGGATTTGCACCTCTTGTTGTATAGAACCTGCAGGGGAGGTAGCGCAATACCCGTGGTACGCTCGGCTGAGCGCACCACTCTCTGTAGGGCCTTCTTGTCCTGTGCCGTGCTGTTTCCATACCAGGCAGTGATGTTTCCGGTCAAGATGCTCTCTACAGCTACTGAGTAGAAGGACTGCAGTATCTTCCCCGATACTCTGAACTTCCTTAACTGTCTCAGGTGGTAGAGGCGCTGCTTCGCTTTCTTTACTACTGTGTCTATGTGTGTTGACCATGTCAGATCCTCTGAGATGTGGACCCCAGGTACTTAAAGCTGCTCACCCTGTCCACGGTAGCCCCGGTAATCATCAGTGGTGTGTGTGTCTCCTGCTGTCCTCTCCTATAATCCACGATCAGCTCCTTGGTTTTACCAATGTTCAGGAGCAGGCTGTTGTCCTGGCACCAGCGTTCCAGTACCTCAACCTCCTCCCGGTAGGCGTTCTCGTCGTTGTCCGAGATCAGCCCCACCACCACTGTGTCGTCTGCAAACTTCACTATGGAATATCTTCATTAGATATTAATTCACTCTCCGGCATCTGGAGTGCAACGTCGATTCTAGAAACGTCTCACTAATAACATAAATAACCGACACGCCTGTAGTTTTCATCGTTCTGTCTTTTGCTTCGCACGCTCCGTGTCAGTAGCAGTGTTGTAGGACTCGTGAGTCCAGGACTGATTCTCAGGACTCGGGACTCGACTTGGACTTGAGCACTGATGACTCTGACTTGGACTTGGACTCGGGCATTGACTGCATTCGGACTCAGAAGGTGCAGACGAGGACTCGGACTTGTTCATTGATAAATACAGTTATTTATTTTTTTGTAATAGGCCCTAATCATTTGGCATACGATATTGATGGCTAGTGCATTTGTTTAGCTCTCTCCCCCTCTCTATCCCTCCCTCTATATCTCCCCCTCTATAACCACCCACTCTATATCCATCCCTCTATATCTCCCTCTCTTTCTCTCTCATTCTCTCTCTCCATATCTCCCTTCCTCTCTATCCTTCTCTTTTTTTCTCTATCTCTCTCTCTATCTATCTCTCTCTCTCTCTCTCTCTCTCTCTCTCTCTCTCTCTCTCTCTCTCTCTCTCTCTCTCTATCTCTCTATCTCTTTCTCTCTATCCCTCTCTCTCTCTCTATCTCTATCTCTCTCTCTATCTCTCTATCTCTATCTCTCTCTCTCTATCTCTCTCGCTGTCTCTGTATCTGTCTCTGTCTCTGTCTCTCTCTCTCTCTCTCTCTCTCTCTCTCTCTCTCTCTCTCTCTCTCTCTCTCTCTCTCTCTCTCTCTCTCTCTCTCTCTCTATCTCTCTCTCTCTCTCTATATCTCTCTCTCTCTCTCTCTCTCTCTCTCAATTCAATTCAAATGGGCTTTATTGACATGGGAAACATACGTTTACATTGCCAAAGCCAAACAAAACAAAACAATCAAACAGAGAAAACAAAAGAAATCAGTAAATTACAGAAGGAATTTCTTGTACAGTCTTTATGGTGGTTGCATTCCCTTGGATGTCCGTTTCTTGTCACAGCAGCTCACAAATCTGGCTGCTGTGTTTGCACATTCTTGTATTTTTCCCAGTAGGTATGGGAGTTTTGAGTTATTGTCCATGTTTTCAAAGTCTCTTTGGGTGTTTGCAATTTGTGGGAAGTATATGTCTCTGATGTCTTGGTATAGTGGGCAGGTTGTTAAGAAGTGGAGCTCGGTTTCCACCTCATCTTGTGTGCAGTGGGTGCATAGTCTGTCTTCGCTTGGGAGCCAGGTCTGCCTATGGCAGCCTTTCTCGATGGCTAGGCTGTGCTCGCTGAGTCTGTACCTAGTCAAGGATCTTCTTAGTTTTGGGTCAGTCACAGTGCTCAGGTATTCTGCCACTGTGTACTCTCTGTTTAGGGCCAAATAGCATTTCAATTTGCTCTGGTTTTGGGTTGTTTCTTTCCAATGTGTCAGATAGTTTTCTTTTTATTTTCTTATAATTTGATTTAGTCCAGTGTGGTTTCTGTCTGGTGGCTCTGCTTGTGTTTGTGAGCAGAGTCCCAGAACCATCTGGCTGAGTGGGCATCTATCGAGGGTCTCTCTGTGGGTGAGGGCTATGTTGTGGAGTGTGTCTGGGTCACTTTATTTTAGGTGATTGTGGAATTTGAATGCTCTTTTTTTAATTTTGATGATTAGTGGGTATCTTCCTAGTTCTGCTCTGCATGCATTATTTTGTGTGTTCCGTTGGGTGCAGAGAATGGATTTGCAAAATTCTGCATGCAGAGTCTCAATTGGGTGTTTGTCCCATTTGGTGAAGTCTTGGTTTGCAAGTGGGCCCCAGACTTCACAACCATATAGGGAAATCGGTTCTATGACGGAGTCTAATATTTTGAGCCAGATTTTGATTGGAATGTCTAACTTGATGTTCCTTTTTATGGCATAAAAAGCCCTTCTTGCTTTGTCTCTCAGGTCGTTTACAGCTTGGTTGAAGTTCCATGTAGCACTGATGTTTAGGCCGAGTTAGGTGTAGTTTTTTGTGGTTTCTAGGGAAATTGTGTCTAGGAGGAATTTGTGTTTTTGTGGTTGTAGGCTGGGCCTTTTTTGGAATATCATAATTTTAGTTTTGTTTAGGTTTACTGTCAGTGCCCATGTCTGGGAGAATTTGTGCAGAAGGTCAAGGTGCTGTTGTAGCCCTTCTTTTGTTGGGGACAGCAGCACCAGGTCATCTGCAAACAGTAGGCATTTGACTTCTGTGTTTGCTAGGGTGATGCCAGGTGATGCAGTTTGTTCCAATGTTTTTGCCAGTTAATTTATGTATATGTTGAAGAGGGTTGGACTCAAACTGCACCCCTGTCTAACCCCACAGTGTTGAGGGTAGAAGTCTGTGTGTTTTTTCCTCAATCCTCACAGCACATGTGTTGTTGGTGTACATTGACTTTATGAGGTCGTAGGTTTTCCCTCCAATGCCACTATCGTACGGATATATATATATCCATAGTTATATGAGTATAGTGACGCTCTGCATCATACTGGAATACTCTTCCATATCAGTATTAGCACTGAATACATTTTCACATGCACCTTTACACACCTCATCTGTCTGGCCACACCCCCATCCGCTCCTCTACATAAGCAGGGGTGTGGCCATACTAACAGCTCCTTCCCAAGTCTTTCACCACAAAGGCAAGACCACGGGGTCCTCAGTGAGTCAGACGCAGTGCGTCACTATACTCATATAACTATGGTTATATACATAACCGTACGTTATATATCGTATAGCTCCGCTCTGTGTCATACTGGATTACAGGAGCTAAGCAGAGCGAGAGCTCGACAAATGTACCCGTTGAGGCCCCCCACAACCATCAGAACCGGGGAGGACCCGAGCCCCCGGACCCCCCTAGCGGAGGACGGGAGGGTATCGGATCCGACTGTGCGAAGAGGAGTTTAGCAACTCAATGCACAGGGTGAGCAGACCGTGGGACTTACCCACGACTACACAAACGCGCAACCCACATGCCACTAGGGAACGAACGGAAAGGAACAAACCCCCGTTACAACCCCTAATATCACAGGGTCAAGAGCAAAAACCCAACCCCGTGGCAAGGCCGTAGCAGCGGAGCGCGAAGGAGGACCCAGACCCAGGAAGGGACTGGACGCCCCCGGAAAAGGGGGCCTGGAGAGGCCAACGACGCCGCAGCATCGAGACCCCACCAGGCAGTCACTAGTGACACCACCCCCCACATCGCCAGCATATTTTGACAGGGCCCATCCAAGAGCAGGCCCTTCCCCCCTACAGCACGCCACCCCAAAGCACTCAAGAGGCTACACTCACAGCGGGACCAGGCAGCGTACCGGGGACACGACCCCCAAAAGAGGTCGATCCCTCATTCCAGGCAACAGGCCACTCGACCTGAGCCTGGAGCACTGCGGACTAGACAGGCGCCAAAGGGGTCTGCTGAAACAGCACCCCGGCGGAAGGGGCGTATGCTGGCATGCTGTGCACCATGTCGCAGCCTCCACAAAAAAAAACTTGACTCTCTAGAGGGGCCGAGGCAGAGAAGGCTGACATGATTGGCAGATGTCATGAAAGGTGCGGGGGCACACTCACAGGTAGACAGGGCCAAACCCGGCCTACCCCGAGAGTTGACTCTGCTACCAACACACCAGGGAACCAACCACCCCCTTGGTTCTAACATGAGGCGGTTGTTCCTATAACCCCCCAAGAAAAAACTCCAAAACACAACTGCGGGTATACACTGGCTATACCGCAGTACAAGTGTTTCGGTTTTCAAGAAGAGGTTAACCCAGGCCAACGGGTTGACGAAAACAATTTTGAACCCGGGCCCAGCGGACCGGGACGTACACAGGGATGCCAGAGGAGTTCTACAAGAACCACCTCAACAGCCCCCTCCCAGCCCTGCCTAAGCAGGAGAAGAGAGGGGTGAAAAAGAATGGAGAAGGACCAGGCTCCTTCAGCACAGCGCAAGGTACAACACAACATGGACCAAGCAACAGTGAGGGGTAACACGTAGTAACATAACCACAAACATCTCCATAACGTCAAACCCTGCAACGCCCGGGCCGACCAGGCATTTTTCCCCCCGAAAAAAGCACAAGTCCCTCAGGGTACCAGAACAGCAGATCTGCGCCTCGGCGGACAACGGGTTAACTGACCTGGTCCGGCGTGACCAGAATCAGTCCTGTGCCCTAATCACGCCGCCATCCCCAGTCCCAGGAGGGGGGTGTCAATCCAAAACATTATAGAGGGCGCCACCCAGACGGTCCCCTTTGTACCGCGCCCGGTGGCCCACCCCAAGGGCGTGAAAAAAGCACAAGTCCCTCAGGGTACCAGAACAGCAGATCTGCGCCTCGGCGGACAACGGGTTAACTGACCTGGTCCGGCGCGACCAGAATCAGTCCCGTGCCCTAATCACGCCGCCATCCCCAGTCCCAGGAGGGGCGTGTCAATCCAAAACAGTATAGAGGGCGCCACCCAGACGGTCCCCTTTGTACCGCGCCCGGTGGCCCACCCCAAGGGCGTGAGACCCCTCTACCAATGCGTTGATCTATTCTGTTAACATCCCCCAGATATGAACGAGAATTCGTCGAGACAAGCCTAGTACACTGGCGCTCAGAAGAGACAAACTCCATCCCAGTTTCCCCATAAAAACGCTGTTTCAATGATGAGCAACCAAGGCGCGCAAGCCCATGCGTGGTTCCTATCAGAAGCACCCAGGACCAGCACTATGTACACGTCAAGACCCAAAACATATCAATGGACATTCTAACAAGAACCCAGATACCGTTCCTCCAAGCCGCCTGGGAGAATGACAAGAAGCCGCCTTTTTCACAGAAAAAAATACGGACATGGATCCCATACGACGCGGCTGAGGGAAAACAACACCCCGTCAACCATGCTCCATAAAAGAGGGGACGGGGAGCGACATACCCTATGACGGGGGGAATCCCACGACTCAACCGACCATTACAGGCGAGGAGTCAGGGAATTCCCTAACCAATACCCTGTCAACCTGCTCCATAAAGGAGGGGACGGGGAACCCCCAGAGACTCTTCCCACGTGAGCAATAAATTGAAAAGCTTATGTAACATTGAGCCACGTGACCAAAGGCTCAAGATACATATATACCGAGCATAGCAGAACTCTTGAGTTCCTATGCACCGCAACACCAACTTGACAATAACAGAGAACCACACGGCCTGTAAAGAACTCAGGGAAGTCGGCAACCAATAGAAACGCGCCCAGTGACGTATTTTATGGCGGGGGGAATCCCATGACTCAACCGACCATTACAGGTGAGGAGTCAGGGAATTCCCTACCCCCCCCCCTCCCTACCCCATGCCGCGTTGACCAATCAGCGCGGTAGGGCTGAATGATAGAGGGCCCAACCCCCCGACCAATCAGAAAAGAGGGAAGGAGGGGTTTATCCGGTTACCCCCTCATGATCCCAAACCCTGTATACGATAGTAAACAAGCCACGATGATACCTATGTAGCCAGCATTCTAATGGAACAGCGTATATCCTAACAGGATAAGCTAACCCAACGCACGCTAGCCACAGACGACAACACGTCTGCGAACAGGGTTTACAACAAGGCTGAGGTTTATGTGTGAACATGACACCCGTGTTTCATGTTTCAAGAAAAAAACACAGAAGATCGAGAGAGAGGGTCTATAAGACCGTGGTACAAGCTACACACACGAGTACTTCTGCAGGCCAACACTCCAGTGTTGTGGCTCAATGCCTCTGTTTCAAATGTAACAGAACACATAACCCCCTCAGACAATGGTAAATCTTTACCACTATAGGAAGAAACATATTTCTTCAGGACGAGGAAAGAAAAAGCCTTTCGACCGAGTGTTAGCTACAGGCCTTGCTAAGCACATATATATGTAGCGACCAGCTAAAGACTAACAAGTCCTGCTCTCCTATCAACCCCACAACTAGGCGAGGGTTCTACACATCGTATCCCCAACATATACAGTGAATAAACACACAGTTTGTAACAAAAAATAGTCCCTCGTAGGAAGGACCTTTTATTATTGTACAATAAATCATATTTGGGGCGGGGAAGGGATAGGGGAAATCAGGGGGGGGGGGGGGAGTCACTTAGCGGCGCCTGCCGCGAACAGCTTGGTATTTGCCCCCATGGGGAGCAGGCCCGGAGGGACGGTACTGGGGTGCCTGGTCACGACGATCCCTACCGTCACCTCCGGGCATGGGTCGGCTGGCTGTGGTGGTCGAGGCACCCTCTCTCCTCCTGGCCTTCTTGGCCGAAGGTCCAGCAGTGGCGGCGGTGGTGGCGGTGGCGACGGGCGCGTCCCTGACGACGTGGCCTCCGTCGAACCTCACCGGCAACATCGGGTGGGGGAAAATGGGGCTGGAGCACTGCACGCTCTTCCTCCATGTCCCTGCAAGCAGCCGTCATTAGCTGCATTGCCGACCCGAAGAGCCCAGCATCGGAGAGGGGGGCCGTGAGCAAGGGAAGTCTTTTCCGCTCCGGCACCCGCACTTGCTCCAGCCAAAGGTGGCGCTGGGTTAGAGTGGCCAGGGCGCGTACCTTCCCGGCGGCGATTGCCTGCAGCTGTATCAGGTGCAGGATGGCTCCAGCCGCCTGGGCGTGCAGGAACTGATGGTGTTCGTCCAGCACCGCACCGCCCGCCATCATCCCTGACATGAAGCGCGCCAGCTGCGCGATGTTGGACGTCGCAGCTCTGAGTCGAGGCGATGAATGACTGGTCACTCCAGTTGGCCAACTGCCTAGCCGATTTCCCTTGGGGAACCGGCTTCCGCAACGGCTCCCCTACCACCTCAGGACAAAGGAGAGACGCCATCGGGCTATCAAGCCAAGGCACCCCTTCCTTCAGTCCCTCGATCAAACCCACCACCCGCGTGACTTGCACGTAGGCGGGGGTAAGGCCGGTGATGCAGGAGATGACCTGTCCCTGACGCACATAGGCCTCCATTGAGGGGAATAATGGGCAGACAACGCCCGTCTCCCTCACAGGACGACGTTGCCATAGATGACCTAAGTCATCAGGGACAGGTGCAGGCAGTGGCTGCGGCAACGGCACGCCATTAGCGGCTGTGGCTGCCGCCATGAGCTCCGGGAACAAGGCACGCAATTCCCCATGCGCACCTTCCTCCACGCAGCCCGCGTCCTCACGTACGGGAGGCTGCCACTCATTGTGGTGCCACCATCCGATGCGGTTGATAGCAGGGCATCCCGTTGCCGAGTCGGAGGTTCTAAATCAACACCGGAGTACGAGGGACCCCAAGGAGACATACCACCCCCTGCCACACCCTGAGGGGGAGAGTGATGCGTCCCCACTGGGGCGTCAAACAAGAGCGCCTCCGCTTCCACCATAAAATCCTCTGTTTCCATCGGACAAGGAGAAGCAGAAGCACCCTCGTCTGGCTCCAGCAGCTCACCAAAGCCAGGCCTTTCACCCCTGCAGGCCACCCTCTTACGACGAGAACGAGCAGAGGCGAAGAGCTTGCGTCTCAGATCCTCCACTACCAGAGGAGCCGTCAGCCTATCGGCCGACCGCCCCCTGGCGGGGGGAACCAGAGCTGGAACTAGGCCATCTCACAGGAGACGGCCTTGGCTCAACAGCTCCTCGGAGAGGCAAACTCTCCACCGGACGCCGATCAGGTATGTCTGACTGCCACGACCGCGGAGTCAGCGCAGCCCCACGACGCACGGCGGAGGCGGCAATGGAGAACCTTTGGTGAAGGGTGACGTTGCGAGCGCTCGAACCCCCCGAAGAAGACATTATAACTTAGCTTTTTTTCTCTTAAATTGGTGAGAGAGAGAGAAAAACAAGAAACAATGTCAACGCAGCTCCAATTCCTTTCTTCAATATTTCAGCAGTCTCAAAGTGGTGTATACAGGCACTTGCCGTGGTGAAAACTAAAGAAGGAGCTGTTAGTATGGCCACACCCCTGCTTATGTAGAGGAGCGGATGGGAGTGTGGCCAGACAGATGAGGTGTGTAAAGGTGCATGTGAAAATGTATTCAGTGCTAATACTGATATGGAAGAGTATTCCAGTGTTACGACCCCTGTGTGTCTAAGGGTAAAGGGCTGTAACATAACAGTTGGTTGACAGAAAAGATGGACCACGTTTGTAAACAACAATGATATTTATTGGTAAATGCAAAGGAAGCACATGTAGCTCAGGGGTGAGCCCAGGCCAAAACAACAAACAAACACCACTATACTCCAAATAAACCCAATCTAATCTATGGTAAAAGAAATTACATTACCTAAACTACTCTTACCTAACCAAAACAGGAGAAAACAATGTCCAAAGGAAATGGCAGCTCACCCCATCTGTGCTTCCTGAGAAAGAGAGAAAAACACATTAATTATACAGAAACAAAAGCAGAATATATACAAAAACAAACTATAACTTAACAATGCTCTCTCTGTGGCCATACACACACAAGGAAATTACTACCAAGCCAAAAGGCCAATAAACAAGATGCACTACTGTCAAAGTTACAGGGTTACCAAAATCACAACATGCCTAGCCTCATGCCAGAGAGAGAGAAAGACTGAAGGGAGAAAGCCATGTTTTAACAGGTGTGGGGTGATCCATGATTGGGGGGTGTGGATTGAGTGTTAGAGTCTGGAAAGCCAACCACCAATCACTGCTGTGTTGCAATAATGGAAGGATTGGCCTGGCAGGGACCAATGGGGAAGGGAACAATGGCTGGAGGGAGGAAACAAAATGGAGAACACACACACATGGAGACACACACTGGGGAATATATACATTGGGATGTAACACCCCCATACATAAGACAAAAAACATGCCTACATAAACTACCAACTAAACATGTTTTTTTTTTCTTTTTTAACAACGAGATAACATCCCCGAGATAACATGCACTCCAAAACAAAGAGCTATGAAAAAACTAGCAGCAACATAAAACGAGTCCACAGCAACATAGACCGAGTAGACAGAAAAAATAGATCAAGTCGACAGCAATATACAGTAGAACGAGTCGACAGCAAAAGAGATTTCAACTACGAGACAGAGCATCCGCCAACACATTATCAGACCCCTTCTTATGCTTTATGCTGAGGTTATAATTTTGCACTATGAGCGCCCAACGCATGAGGCGCTGATTGTGGTTGTACATCCGCGACAGAAAAACCAATGGGTTGTGGTCGGTGTATACTACCACTGGTAATACGCTCGAACCGACATACACCTCAAAATGTTGCAACGCATACAACATAGCCAAAGTCTCCTTTTCAATAGTGGAATAGTTTAGTTGATGTTTGTTAAATTTCCGGGAGAAATAACAAACCGGGTGACTGACACCATCATGATCTTCCTGTAATAACACCCCTCCAGCTCCCACCCCGCTGGCATCCACCTCCAGCTGGAACGGCAGGGAGAAATCTGGAGCAGAGAGAACAGGGGAACTGCATAAGAGAGCTTTAACACTATCAAATGCATTTTGACAATCAGCTGTCCAAATGAATGGTTTGGACGGGCTACACAGGCTAGTGAGAGAAGTGACGACAGAAGAAAAGTTCCGGCAAAAACCACGGTAATACCCAGCCATCCCAAGGAATCTACGCAATTCCCGCCTAGTAGTAGGCACCGGAAAAGTTGTGATTGCAGATATTTTTGCATCCACCGGACGCACTTGGCCTTGTCCTACCTGCTTACCAAGATAGGTAACCGTAGCCTTGCCGAACTCACACTTGGCAAGGTTAAGGGTCAGGGAGGCTCCAGCTAAGCGGTCAAAGACAGTTTGCAAGGTTGTCATGTGGTCACTCCAGTTGGTCGAATAGACAACCAGGTCATCGAGATAGGCATTACAATTTGGAACACCAGCCAGGACTAGGGTCACCAGTCGCTGGAAAGTGGCCGGGGCATTACGCATTCCAAAAGGCATTACAGTATATTGCAAAAAATTGTCAGGAGTAACAAACGCAGAGATTTCCGAGGCACGGGGGGTCAAAGGGACCTGCCAGTAACCCTTTAACAAATCTAGTTTGCTAACATAGGTGGCAGATCCAAGGTTGTCAATACAATCTTCCATGCGGGGCAGTGGGAAGGAATCAGGCACGGTGACAGCATTTACCTTTCGGAAATCAGTACAAAATCTAGGAGTTCCATCCGATTTGGGAGCTAACAAGCAAGGTGAACTCCAGGGACTGCAACTTGGCTTGGCTAAACCATGTTTTAACAAATAGTCAACCTCCTGTTGCATCATGGCCCTCTTGGTGATGTTAACACGGTATGCATGTTGCTTGATAGGCACAGCATTGTTAACTTTAATATCATGGGCCAATACAGAAGTACAGGAGGGAACATCACCAAACAGAGCCATGTAGGCCTGAATCAAATTTGTGATGTCCTCTCGCTGCTCCTCAGGTAAGTGTGCTAAGTGAGTGGGCAGGTTCAATAACATCTCAGTGTTGGACAATCTAGCACCCTGATGGGCTGCATTGCGCAACTCCAAGCCATCTACGTCCTCACCACTAACGTCAGGAGAGTCCGGAACTATTGGAGTTGAGGCAACAGCAGAGACGGCCAGTCCGGCTGTCTGGTCTGAGGTCTTCACCTGCACACTATCTCTGGAAAAATATGGTTTAAGCATATTGATGTGGCAAACACGAGAGTGACGTTTACGATCAGGGGTGCGAACCACATAGTCTGTATCACTTATCTTCTTGTCTATTGCATACGGTCCGGAAAAACGAGCGGAAAGAGCAGAACCAAGGATAGGTAACAGGACTAGAACCTTATCACCTGGCTGGAAAGATCGAGAAACAGGTTTCTCGTCATAGCGCCGTTTCATAGTTCTCTGGGAAGAAGAGAGCGCTTCTTTTGCGAGAGAGCACGCCTGATGCAGTCGCTCTCAAAACTGGCTAACAAAATCTAGAACATTAGTGGGTGTGCTGGCACCCTTTGACATGAACCGTTCTTTAAGAACTTTCAGAGGCCCTCTAACAGTGTGCCCAAAAACGAGCTCAGCAGGACTGAAACCAAGAGACTCCTGTATGGTCTCTCGCGCAGCAAATAGAACAAGGGGGACACCCTCATCCCAATCTTTCTCTGTGTCTAAGCAATATTTACGCAGCATGGACTTTAAGGTCTGATGCCAACGTTCTAGAGCCCCCTGAGTTTCAGGGTGGTAGGCACTGGACACTATATGTCGGATACCCAGGGACTGTAACACTTGCTCAAATAACCTAGACAGGAAGTTGGTGCCTTGGTCCGTTTGTACTACCTTAGGCAGTCCAAACGTGGAGAAGAACTTCGTCAAAGCCTTAATTATTACAGGCGCTGTAATTCTGCGAAGAGGGATAGCCTCAGGGAAACGGGTGGCGGTACACATTATTGTCAACAAAAACTGATTGCCGGCTTTGGTCCTTGGCAACGGACCAACACAGTCAACTATGACATGTTCAAATGGTTCACCGACCGCTGGTATAGGACAGAGGGGAGCAGGTGGAATTACCTGGTTTGGCTTTCCGGTGATCTGACAAGTACTACAGGTACGACAGTACTGTGCTACATCGGACTTCAAACCGGGCCAAAAGAAATGTTGAAGTATTCTGTTGTATGTTTTAGTGACTCCCAAGTGTCCAGACCAAGGGTGGTCATGGGCCAAGAACAGTACATGCTGACGATAAACTGCAGGGACAACAATCTGATAAACAGTGCTCCAGTCTGGTACCCGATCTGGTAGCCCTATCTCCGATTGTGCATGCTCTGCCAGTCTAGTACCATGGGACCTCCATGTACGCATCAAAACTCCTTCATCCACAAAATAAGAATGCAACTCTCTCCTCTGTTCTGTTTCAAGAGAAGAGAAACATTTTGCAAGAGAAGGGTCAGCCTTCTGGGCAGTAATTAGCATTTCACGAGTAACGGGTAACTTCAAAGCGTCGGAACTAGTTACAGTTGTCTGTGGGGGTACCTTACTATGAGTCGGTGGTTTGTCAGCGGTATCAGAAGTTGGAGCCAGCAACTCCTCCCTGACAAAAGCTGAAGCAAAAACAGAGTCAGACAAATTAATTTCATCACCTCTCTTTTTCAATTGAGCCCGAGTGACAACACTTGCAGAAAAAACTTCAGGGAAGTTCTGTGACAAGTCATCAGGCAGAGAATCTGTGTCTGGGTGATCCAACACTTCCAGCACAGCGTTCACCTGTCCTCCAGCTAAATCATTTCCCATGATAAAGGAAATGCCTTTAACTGGCACCTGGGCTTGCTCCTCAGAAGGCGGTGCTTCTGTAGGTTCACCAGGAGGACTTGCATGTTCATCAGAGACCGCAGGTAAAACAAGCGTCCCCTGCTCCAACAGCTTATCTACCACAAGACACCTGATATCCTGCTTAAGATGCTTTTGTTGAACCGAGAGTTGAAAATGTGTGGCAATCTCCACTAAGTCTGCTTTGCGGCAGCTATCTAGCGCTTCCCAAGTAGGATTGCTCAAGAATTTCCCCAGATCAAAAGTACTAACTGCCATCATTTTTTCTTACACAAATGCCATTTTTACACAAAGTAATTAATAACTATACAAGTGTAAACAAACACAGTTCACCAAATCCATCAACCAACAATTGAACACGGGTTATAAAATCCAGGCAGAGCCCCCATTTATGTTACGACCCCTGTGTGTCTAAGGGTAAAGGGCTGTAACATAACAGTTGGTTGACAGAAAAGATGGACCACGTTTGTAAACAACAATGATATTTATTGGTAAATGCAAAGGAAGCACATGTAGCTCAGGGGTGAGCCCAGGCCAAAACAACAAACAAACACCACTATACTCCAAATAAACCCAATCTAATCTATGGTAAAAGAAATTACATTACCTAAACTACTCTTACCTAACCAAAACAGGAGAAAACAATGTCCAAAGGAAATGGCAGCTCACCCCATCTGTGCTTCCTGAGAAAGAGAGAAAAACACATTAATTATACAGAAACAAAAGCAGAATATATACAAAAACAAACTATAACTTAACAATGCTCTCTCTGTGGCCATACACACACAAGGAAATTACTACCAAGCCAAAAGGCCAATAAACAAGATGCACTACTGTCAAAGTTACAGGGTTACCAAAATCACAACATGCCTAGCCTCATGCCAGAGAGAGAGAAAGACTGAAGGGAGAAAGCCATGTTTTAACAGGTGTGGGGTGATCCATGATTGGGGGGTGTGGATTGAGTGTTAGAGTCTGGAAAGCCAACCACCAATCACTGCTGTGTTGCAATAATGGAAGGATTGGCCTGGCAGGGACCAATGGGGAAGGGAACAATGGCTGGAGGGAGGAAACAAAATGGAGAACACACACACATGGAGACACACACTGGGGAATATATACATTGGGATGTAACATCCAGTATGACGCAGAGCGGAGCTATATGATATATAACTAACAGTTTGTACAGCAGACCCTCATGCCAAATTGAGTCAAATGCTTTTTGGAAGTCAACGAAACAGGAGTATACTTTGCTTCTATTTTTATTTATTTGGTTGTCGATTAGGGTGCTGAGGGTGAGAATGTGGTCTGTTGTACGGTGATTTGGTAGGAAGCCAATCTGTGATTTGCTCAAGGTATTGTTGTTTGTGAGGAAATGTATGAGTCTGTGGTTAATGATCATACAGAGGATTTTTCCAAGGTTGCTGTTGACACAGATCCCACGGTAATTGTTTGGGTCGGATTTGTCTCCCTTTTTGTGGAGCGGTGTTATGACTCCTTGGTTCCAGATATTGGGGAAGATCCCGGAGCTAAGGACAATGTTAAGGAGTTTTAGTATAGCCAATTGGAATTTGGAGTCTGTAAATATGATCATTTCATTTAGGATACCATCCGCTCCGCAGGCCTTCTTGGTTTTGAGTGATTTTATTTTGTCCTGTAGTTCTTGTAGTGTAATTGGGGAGTCTAGCGGGTTCTGGTAGTCTTTTATGGTTGACTCCAGGCTTTGTAGTTTATCGTGTATGTGTTTTTTCTGTTCATTATTTTGTATTGGGCTAAAGAGGTTGGAGAAGTGGTTTACCCATACGTCTCCATTTTGGATGGGTAGCTCCTCGTGGTGTACTTTGTTTAGTTTGTTACAGTTGTCCCAGAAGTTGTTTGTTTTTATGGATTTCTCTTGTAGCTGGTTTCTAACATGTTGGTCCCTTTTTTTCTGACTGTGTTTTTGTAATGTTTCAGTGTCTCACTGTATTGGAGACGTGTGTTCTGGTTGTCTGGGTCTCTGTGTTTTTGGTTTGATATAATAATAGACCTAAATGCTGATAATAAATCATATTCAGCCTATAGATTTACTTTGTCCTAAATAAAATAATGCATGTTATATACGGCGCTCGGAGTCGCGATACACACTGCATGTGGTTATTTTAATAACGGCGCATTGTAAATGTGAATCCCGCAGGGATATTTTTATCTGCCGTTTGGCCGTTTGGCTCTGATTAGTTTCATATATTCTCCGCTGTAGATTTGCTTAACGGAGCGCCCGGATTGTGTTTCATTCAAGCATAAAATTGAAGTGTCTATGCGTGGATTGTGGTCTTTGTGGATTATGAATTACGAGGAATCTGAGGATTGTTGAATTGTATCATCACACGTTATTGTGATATTGTAACTGGGATTAAAATGTCTGATGAGATGCGCTGTTTGACGGATTTGAGCAATTGAATGAGCCGTTGACGTCACATTAATGCATTTGAGAAAATGCATTTATCTGTTCAAGCACTGTTATCTGATGATGAACATGCGTCACTGGTATAAACCAAAGGTTAATCAATTCAATGCATATGGATTATGTCCGAAACAGATTAAAACCTTATTTTGGGGGTCGCGTCTTGAACATTTTATTTATATATAAAGTACATGTTACCTAAGCCGAGCGCATACAGTGCAGATATCCTCATAAGCATATATTAATTATTATCAATTAGATACTCTTTGGGCTTGTTTGTATCTACTTATTCTGAAAGAGTTTAACTAATTATTTTTTTCGCTAGCAATAGATCTCATTCGATTATTCATTCCATTAAGCCTACTGCCATCAGGCACATTTAAAGAAATATAATCTGATTGATTGGGGTAATGAGGGATTTAACATTAGCCTATAGATTATGCATTTAACTTGTCGGCGAGGCTATTGAGCCGTATGTATTGTACCAATTCTGCAATATGTTAATAAAGTTTTAAATCAATCAATCAATGCCGTTAGAAAATCAGGATTTCTGCGATCGACACCTGCTGTCTTTTCAGCTGAGGCGGCCGCGCGCACTTATCCTGAGCATCAAGTCTGGTTCGAATTAACGAGACTGAATCCACCTTCGAGGAACAGGGAAAGCGCGGATTCAAACATCAGGTTAATCGTAACTGGAAAATGGGACTTTTGATCGACTTAGTTGAACCAGGTACGGGGAATAGGGCCCTGTATAAGTTGTGACCCATGTTTATTTGTTGTTTGGTCATAGTTCTTTCTGGGGGGGCATATTTGGGAGGGGATGTTTCCACCTCCTGGTATGTGTTTGTCACCCTGTGTGCTGAGAGTGTCAGGTTCTCGTCCTGTCCTGGCATTGAGGTCCCCACAGACTACGATGTGACCGCAAGCCTGAAACTGGTTGATTTAGTCTTGTAGGATTAGGAACATGTCCTCCTTGTAATATGGGGATTCGATTGGGGGGATGTAGGTGGCACACAGGTAGATATCGCTGCTGTCGGGACAAAACCTCATAACTCCAAAAACCCAACTTTTCAGCAGATGAAAAAAACTAACACAGATTTGAGGGTGAATAGAGTTAGGAGGTTTAGACAGATGATCGGTTTAATGCTTTCCCATTGTTTAAACTTTGTAAAACCCACACACACATATGGAGGATGATCTACGGAGTTGATTTATATAATAAAAAAAAATTAAAAAAATGGAGTTATGAGGTTTTGTCCCGACAGCAGCGATATCTTTCTCGGTTGATGTAAGTTCCTTATTTATTTTTAACCAGATGAAAAAAGCTCCGGTTTTGATTAGCTTAATGGAGTGGGTTAGTTCTGATTTGTACCATATTAGCATGCCTCCCGAGTCTCTCCCCTGTTTGACCCCTGTTAGCTTGGTGGATGGTACCAACAGCTCTCTGTAGTTTGCAGGGCAGCCAGTAGGACTATTTCCTCTGTGCCATGTCTCTTGTAGGACCATGATGTCTGTGTTTGACATTTCTGTGATAAAATCTGGGTTTCTGCTCTTTGTTCCAAGGGCAGTTGACCTCAGACCTTGTATATTCCAGCTTGAAATGGTAAAAGATTTGTATTCCATTGTTACAGTGTTATATTCCAGTGGTTTTGTCCTGGACCACAATTGAGTAAAGCTTGCTGAACATCTGATGCACGGTCAGCTCCCCGGGTGGAGATCTGTCGGTCATGGGGTTGACCTGTAGATCTGTGTGGTATGGGATTGGTGGTCGCATGTGCTGTGTGTATGTGTGTTGTGGGGCTGGCAGGGTGTGCATTGGCTGGTAGGGGATCGGCAGGAGGGGAGCAGGTCGAAACTGGGCAGCATGTGCATATGTGTGATTGATTCTTTGTATGAAGTCTAGGTGGTAATCCCATCTGGGTAGTATTGCAGAGATTACTACTTTTGCATTGGGAAATGTTGACGTGGCTTTTTCGATTACTTCCATGAGAGATTTGGTCACCTCCTCCCCTGTCTGCGTTCTCAAGTTGTTTGTGCATGTGTGTATTATGATGTGGCTGGGGGACCCCAGGTTGTCTTCTGTCAGTAGCTCTATAGCCCGTTTGGTATTCTGGCACTTTAGTTTCTTAACTCTGTGGTTTGGGAAGAGTTTTCCCTCCTCTACATATCTCCCGTTTTTGTCCATGAGGAGTACAATTTGTGGACTTTCTTGAGGTCTGGTGGGTGATGTTGGACGTGGGGTGTCTTGAGTGTCTGTTGTGGTTGGTTGGTTGTCCTCATCTTCATCATGAATTTCTGATGACTCTGTTTTATGGGGCTGTTCGGTGGTCAGAGCTGGTTTGGCTGTTGACGTCTCTTTGAGGTTTTGCATGTCCTGCCTGATTCGATTGTTGTCTTTCGACACCTCTTCAACTTTACCCATGGATGTTCGCATTTCTGCCGCCTCCAATTTGGCTGTTTGCATCTCTTCTTTGAGTTTTTTCAGCTCCAGCCTGAGTTCATTGTTCTGTTTCGACACTTCTTCTATTCTGTCAATGTGTGTTCTCACCAAGGTCCAGAGAGCAGGCAGGGAGTCCTTTTCGCTCTGTGTTGGGGGGGGGGGGGGGGGGGGGGGGCTGTAATTTTTTGCTCCATTTCCACTTGTTTGCGTTCTATCCTTGAAAACATCTCCTTCATCTGTTTCATCCCGGTGAAGCAGCAATGGTCTGTTGTGAGTGGGTCTTCACTGTTTATTTTCATTAGTGCCGTTTCTCTGATTCTGGAGAAGTCTTTCTCAAAGGGACTTGTGTTGCCCTGAATCACTACAGTTCCTGTATGATAGAAGTTTGCAACCGTTTGGTTCTCCCCTGTGTCTATTTCCAGTGTTTGTGAGACCTTGTTTCCCTTTTTTGTAGCAGAGGGATGGTGGTTAGTGTGGCCGCATGCCATGCCTTATAGTCTTCAGTGTAGAAAATGAGGTTGGATTTGCATCCAGTGCTATCATAGTCTGCAAATAGTGTATTTGGCTTGCTCTTTAAAAATACTTCTTTGTATCTTTTTTTTCTGTATTGCCCTTAGGCCATGGTTAGACTAGTGTATTCCTGGCATTTGTTTATACGTTTTTGACGACGTTTGATGTCCCTATTACACAGAAATGCGTTTTTTGGCGTTTTTTTGTGGATACGGCTGAAACGCTAAATTGTGTTTGCGTTTGGAGATACGCAAAAAAAACGAATCGACAACAGCGTGTAGTCAGCACGGAGCCGTTGTTGCGAAAACGCCCATGCGCAGTAGATACCATCTGCGTGCCCTTCCGGTGACAACAGTGTGTGTGTTTGGGACATAGCTCCGTGTCCCAAATAGCTTCAGCTACCATGTTTACATTTACATTTACATTTAGTCATTTAGCTGACGCTTTTATCCAAAGCGACTTACAAGTTCTGTACGACAAGCCATCAGGAAGAGCACAACTCTATCAGCTGAGTAACAATGTTCATCAAAGTGTTGAGTGCTACAGTGTAGGTTAGTTTATTAGGACAAGTGCATGACAGTATGGTTAGTTAGGGTTAGATTTTTTTTTTTTTTTTTTTTTAATTCAGATAATGGTTGAAGAAGTGAGTCTTTAGTCGACGGCGAAAGATTGGACGTGTTTCGGCTGCCCTAACTGGGGTGGGTAGTTCATTCCACCATTGTGGGGCAAGGACTGAGAATAGGCGACTTCTCTTTGATGACCCTCCCGGAGCTTGGATAGGAGTAGGTCTGAGGCGGCCAGAAGATGCAGAGCGTAGGGGTCTTGAGGGTGTGTAGTTAGAGACCATTGACCGGAGGTAGGCGGGAGCAGTTCCCTTTGCCGCACGGTATGCTAGGTCAAGGGCCTTGAAGCGGATTCGTGCAGCAATGGGGAGCCAGTGCAGGTCCCTAAGAAGTGGGGTGACATGGGCCGACTTCGGTAGGTTTGAGATCAGGCGGGCCGCTGCGTTCTGAATGAGTTGAAGAGGCTTAGTGGCAGTGGCCGGGAGGCCAGCGAGCAGTGCGTTGCAGTAGTCGAGGCGGGAGATGACTGTTGATTGGACGAGGAGTTGGGTGGCTTCTTTTGTCAGGAAGGGGCGTATCCTTCTGACGTTGCTCAGGAGGAATCGGCAGGTTCTGGTTGTCGCTGCGATGTGAGCAGAGAAGTTCAACTGGTCGTCGAGGACAACACCAAGGTTCTTGGCGGTCGGGGACGCGGTCACAGCTGCATTCTCGACTGTGATGGAAAGGTCGGTCAGGGGGGAGGATTTGGCCGGCAGGTGGAGCAATTCTGTTTTGCTTAGGTTCAGTTTGAGGTGGTTGGTCGTCATCCAGGCGGAGATGTCGGACAGACAGGCCGAGATCCGCTCAGAGACGTGGATATCTGAGGGAGGGAAGGAGAGGAAGAGTTGAGTATCGTCGGCATAACAGTGGTAGGAGAAGCCATGAGACGTGATAATGTTACCCAGTGATTTAGTGTAGAGGGAGAAGAGAAGGGGTCCTAAAACCGAGCCCTGGGGGACACCCGTCCGCAGGGGGCGGGTGGCCGACAGGGTCCCTCTCCATGACACTTGGTAGGAGCGGTCAAGTTATTGTTATAAGGACCCCAGTCCAAGCTACAACAGTCTGCATTCCCTTAACAATTGTTTGTATTGAGCCGTATTGTATTGTACCCATATGCAATATGTTAAATAAAGTTTACATCCATTCATTCTGCTAGCATTACCGATTGCATGAGCAGCTGGCTAACGTGAGCTATCAGGATTCAGACCCTGTTAGCTCAGAGCGCCTCTTTCAACTTAACAAGCATTAAACAAAATGGCCCAGTCATCTATTCACCTTTGTTTAATACACACAGCGTTGTCTCTAATGTTATCTAACTACTGATAGCTCGCGATATCATCAGTTTTGGTGCTGGCTAAGTAGCGTGAGCTAACGTTAGCTTCTAGCCACAATGCTATATTGTTATAATGGCATACTCCATTGACGTTAGCATGCAGCTAACAATGCTACCGATCTTTTTTTAGACTAAACTATCCGCTCTTGGTGGTCACTTGTGTTGATGTTAGTTTTGTTTCATCAACAAATGACAGGCAGAACACACAGTGAATGTATCCGTTTTGTTTCAGCGGCACGGTGGTGTAGTGGTTAACACGGTCGCCTCACAGCAAGAAGGTCCAGGGTTCGATTCCCGCTTGGTGACCAGGTTTCCATGATGCCAGGTACCCAGGTGGGGTATCTCCCAGGCCTTTCTGTGTGGAGTTTGCATGTTCTCCCCGTGCTCGCAAGGGTTTCCCCCCCGATAAGATAAACCCAATGGAAAAACATGCACAACAACAGATCGCTAACGCTGTGGCGTCCTTGACGAAGACGGACAGGAGCACTTGGATTGGTCCCCTGGCGCGGCTCACGTTGACGCCTGTCTGCTCCCGGCTGCCCTTGGGGGGGAAGGACGACGGGATGGGTTAATCACAGAGACGAATCGCATCAGCGATCCTACAGACAATGCATGCGTGTGTGTTCCGGTGTGTTCCGGTGTGTGTGTTGAGGATAATTGCCAATGCCAATTAAAGACCTCTGAGCAGGTCCTGCATTATTATTATTATATATTGCACTTTTATTAGGCTTTGCTGAAAAAGAATTGCTGCATTGGGTAACTAGGCAAAAGATGGTGGCCGCCTTGTTGACATTTGCTTTGCAGGCACATTCAAGTTCTGATTGGTTGAAATTGCCTTCATGTTTGCCACCTACTGCCACCTACTGCTTTGGCAGTGTACTACATCAGTGTGCTCGGGTGACAAAAACGAAAAAAAACGAAAGTGTGACTCGAGGCGCACGACGTCGCGGCGATACACATATGACGACGATACGAAAATGATACGAAAGGTGTAACCGACGCTTAAAATGTCATCTGGGTACTGCACTCTGGGGACTGGCGTGTGGGTTTGGTCCTTATTTGCATTTGAATCAGGGAGCCTGTGTGGCTCAGATTCCATTGTTGAGAGTTGAAGAACTTCACACCTCTATGTCCTTGCCTGTCAAGGAGTCTGGTTCAAACCACGATTTAGGCCCTTGTTACACACACTGTTTTTGTGCTCGTGTTTATACGTTTTTGAATACGTTTGCTGTCCCTTTTACACAGAAATGCGTTTTTTGGCGGATACACTGAGGCCCTTGTTACACACACTGTTTTTGTGCTTGGTTTTATACGTTTTTGAATACGTTTGCTGTCCCTTTTACACAGAAATGCGTTTTTTGGCGGATACGTTGTGGCCCTACTGAAAACGCTAAATTGTGTTTTCCGTTTTGGAGTAGCGCCAAAACTCGCCGACAACAGTCGTGTAATTTGCACGGAGCCGTTGTTGCGAAAACGCCCATGCGCAGTAGATACCATCTGCGTGCCCTTCCGGTGACAGCAGAGCTGTCCCAAATAGCTGCAGCTACCATGTGTTGTCAAGTTATTGTTATAAGGACCCCAGTCCAAGCTACAACAGTCTGCATTCCCTTAACAATTGTTTGTATTGAGCCGTATTGTATTGTACCCATTATGCAATATGTTAAATAAAGTTTAGATCCATTCATTCTGCTAGCATTACCGATTGCATGATCAGCTGGCTAACGTTAGCTATCAGACCCTGTTAGCTCAGAGCTCCTCTTTCAATCTTAACAAGCATTAAACAAAATGGCCCAGTCATCTATTCACCTTTGTTTAATACACACGGCGTTGTCTCTAATGTTATCTAGCTACTGATAACTCCCGATATCATCAGTTTGGTGCTGGCTAACTAGCGTGAGCTAACGTTAGCTTCTAGCCACAATGCTATACTGTTATAATGGCATCTTCCATTCACGTTAGCATGCAGCTAACAATGTAGCTAAACAAAGTCACCGATCTTTTTTGAGACTAAACTATCCGCTCTTGGTGGTCACTTGTGTTGATGTTAGTTTTGTTTCATCAACAAATGAGAGAGCAGAACACACAGTGAATGTATCCGTTTTGTTTATTGCACTTTTATTACACTTTGCTGAAAAAGAAGTGCTGCATTGGGTAAATAGGCAAAGATGGTGGCGCCCGCCTTGTTGACATTTTCTTTGCAGGAAGTGTATTGGCACATTCAAGTTCTGATTGGTTGAAAATTGCCTTCATGTTCGCCACCTACTGCCACCTACTGCTTTGGCAGTGTACTACATCACTGTGCTCCAGGTGACAAAACAAAAGTGTGACTCGCCTCGCTACGTTGCGGCGAAACTCAAAATGAAAATGAAATGAAAATGAAATGAAAGTCTAACCGCAGCCTGAAAACGCTAAATTGTGTTTTCCGTTTTGGAGTAGCGCAAAAACTCGCCGACAACAGACGTGTAATCTGCACGGAGCCGTTGTTGCGAAAATGCCCATGCGCAGTAGATACCATCTGCGTGCCCCTTCCGGTGACAACAGAGTGTGTGTGTGGGTGTGGGTGTGTGTTTGGGACAGAGCTGTCCCAAATAGCTGCAGCTACCATGTGTTGTCAAGTTATTGTTATAAGGACCCCAGTCCAAGCTACAACAGTCTGCATTCCCTTAACAATTGTTTGTATTGAGCCGTATTGTATTGTACCCATTATGCAATATGTTAAATAAAGTTTACATCCATTCATTCTGCTAGCATTACCGATTGCACGAGCACTGCCACTGGCTAACATGAGCTAGCATTAGCTATGAATGAATGAATGAATGAATGAATGAATGAATGAATGAATGAATGAATGAATGAATGAATGAAAACTTTATTTAACAGATTGCAGAATGGGTACAATACAGTACGGCTCAATACATACAATTGTTAAGGGGATGCAGACCTGAGAAAGACGTTTGTCTTGTTTCCATCAGGGTCCCCCATTTTCAATTCATATAGACATATATGACATACATGACATACAGATAGTCAGTACTGCTACATCTATACATTTATGACATACCAGATTTGCAAATACAGTACTGTTTGTGATACAGAAGGAGTCAAGAAAAGGGAGTATATACATTTGACGTAGAAACTGTACATTGGAGGAGGTTGGGTGGGGGGGGTTGGGTACATTGGGATATTGACAACCATACTGGGTAATTTACATTGGAGGTGGTTGGGGGGGGGGGGGGGGGGCCGGGGGGCACACTGTATAAACAAGTAACTCTGTACATTGAGGGGGGGGGGAGGAGACACTGTACAAACAAACACAATTGTACATTGAACTATTGACAAAACCATACTAGGTAAATGACTGTACATTGGAGGGGGTTGGGTTAGGATATTTACAGGGGCCAGTGTTGAATTGCAGTCTCCCGTAGGTGTCCCTTGAGAGAGGTTTTGAAAGTGGGTAGTGATCCACATTCCTTTACAGCTTTGGGTGGGGCGTTCCACATTGATGTGGCATAATTGCGAAACGTGTTTAGTCCCTTATTTGAGCCGAATCTGGGTTTAACATGATTTGTGGAGCTCCCTCTGGTGTTGTGATCGTGGTATTCACTGACCTTTGGGAAGTATTTTGACATGTACATGGGTACCTTGGTCGTGTAGTGTATCTTGTAGACCAGGCCCATTGCAAGTTGTTGTACTCTGTCGTCTACTCTATCTAGCCATCCTAGGTTGTCAAAGTGGGCAGGGGTGAGGTGGGTTCTAGGAGTAAGGTCAAGCAGTAGTCTGACCAGTTTGTTTTGAGATGTTTGTAATTTTGTTTTTAGCGCCTTTGAGGTGCTTTGGTACCATGAGGTGCAAGCAGACCCTGTTAGCTCAAAGCTCCTCTTTCAATCTTAACAAGCATTAAACAAAATGGCCCAGTCATCTATTCACCTTTGTTTAATACACACAGCGTTGTCTCTAATGTTATCTAGCTACTGATAGCTCCCGATATCATCAGTTTGGTGCTGGCTAACTAGCGTGAGCTAACGTTAGCTTCTAGCCACAATGCTATACTGTTATAATGGCATCTTCCATTCACGTTAGCATGCAGCTAACAATGTAGCTAACAAAGTCACCGATCTTTTTTGAGACTAAACTATCCGCTCTTGGTGGTCACTTGTGTTGATGTTAGTTTTGTTTCATCAACAAATGAGAGAGCAGAACACACAGTGAATGTATCCGTTTTGTTTATTGCACTTTTATTACACTTTGCTGAAAAAGAAGTGCTGCATTGGGTAAATAGGCAAAGATGGTGGCGCCCGCCTTGTTGACATTTTATTTGCAGGAAGTGTATTGGCACATTCAAGTTCTGATTGGTTGAGAATTGCCTTCATGTTCGCCACCTACTGCCATCTACTGCGTTGGCAGTGTACTACATCACTGTGCTCAGGTGACAAAACGAAAGTGTGACCCACCTCTCATACGTTGCGGCGAAACTCACCAGAAAATGAAACGAAAATGAAACGAAAGTCTAACCGCAGCCTTATATCCAGTTTACCAGTTTGTAATTTGTAGATGTTTTAGCTGAAATGTCTGACTAAAATGTCAGTATTATTCAGTTTTTGGTTTGAGGTAGCCTCTCTCAGTCCAGTGGTACTTACTCCGTTATGACTCCAACAAAGCAACAAAACCTCTGGTCCTTGAGTTTGCCCCTGTGATCATATGACCTTTTCAGGTAATTTGGTTCAAAAACAGCTCTTAATTCCAGATTACCCGGATGTGTGGTGTGAAAATTATAAAATTGGTATAATCCTCTTTAGCTCCTTGTGTAGAGATATCCAGGTATATTCCAGGTATATTCCAATTTGAGTGTATTTTATCTTTTTCTCCAGTTTTCAGTAGGAGCTCTTGAGCTCTTGAAAAACACAACCTATCGCTCGAACGTTCACACCTCCCTCTCCTCTCTCTCTCTGTCTCTCTCTGTATCTCTCTCTCTCTCTCTCTCTCTCTCTCTCTCTCTCTCTCTCCCCCTCTATCTCTCTCTCTCTCTCTCCCTCTCTCTCTCTCTCTCTCTCTCTCTCTCTCTCTCTCTCTCTCTCTCTCTCTCTCTCTCTCTCTCTCTCTCTCTCTCTCTCTCTCTCTCTCTCTCTCTCTCTCTCTCTCTCTCTCTCTCTCTCTCTCTCTCTCTCTCTCTCTCTCTCTCTCTCTCTCTCTCTCTCTCTCTCTCATCTCCAGTTAACACAGTTGTGTGAAGTGACTAATTAAGCCTGTGGGCCTTTCTGCTGCCACCACACCTGGAAATAGCATTGTGTGTGTGTGTGTGTGTGTGTGTGTGTGTGTGTGTGTGTGTGTGTGTGTGTGTGTGCGTGTGCGTGTGCATGTGTGTGTGTACGTGTGCGTGTGTGTGTGTGCGTGTAGCAGGGAGCCACTGTGAGGCAACACACAGCTGTTCAGAGGCAACAAGAGACTGTTGTTGATCAGCGTGACCTTTGTGTTCCGTCTCTAGCTGCTGAGAGGGAGGCTGCGGAGCTCAAGACGGTGGAGGAGGCCTACGAGACTGTCAACATGGAGATCAGGTGAGGGAGGGGGGAGGAGGAGGAGGAGGAGGAGGAGGAGGAGGAGGGGGGAGGAGGGGGAGGAGGGAGGAGGAGGAGGAAGAGGAGGAGGAGTGGGATGGGGGGAGGAGGAGTGGGGGGAGGAGGAGGAGGGAGGAGGAGGAGGGAGGAGGAGGAGGAGGAGGAGGAGGAGGAGGATGAGGAGGGGGGGAGAAGGAGGAGGAGTGGGATGGGGGGAGAGAAGGGGAGAGGATATTGTTATATTGATATTATTGTGATATTGTTCAAGGTCATATATGTGCATGTTCCCTCATTAAGCAGTGCACAGTCTCCTGTAGGGTAGAGGTCACTCAGGCCATTCTCTTCGGATCAAATAACAGCCGACGGCTTCTCAGTTACAGTGGGTGACAATATTGTCACAATAACCCATATCTGGGTTCCATCCTAGAGGCAAAATCTTTCCTGTGACAAAATGGCAACCAATGTAATAAAAAAAGTCAACCAAAGAACTAGATTCTTGTACCAGATCTCCTCTCTAGTAAACAAGAATACCCTGAAGACTCTGGCAGGAGCACTCATTCAAGGGTACTACGACTATGCTTGCACCTCATGGTACCAAAGCACCTCAAAGGCGCTAAAACAAGATTACAAACATCACAAAACAAACTGGTCAGACTACTGCTTGACTGATTGATTGAAAATTGTATTAACAGATTGCAGAATGGGTACAATATAGTACGGCTCAATACACACAATTGTTAAGGGGATGCAGACCAGAGAAAGACTTTTGTCTTGTTTACATCAGGGTCCCCCATTTTCAATTCATAGTGACATTTATGACATACATGACATACAGTACTGTTACATCCAGACATTTATGACATACCAGATCTACACATTTACAGTACTGTTTATGTGTACAAAAGGAGTCTGAAAAGAGAGTATATACATTTGAGGGGTGAGGGATTTGGGGTGCTTTTTCAATGTATGTGATGTATAGATTGGGGGAAGATGGTAGCATCTAACGGTGCCAGGTCAGAGAGGGCAGGAATGTGTTTGGCTCTAGCAGACGGTGATAGAACGGTGGTTCAGGATAGCAGCACACTGCCAGCGAGGGTGTTTGTTTTGAATTCCGATCGAAGACACAACAAGATAACATGGACACAAGAGGCAGCGCGATGGAGGTTTTGACAGAGAGAAACGTTTTGAGATGTGTGTAAAGGTTAAATGCGGTTGTCATGACAGCGCGGCACATGACAACCAGAAAGGGGTGGGCTATCATAGCTATGACGAAGATCCTATAAAGCTGACGGTGGTTCCGGGTAGGGCCAGACAAAAATCAGACTAAAGAAACGAATCCCACAGGAGGGAAGAGACCAAGATACTCTCTCCTCTCATCACAGATAGGAGGGGGGGGGGGGGGAGGAAGAATGACACATCATCATTAGCTTCGGCTACCACGAGGATGGTATTGGCTAACGAACAGGCCCGACCATTGTTGGACTGAATAGCAGAGGGACAATAGACTGGACTGAAAGATCATTAGATAGACTGAACACACCGAAAGATCATTAGAATAGACTTTCCAAGGACAATACAATCTGTTAACATCTGAGCTGAGGTTTCTGTTTATATCAATAAACAACGCTTTTCCTCATAAGGTATTACGCTGTGTCGAAGTGTCGAATTCTTACGGAGGTGGAGAATTATTATGGTTTTGCGGATTGTACTAACGGGGAGAGATAAGGATTTTATCAGCCAGTATAGGAGACGTCAGGACCATTAAAATGACACAACGCAGAGGAATTGG
>NC_140168.1:139742266-139767383 GCF_963971535.1 Notolepis coatsorum | reverse complement strand
AATAAAACAATACATTCAATAATAATAATACATAAAAAGACACCGAAAACATCGACTCAACACTACAATGACTAGACAATAAATAAAACAGATTGTACAATTATCACCCTAAGCCCCCTCCCTCACCACCCATCACAGCCGCGATCCCCAACCCTCGAGAGCCCCAAGTCCGGTACCCCGGCGAACCAGAGCATCACGCCTCTTTAACACCCCGACCCGCCGAGGGCCCGAACCAAGGGCCCCCCCCCCCCACCCCTAGCCCGTGACCCTCCAACACAATCAAAAGGGGCCCAGAACACAAACATAATGGGTTTCCTGAACCCCCTCCATCTACAGGCCCGGCAGCCGCGAACCCCGACCTCGGGGGATCCGCAGTCCGGCGCCCCCACGAGCCAAAGCATCACGCCTCTTTAATGCCTCGACCTGCAGATACCCCGAACCACAGCCCCCCCCAGTCCGAGCCCACAACCACCAGACCCACATCTAAAGGGGGCCCAGAACATATACATAATTAAAAATACAATAGAAAACAAAAGAAAAAATGTAAGTACACCACTATGTTATCAATACACATTTATAAAACGAGGCATATTTAGCCAAAATATGTTGCCAGAACATAAAACAATTTAAATTGCCAATGCACCTACCCACGACCCCACTTTGGGTCACGACCCGTAGTTTGAGGGCCGCCAATCTAGTCACAAGGCAGAAACGAACTGAACTGAGGCCTTGCATGCAATGTTTGTGTAATTCTCTGTCTTCCAACATGGCTGCCTGTAACCATTGGTAGCCACTTGCACAGAAAATGCCTCATTCCTGTGCAGTGGTAGAGCAGGTGAAACACTGAACGCATGATATCACTGGTCAACTGTGTCCTATTTACAAGATCCAGTAACACATAGCAACCGTTCTTTCTTCCGACATGGAGCACATTGTTACTAGTCTTCTACTGTCATGCACTCTTCCACTAAATTATCTTCCTTGCCTATATTACTACCTGCTATACTAATGTGTCTCTACTACTATGCACTCAACACTGCAGCACTCGAGTTCCAACACTGTTTGATGAACATTATTACTCAGCTGTAAGAGTTGTACCCTTCCTGCTAACTTGTTGTACAGAACCTGTAAGTCGCTTAAAAGATAAAAGCGTTCAGCGGAATTACTAAATGTAAATGTAAACATTGTGTGCCTCTCTAATGTAATGTGTTTACAGTTTGATTATAATGTAATATGTTATCAGTCTGATTATAATGTAATATGTTTAGTCTGATTATAATGTAATATGTTTACAGTCTGATTATAATGTAATGTCTGATTATAATGTAATATGTTTACAATCTGATTATAATGTAATATGTTTAGTCTGATTATAATGTAATATGTTTAGTCTGATTAGAATGTAATATGTTTATCTGATTATAATGTAATATGTTCTCAGTCTGATTATAATGTAATATGTTTACAGTCTGATTATAATGTAATATGTTTACAGTCTGATTATAATGTAATATGTTTACAATCTGATTATAATGTAATATGTTTAGTCTGATTATAATGTAATATGTTTAGTCTGATTATAATGTAATATGTTATCAGTCTTATTATAATGTAATATGTTCTCAGTCTGATTATAATGTAATATGTTTACAGTCTGATTATAATGTAATATGTTTAGTCTGATTATAATGTAATATGTTTAGTCTGATTATAATGTAATATGTTTACAATCTGATTATAATGTAATATGTTTACAGTCTGATTATAATGTAATATGTTTACAGTCTACTTATAATGTAATATGTTCTGTGACCTCCAGTGACCTCCGGCTGAAGCTGACGGAGGACTATGGGACGGACTGGGAGTTCTTGTTCCTCAACAGCCTGTGTTACCTCCTGAAAGTCTACGAGTAAGTAACTTACCCTTCATTAACTCATTGACTGCCACGCTGTTTTCCCCATCTCTACTCAATGGCGAGCCAGCGTTATTGACCATTTTAGCGATGTTTGCGGGCCCATTGTGTGTTCTGTATTATAGCTATGGAGACAATAGTATTAGGCTCATTTGACAGGCATTGTTCATAGTCCAACACTGACTAACCAGTTCATTTCTACATACTTTAGTTTGTGCGCTATTCCATGCTAAACATCGCCCCTTTCCAAAATAATCCTGTCTTTTTATGTTATATGCATTATGCCCAAATTGTTCGGGTTGCTCGCCTGAAACTCCAAATACTTCCAAATCAAAGGTATATATACCATATACATATGTGTCTTCACAAAATCATCAATGGGGGGGGGGGGGGGGTCGTTTTAACTCGAAACTGTGATCGTTACCAGGTCCGGTAGAATACGACACTGTGATCGGTACAAAAGCATGTTTTAGGTTAGAAAAATACCAGCAGGTTACCTAAAATAGACCTTACCCCAGTCAGAAAGTACTCCAAAATGAATAAATCCCAGTCGTCCCATGGCGATAGCAATTACTCGTGTTTATTGGGCATGGCTACCATACGGGAAAGAATAGGTCTGAGGTACCAGATCTCCTCCCGATTGCTATGTCCTGATCCACTCTGAGGCGAAAGCAGCCGGAGGTAAACTCAGTACTGGAAGACAACTGATATCCCCAGTTCAAAAGGTAGGCGATACTGCTACCTGGCGGGATTCGATCGTCATTGCAATTCCAATGTAGGCAGCTGTGCCAGGGAGACACAGGCAGCTCAGAGTGAGTGTTTAGAACGGGAATCAAAGGGAACAGATCAAAGGATCCAAAAACGAGTATACTCGTTTTTTCCGCTCAAGTGTTGGTGACGAAACATGAGTATACTCGTTTTTGGCGCCCAATGAGTTAAAGCCCCACTCAGTGATGTTGTAACTCAGCCTTCATTAAAGCCGCACTCAGTGATGTTGTAACTCAGCTTTCATTAAAGCCACGCTCAGTGATGTTGTAACTCAGCCTTCATTAAAGCCACGCTCAGTGATGTTGTAACTCACCCTTCATTAAAGCCACGCTCAGTGATGTTGTAACTCAGCCTTCATTAAAGCCGCACTCAGTGATGTTGTAACTCAGCCTTCATTAAAGCCACGCTCAGTGATGTTGTAACTCAGCCTTCATTAAAGCCACGCTCAGTGATGTTGTAACTCACCCTTCATTAAAGCCACGCTCAGTGATGTTGTAACTCAACCTTCATTAAAGCCCCGCTCAGTGATGTTGTAACTCAGCCTTCATTAAAGCCCCACTCAGTGATGTTTCTTTTGACCGTATACGGTATGTGGAGTGTATTTACATAGCGTACCTTCTGGAAGTATTTGATATGTAGATGGACGCTTGCCTTCTTGGAACTTTCTCAACCCGTTGTCAGTCGGAATATAACTCTAGTCTAGTTGTGCTTCAGTGTATATGATTATTACAGATTACTACAGAGATGAAAACACACCGTTCACCGGCGCTGGACTTGTTGCTCAAAACAGTTAATTGATTAAAACATTGAGGTTTTACCCTAATTTGCAATATCCACATGTCGGGATTACAAGTTCAGACACTTCAGAATACATATAAATAGGAGAACATTTTATTTGTATAAAGATTTTACAAAATAATAGTTACATCTTGAGGTAGGGAGGTTTGTGATCATGTTTTAAATTAAAAACAGTTACACACTGAGGTAGAGAGGTTTGTGATCATGTTTTAAATTAAAAACAGTTACAAACTGAGGTAGGGAGGTTTGTGATCATGTTTTAAATTAAAAACAGTTACACACTGAGGTAGGGAGGTTTGTGATCATGTTTTAAATTAAAAACAGTTACACACTGAGGTAGAGAGGTTTGTGATCATGTTTTAAATTAAAAACAGTTACAAACTGAGGTAGAGAGGTTTGTGATCATGTTTTAAATTAAAAACAGTTACGTACTGAGGTAGAGAGGTTTGTGATCATGTTTTAAATTAAAAACAGTTACACACTGAGGTAGAGAGGTTTGTGATCATGTTTTAAATTAAAAACAGTTACAAACTGAGGTAGGGAGGTTTGTGATCATGTTTTAAATTAAAAACAGTTACACACTGAGGTAGGGAGGTTTGTGATCATGTTTTAAATTAAAAACAGTTACGTACTGAGGTAGGGAGGTTTGTGATCATGTTTTTTATTTTGTATTTTTATAAATGTTTTTCTTTTCTTTTCATACATAAAACAGAACATAACAGTACAATAATAATAATAATAATAATAATAATAATAATAATAATAATAATAATAATAATAATAATAATAATAATAATAATAATAATAATAATAATAATAATAATAATAACAATGACAACAGTGACGACAACAATAATAACAGTAACATGAATCATAATGACCTTGACAAAGAGACAGACAAACAAGAAAAAGTTAAATAATAAAAATAAAAATAAATGTGGCTCAGGCACTAGCAACCATGTTTGTGTATCCTTGAAGTGGCTCTTGAGGATTCGGATCCCTGCCAGTGTTAGGACAGATGTACTAAAATAGTGTGCGAAGTGTGTGTGAATGTGTACTATATGTGTGTTTTACCTATGTGCTTGTGCGTACCCTATGTGTGCATTTTATGTGTGTGTGTGTGTATAGTAAGTCTTGTGCATTTTATGTGTGCATGCTTCATGTGTGTGAGTGCATACTGTATGTGTTGTGTGTGTGTGTACGTGCGTGTGTTGTGTGTGTGTGTATGTGGGCATGAACACATTTGTACCTTTACAATTGTCATGATACCCTCAACAACGATACCAGCATTAACAAAACAACACAAGGCAGCATTGGTCCACAAGGAGGCTATGGGTAATGGGGAAACCCACCAAGTACAGTGGCAGACAGTGCAGGCCTGATATGAGACAGATATGGGTCCCATATTTCATAGAAAGTGTCCAGTTTAGAGTGCAGCATGCACGTGATGTATTCACAGGGAATGCATTTGTGGGATATTTGTAGATATCCTGATGAAGAATGTGCTCAGTCAACCGAGGCTTGGATAATAACAAGGGTTTATTAACCAAACAGATAGAATACATAGAGAGAATGGCTGAGGGCTTCCCCCCAGGTGATCAGCTGAATTTACCCAGGTAAGAAGACCCGGATAGATCTCGGGAGGACTTCTATATAGGTAACAGGGGGGTGTGTGTGGTCCCATTTGATAGGTCAGATGGGGGGAGGGGGTACAGGTAGTGGGGACACAGGGGAGGGGAGTGTCTTATTCCACAGAGAGGGGGGGGCACAGGTAAAGGGGACACAGGGGAGGGGAGTGTCTTATTCCACAGAGAGGGGGGGGGGGGGCACAGGTAAAGGGAACACAGGGGAGGGGGATATATTTACATGAGAACATTAGATATTATACCACAATACTCACTTTTCTTTCTTATAATGTGGGTGAGATTAATGTATAATATACCAGGATTGTTTGGAACAGGTAAAAGTGAAAATAGAAAACAATTAAAATAATGAAAATTTTGGCCAATGTGATCTGGTTGTTGGCATAACAGTTTAAAATAGAATTATTTACATACATGATTCATGACATGATCGACTGGACTGCGGTCTGTGTTATTTTGATATCAGAGATGTGGGAATAGATATCACCCTTTTCTTTTATTAATCGCTCAAAATACCTATATCAATGAGTGGTCCTCAACTCTGATATCAAACAACAATTAACATAATCATTAGAAGCTATCGCTGTGCAAATATCTTGGCATACCTTCAGTCGTTCATGTCGTGACTCAGGGGAGCTAATGTGATGATTGTGCATACAGGCATCGTAATAAACCAATTAAATACATGCACTGTCTCTGTGTGGTCAGAGTGCACAGGGTGAAAAAACAAAATTGTGTGCATAATTATTAGGAATAGGATTTACACATAAGGATTAACTTAGTGGCTAATGTGTACAAAAACATTTAAAACCGTTAATCTAGTGGTTTGTATAAAAACTGATATAAAAGGTGATTATGATAATCGTTATGCATTGTTCTAGTATTTTGCTGTGGTGTATACTATCAATGGTCAACACAAACTTGGTGACTTGGAATAAACCAACTGGTTCTGTCTTGTTAACAATATAATTTTCAATGTGACTCTGTGATCATTCCTTACCGTTATTATAAATTGGTTATTGCAATCTTATTGGTTGTATTTCATCATATTCTTAGTTCATAATTTTCTTGATAAATATGAACTTTGTGAAACAGCTCTTGTTTGTGAATCTGACAGTTGCTGCGTCGCTGTTGACCATCTGTTCTCTGCCAGGGATGTGTCCTTCTGTGGTGACCTGCTGTGTGTTGAACGTATCGTACATTCAGTTGATGTTTCTGTGAGCCTGTCGTGTGGCAGTAAGACAGTAAAAAGTAAATAAATACATAACAATTTTGACAATGTGTGTTCAGAAGTCTCTTGGTCCACAGGTCTCATTTGCTATGTGTCTCTTCTTGACGATGCAGTCGGGAATATTCACTGGTCGCCGTCCATTCCCTGTCAAGGGTCACTTGTAGCAGTCAACTATAGTGGTCTTGCAGACTCTTTTCCTGGAGCCTGCGCTGCTCTCCATCACCACCACATGTCTGTCACTGTGCTCACGCTTGGCCCCCATCAGGCCCAGAGACATGGCGGTAGGGTGGTCTTGAACGTGCTGTGTGGTGGTTGGTCCCCCGTTCCCCGTCATCGCGGTACCAGAGGGGCGAGGGTTTGCTGGTGTAGTGGCTTGTCTGTAGGACGCTCTCTCTCACACGGATGACAATCTTGTCATGGGAATCCACCTTGATGGTCTGGGCTTTGGTTCCCATCTGCAGGTGATGTAGTGGTAGTATGTAGCACGGTGGTGTAGTGGTTAACACTGTCGCCTCACAGCAAGAAGGTCCAGGGTTCGAATCCCGCTTGGGGACCAGGTTTCCATGATGCCAGTTACCCAGGTGGGGTATCTCCCAGGCCTTTCTGTGTGGAGTTTGCATGTTCTCCCCGTGCTCGCAAGGGTTTCCCCCCCCGATAAGATAAACCCAATGGAAAAACATGCACAACAACAAGATCGCTAACGCTGTGGCGTCCTTGACGAAGACGGACAGGAGCACTTGGATTGGTCCCCTGGCGCGGCTCACGTGGCGCCTGTCTGCTCCCGGCTGCCCTTGGGGGGGAAGGACGACGGGATGGGTTAATCGCAGATACGCATTGTATGCATGGTTCGCATGTGTGCCAAATGATGACCTCGGAGCAGGTCCTAAATTATTATTATTATTTTTGATGGGTTTGGTCTGCCGTGGTCTGCAGTGCCGGGGTGGAGGCCGTCAAAGGTTGATCTCCTCTTCGTCAGTGTCTCCTTGGTCAGTCTCCTTTGTGGTCCCCTGCTCCACTTTCTTGGGGATGTCTGTGGGCTGGGTTGGATGGCGGTTCTCCCACGGTTGCTGTCGTCGTTCTGGTTGTGTCCGCAGCTCCTTGGCGGCGTCCCTGGTGGTAGTATGCTGTCGTGGGTCGCTCAGGTCGCTGGGTTGTGTTCCTCCTTGCCTGGTCGCACCGTCGTTCGTGGTTCAGGTCACGCGTCGTCTCACTCCTTCTCACTTGTCGTGTCCTCTCACCAATATGATCTGAGGATGATAAAATTGCCTTAGAAAACCTCCTCACATAAATGATTCAACGCCTTTCTGCTAAAGAGGAAAATCATTTTGGGATTACTTCAATTCATTGTAAATAAAATCACTTAATTGAAAATAGGAAATGCAAGCCAATTGCATTAGCAGTGATTCTTTATGTTAAGAAGGTCACATTCACTACAATCTTATCAGATCTTGTATCTAACTAGATCTTACAGCATTATGCTTTAAATAAAATTGTAAATGAATGGCCAAAGTCTTGAATCAGATGAAATAGCTCTTTTTCTTCATAGTCTGTGATGTTAATTGAAGTTGATCTTACCTCAGGCCGTGTACGATGGTGTGCTTCTTCAAGATACTTACCTCGCCATGACTTCTCGGTTGTTCTTCACGTCTCAGCGTGGCTCGTCATAATTTAGCATGGGGAAAAAACATAAAATCTAGGTAGCCAGTTAATTTTGCATGAAAAACAATCATTCGTTTTGTCATCTAACCCTAACTAACCTTACTGTCATGCATTTGTCCTAATAAACTAACCTACACTGTAGCACTCAACACTTTGATGACCATTGTTACTCAGCTGATAGAGGTGTGCCCTGCCTGATGTCCTGTCGTACAGAACCTGTGAGTCGCTTTGGATAAAAGTGTCAGCTAAATGATCAATGTTGTTGATATCTTGTATATTTAGATAATTGTGCTTCAATTTTGGTGGTTGATAATTTGCAGTCATGGAAAGTACTTGAAATTGCAAGGAGTTAGTGGTTAAGCAGAGAATAGGAGGAGGGGATAGTATGTTAAGTTGTTTTCATCATTGATCTTTCATCTCAGGCACTTCTACTTTGTTTGGTGTTATTCAGACATCATATCTCTAATTTGTGTGCCTTCTTGAAAAGAGAGAGATGAAAACAACTGGTTAGTTATTCTGTTAGTATGGGAAATATGGTAGCCTTTCATAACTGCAAATTCATCACATGTGTCTAATTCATGTCAACTAAGTGGCTCTCTGTTGCCATCCACCGCTAGGTGAGTCCACCAAGTCTGTGGTCACGAGTGCAGGCATTTGCATTGCTTTGTCTCTCAAGTGTCCACTCTGAAGAAATTTACATGTGGGTGTTTGGATGCAGATCCGTTCCAAATGGCCAATCGATTGTCTCTCAGTTCCACACGACCTTCGGCTGAGTCTCGTGGTAACAAAGAGAAAATCTGCATCTAAAGCGATACTTCCTACTATACTAAGTGGAGATACTAAGTTGAGTCTCTATAGGTGTGGTCAGACTGGCTATTTGCATTGTCTTTCAACTCCACATCGTCCTCAGCTGGTTTGCGTGTTCAAATGTAGATTATTTTGGTCCTCAATTTAAATGATTGTAGCTGGTCTCGCTTTGTGTCTTGTCTGTGTTCAGATGCAAATCACTGGAGTTTCAACTTTTGTGATACAATGTGTTTACACCCATTCTGCATCTTGACCCAGAGCCAGATCTCTTGGTTGTCTGTAAATACAAACACATGTTAATTTCCCACTCTTTTCTTTTATTCTGGGTGAATCCTCTTTGACTGTCTGTGTGCTCAACAAACATTAGCTAGTCCTTCTCTATTTCATCATCTCACTCAATGTTACTGTGGAAAAAGAGGAGGCATGATTTTGGTCTCATTTAAACATTATCTGCATTTATTCATTATCTCTAAAGAAAGGTTGTTATTCTTTCTTTAGCTTTTAGATCAAATCTATCCAATTGATTAGAATCCTATTTAAAACTAGCTTTATGTGACTTATAACGTGTAAATTAAAGCAACATAAACACTCAAGTGATCTGAGATAGTTGTAATTTGCTGTAACTGAGATTATAGTTGTGTATGTACAGTTTCTACGTCAAATGACTCCCTTTTCTTGACTCCTTTTGTATCACAAACAGTACTGAATTTGCAAATCTGGTATGTCATAAATGTATAGATGTAGCAGTACTGACTATCTGTATGTCATGTATGTCATAATATGTCCTGATGAATTGAAAATGGGGGACCCTGATGTAAACAAATCTGGTATTGAAAATGGGGGACCCTGATGTAAACAAGACTAAAGTCTCTCTCTGGTCTGCATTCCCTTAACAATTGTGTATTGAGCTGTGCTGTATTGTACCCATTCTGCAATCTGTTAATAAAGTTTTCAATCAATCAATCAAAGCATCTATATTTATGATTTTCATACTCACCGGGGACAGCTGTTGTGTTGACGTTGGATCCGTTACGTGTCGTCAATGCAATGTTCGGTTAGTTTCTCCGGTGGTCTGGGATAATGCAACCCGCATCTAGCCACCGCAACTCAACATTTTCCAATAGCAGCGCGCACATACATATACAAATAAAACATATACTACAAGTGGATTTCACGCACCTTCGGCCTTGGGCACATTAAACTTTACGTTCGCCTATGGATAGTTTAATATCGCACTTTTGTATGACGTCATCAGCCCATGCGACGTTCACGCGTTGTCATTCGCCTCGGAAATAACGCTTTGCAATCCTGCATACTAGTTCCGCGAGCTCTCAATAGCCTGGAATTTACCTAAACCAGCGTTTTGTTACCGAATGAACGCGCCTGTGCATATGTGAAACGTAAACAAACTGAAACGATAAAACTCTACTTCCCCAAATGGTCGTTCCCGTGGGCCGCGGAAATTACTATCCTAGTTTGTCGCGTGAACTGCACCTCAATGTTATTCTCTGTATAACGGCACTTGTCTCAATGCTCGGCGCGATATCAGTCGGCATATTGTGCAAA
The DNA here is from genome assembly GCF_963971535.1 of Notolepis coatsorum. Classification (NCBI taxonomy): domain Eukaryota; kingdom Metazoa; phylum Chordata; class Actinopteri; order Aulopiformes; family Paralepididae; genus Notolepis; species Notolepis coatsorum. The sequence goes on along the minus strand of NC_140168.1, from coordinate 139,756,999 downwards.
TACAAACGAGACTTTAAACAGACAAACAAACATTAATACATATAAGTTAACGTGTGTGAATATCTGACTGTATTGGATCGCTGTACGTTTAGTCGGCCAGCACTCTGCTGCGACAAGGCATTTATACCCTTGATCTATCTATACATCGTTTTTTAAAACATAACGACCGAATCCTGAACTTCGAAATTTAATAGCGATATATTAGATGTGAATATACCGTTTAATCTTACTCTCGGTCTCTTAAACTCGCGACTAATGTCCTGTTTAATGTACTTTCCGCGACTGATGTCCCGTTTAATGTACATTCACGTACTCCCGGGGCATCGCGTAATCATGTACTACTAGGACATCGCGTGATCATCTTCCCGCTATCTGTATTGATCAATTGGTTAATTTAATCCAAAATACATCGTTTTCAGGAATGGAAGAGATTGTGGGCTCAGTTTGAGGTTGAAACAATGAATATTATGACGCTACTCTGGTAATTTCTAATTATGATTCCATCAGCTTCTCGGTCCTAACTTCCCGCCTCTTTGCAAAGGAATCACAGAACGTTTTTAACAGAGTAGCGTTTTCAAGGATATCACATCATAATAAGCTCACGTATCTTCTTTTGTTGCCTATATTTTTAGTCTGAATTAGACTTGGGTTAGCAAACCAACAACCTTACTGTGTGCCTTAGCTTTTGGTCGGCTCCGACTCGACCAGGAATAGCACTTCAACCTTTGTGCCTAAACTTTTGGGAATAGCACATATAACCCATCCTTTCAGAACCGCCTGATAAGGACCCAGGTGCACGCGCGCCCTGGTAACGATTCTCAATACAGATCAGATATATTAATACACATTATTCTTACTCAGCCATGATCTCAATATTTGACAACATTCTGTAATGTTCACCTGGCACAGAGAAAAGCGGGAAGGTTTTAATTCCTTGCCATACAATTTTGGTCGACCAACCTATTATACTCACTTTTCTCTGTATAGTTGAAACAATACAGCACGCCGGTAGGACGCAAGAGTCCGTCACAAGTTCGTAGACGCCAATTGTGGGATATTTGTAGATATCCTGATGAAGAATGTGCTCAGTCAACCGAGGCTTGGATAATAACAAGGGTTTATTAACCAAACAGATAGAATACATAGAGAGAATGGCTGAGGGCTTCCCCCCAGGTGATCAGCTGAATTTACCCAGGTAAGAAGACCCGATAGATCTCGGGAGGACTTCTATATAGGTAACAGGGGGGGGGGGGGGGGGGGGGGGTGTGGTCCCATTTGATAGGTCAGATGGGGGGGAGGGGGTACAGGTAGTGGGGACACAGGGGAGGGGAGTGTCTTATTCCACAGAGAGGGGGGGGGACAGGTAAAGGGGACACAGGGGAGGGGAGTGTCTTATTCCACAGAGAGGGGGGGGGGGGGCACAGGTAAAGGGAACACAGGGGAGGGGGATATATTTACATGAGAACATTAGATATTATACCACACATTCCATTATAATATTGTGCCATGACCTCTTTGATGGGACCTCGTCCTTGATCCAGAACAACAGAATGTTTTTCCTAGCAGCAAATGTCAACAAATTGAACAGTCTCCTATGTTTGAAATTGGCAATATGAATATCTGGGAGGCCTAGTAAGAGGCAGAGGGGATCCAGTTTGATGGGGGTCTGGAATATATAGATAGTTCCTCTACGATGTCGAACCAATAGCTCTGGAGCTTTACACAGGACCAAAAGCAGTGGACGTGGTTTCCAATCTCTATCTTGCATTTAAAGGGGACCTGCATTGCTATTCCTAGCACTATTTGGGCAACTTTACACAATTCCTGTGAGTCTATTGAAGACATCTGTAAGTCTTTTTTTTTTTAAACCTCATTGTTTTATATTTCTAATCAAGTACTCAAAACCATCATTTTTCAGCCTCAGGATTTCAGGCTGTTATGACCTGGCTCTGCCCATAAGCACTTTGAGTGACAGTCAGCCCACACAGTCTGCGACTGGTAGACAGAGAGAGATAGAGAGAGAGAGCGGGGGGGTGGGAGAGAGAGAGAGAGAGAGAGAGAGAGAGAGAGAGAGAGAGAGAGAGAGAGACAAAGAGAGCGAGAGAGAGAGAGAGAGAGAGAGAGAGAGAGAGAGAGAGAGAGTGCGCGGAGTCTTTGCACAGTGGTATCTATCTCTATCTCTCTCTCTCCCCCTCTCTATCTGTCTCTCCATATCTCTCCCTCTCTATCTCTCTCTCTCTCTCTCTCGCAGAGTGCATGCAGAGGTGTCGGGTTTCACTCTGCCTCACAGTATGAGGAAGTGGTTTCCACTCGCTGTGTAGTCTAGGTAGATTGTGGGCGGGCATTAGCTCCAACCACAGAGCCAATCGCATCACTGTCCGCTTACCCAGGGCCCCGGTGAAGTCACGATATGACTAAAATCAGGATGACCTAATTAAATCTAGCAGGAAATCGTCTGAGCTGAATGAATGTCACCTTTAAAGCAGAGTGGGGATGCATTGGGATCCATTTTAAGGGCAGGGGTAATATGAATGCGGTGTAAGATTCTAACTTGTATAGACTTGGTGCGGTTGCAAACAGAGGTTTTTTTTGCGTAGGTCCATGCATCCTGCCAGTCCTTGTCCGTGATCTCTATGTCCAAGTCTTTTTTCCCAGGACTGTTTAGTGACAAGGGAAGATAAAGATGAATTAAGGTTTAGAGTACTATAGAAAATAGATATTTGTTTTTTAGGAATCTGCAAGGAGAGGGCTTTCTCCACCTGCGAGGTGGAACTGTTAATTAACAGTGAGGTGTCCTTGGTGATAAACTGCCTAATTTGTAAGTATTTAAAAAATTCTGTTTTCAATAGGCCATACCGCTGCTGCAGCTGTAGAAAGGACATTAGGGTCTGGCCATCAAACAAGTGGCCAAGATCAGTTATGCCCTGCGTATGCCAGGTCTTGAAGCCGCTGCCAATTTGGTCTGGTTTAAAGTCAGGATTGCCTACGATCGGGGTAAGAAGAGAGGTCAGCTTAGCTCAGCCTTACGGACAGTCTTCCAGGCCTTGACGGAGCATAGTGTTATGGGGTTAGAGCATATTTTCCTAACAGACTTAAAGTATTTGATAAATAGTAGGTTCCACAGGGGGGACTTAGATTGCGAGGATTCAATGTCTAGCCAGATTGATAGTGGGTCTGATCTGAACCAGCCGACAAGTACCCTAAGGTGTGCTGCTAGTTGGTAATATCTTAAATTAGGTAGGTCTAGACCCCCATCTTCACCATCCATCTGTAATTTGGCCATTTTCAGACGCGGTTTCTTCCCATTCCAAATGAATGAGCTTAGCCAGCCTTCTAGCACCTTGATAACCTTGTTTGTCAGCAGCACTGGAATCATTTGGAGAGGGTATAATAGTCTGGGGAGTACGTTCATTTTGACGAGGGCTATCCTACCCAGCCAGGAGATTGGTAAGTCAAGTCAAGTCAAGCATTTTATTTGTCACGGCATACAAGTATACAATGAAATGCGGGGGGTCTTGCCCGCAACGATGTGCATAATACAATAGTAATATATAATAAGAATCCAATAGAACGACATTGTGCAATAAACAAGTAAACAAAGTAGGGCATATCGGTGTATGTACATGAGTTCATTATTATTCATTATTCTGCAGGCTCTGGATTTGCATCTCTTGTTGTATAGGACCTGCAGGGGTGGTAGTGCAATACCCGTGGTACGCTCGGCTGAGCGCACCACTCTCTGTAGGGCCTTCTTGTCCTGCACCGTGCTGTTTCCATACCAGGCAGTGATGTTTCCAGTCAAGATGCTCTCTACAGCTCCGGAGTAGAAGGACTGGAGTATCTTCCCAGATACTCTGAACTTCCTTAACACTTTGAATGCCCAGCAGGGGGTGCACATTTAGTGCTTGAATGCCCAGCACCACTTCAATGTTAATGTTAATATTGCCTAATCTATGTTTTAAATTATGGCTATGTGTCAAATCTGCCTGTCGCATTATCAATGACCCATTTCCAGTCAACATTGTCGAAGCGGATTGTTTTTTTATCGGTTCATTTCCGTTTTATATCATTTTGAAAAGCCCTCGTTTTCACGGAAAAAAGAAGAGATTCCCTGATGAACGCTGATGTACTGGAATATTCTAGAACGTTGTCATTTTTCGGCCTATTTATGAATCGTTTTCAAATAAACGCTAGATTATCGATAGTATATGTGTACGTGTGCACGCTGGTGCCGCGCGCTGAAAATCGATTCTCTCAGTTCCTGATCGCTTTTACAGTCAAAACAGCCATATCACATATAGGGGGAAAGCTTATATCTCCGTGAAAACGGGTCTGATTATCCTAATACTGGTAAAATAGATTCCTTACCTGAGATCAGATGGTATCCAAATGGATTATTCCAATTCCTGATCGCCATTCCGAAAATCGATCCTTTTATTGATCCACCGCGTATACTGTACAACACATAATCCCCGCTGCTCTGAGGGTCCAGAATGAAGCTGATCGACTCCGGCCACATGCGTGAGAAGTCAAATGTGGAGTCCGGGTTTTTTTTTTCTCATGCCTTTTCATTGAGTCCAATCCAAAAGGGTGAATTACCATCTGGGAGACGATAGGGGGCGCTTTTTTCACATCTGAGCGCCTGGAGTGGCTGATTTACTAACGGTAGACTCAGTTGATGAAATATGAATTCAGATCGCTAATAAAAAAAGAAAAAGAAAAAGAAAAAAATATTCTCATTATGGGCATTCAACCCGCGGGGGGTAAACCCGAGAAAACTCGGGTTGGGCATCCAAAGTGTTAACTGTCTCAGGTGGTAGAGGCGCTGCTTCGCCTTTTTTACGACTGAGTCTATGTGTGTTGTCCATGTCAGATCCTCTGAGATGTGGACCCCCAGGTACTTGAAGCTGCTCACCCTGTCCACGGTAGCCCCATTTATCCTCAGTGGTGTGTGTGCCTCCTGCTGTCTCCTCCTAAAATCCACGATCAGCTCCTTGGTTTTACCAATGTTCAGGAGCAGGCTGTTGTCCTGGCACCAGCGTTCCAGTACCTCAACCTCCTCCCGGTAGGCCTTCTCGTCGTTGTCCGAGATCAGCCCCACCACCACTGTGTCATCCGCAAACTTCACTATGGAGTTGGAGCTGAACTTCAGAGCTGAACTTGGAGCCACACAGTCATGTGTGTATAGTGAGTACAGCAGGGGGCTCAGAACACAGCCCTGGGGGGACCCGATGCTCAGGGTGATGGTGTTGGAGGTCTGACCCCCCACCCTGACCGCCTGGGGCCTTTCACTCAGAAAGTCCAGTATCCAGGCGCTCAGAGCGGAGCTCAGACCCAGCTCGATCAGCTTGTCCACCAGTCTGGTGGGGACTATGGTGTTGAACGCTGAGCTGTAGTCAATGAACAACAGTCTCACATAGCCCCCCTTCTGACGGTCTAGGTGAGAGAGGGTGCTGTGCAGTACTTGGGAGACCGCATCGTCAGTGGACCTGTTTGGCCTGTATGCAAATTGCATAGGGTCCATATCACTGGGGAGGGAGGCACAAATGTGATCCTTGACCAGCCTCTCAAAACATTCCATGGCCACAGAGGTGAGTGCCACCGGTCTGTAGTCATTGAGACCTGTTGGGGAGGGTTTCTTTGGTACCGGGATAATGGTAGACATCTTGAAGCAGGCAGGGACCACTGACTCCGCCAGGGATCGATTAAATATGGTGGTGAACACAGGGGCTAGTTGGTTAGCACAGGACCTAAGTATGTGTCCTGTTATTCCATCTGGGCCAGCAGCCTTTCTGGTGTTCACCTGCATAAATGCTCTTCTCACACTGTGTACCGTCAATGAGAGAGCATCCTCGCCCCCCCGCGGATGCCCCCCCCCATCCACAACAGCCGGCGCGCCAGTGACGTCACTAGCCGGTGAGCTAGCGGCGCCACTGTTTGCACCAAACCTAGGTCCGCGAGAGAGGCGTCGTCGCTCCCCATTGAGGGGGCGCTGACTTTGTAGTCAGTTATCGTCCTCAGTCCCCACCATAAGCCTCTTCTTATTCTGTGCCATTTGTGCCTCCATCTTGTCAGCATACGTCTTTTTCGCAAGTTTAACAGCCTTGCGCAGAGTGTAGACCAGGGGTCTCAAACTTGCGGCCCGTGGGCCAATTGCGGCCCGAGGGATGATATTTTGCGGCCCCTTACTTGACATCAAAGTTTAGTGTTAATGCGGCCCGCGTGCAACTGTTTGCCGAGTCGTTGCGCGAGAGTTGGACATTTTATTTATTTGATCACTTGTAGGCTACCATAGCGCAGGCTCATGACAGCAACGTTACGTTAGTGACTTGGTTGAAACGTGATTCCGGAGTGATATCAAGTAAAGTGGAAGGCAAATGCATCCTCGCTATCTCCTCTGACTGCGAGCAGTGCTCTGCATGTCCGGCTGCACTGCCATTGTCTGTCTGTGTCTGTGTACGGGTCTGGTCCAATCACATTCAGCGTCCCGTCAGTGTTTTCCCCCCCCACCCACATTCTGCGAATCAGAGGCAGAGTAGGGCGGGTCTTAAACAGTCTGAGTCAGAGCAGAGTTGACAGCGCAGTTTTATCTCCATGAGATAAATGTAGCTACTAGCCTAGTTTCGCCAGCAGGCAGCCAGCAGAAAAATATGGCATTTTCAAAGATGGTCAGTAAAAGAAAAGTTGACTGCAATTCAAAGGTGAATGGACTGAAAAATATGCGTTCATCCTGAGTCCCAGCACCAAACCAATGTGACTATTATGCCAAGAAACGGTAGCTCTTGTGAAGGGTGGCAATTTGAAAATAATGTATGACTGAAGTGATGGAGACCATGTTTGAAGGCAAACAAAAGCAAATCCCCCTCAGATAGCACAGCAACCAGAATAACTGAAATACTGGCTGGTGATTTGATTAAACAGCTTTGTGATCGAATAAAAAAAAATGCACAGTCCATTTCCATAGCTGTAGATGAGTCCACTGACACCACTGAGAAGCCTATGTTCTGAAGAACCATTCATGTTCTGAAGAACTGTTTCATGTTCTGAAATGTTATTGCTAAAGATTGAGAAGATTGGATCAGTTGTACTTTTTTTTTTAATACTTGAAACCCTTTTTTTGTGGAATATTTGATGCAGCCCAGCCTCACCCAGACTCTACCTCCAGCGGCCCCCAGGTAAATTGAGTTTGAGACCCCTGGTGTAGACTGTTGTCTTGTACTCTTCCATGTTTCCTGTCTCTCTGCCCAGGTTGTAGGCAGTGGTGCAAGTTTTCAGGGCTGCTCTGATAGTACTGTCCACCCACAGTTTCTGGTTCGGGAAGACCCTTGCCTTCTTTGTGGGGACGATACTATCAGCTAGTGTTGTTATAAAGCTAACAACAGTGTATGCGAACTCGCTGACATCACTGGCGCTTCCCTCGAACATATCCCAATCGACGTCATCGAGGGCGTGCTGAAGCGTGGCCTCTGATTGGTCGGACCATCGCTGTCGTGTCACGTGATCTTTGTCTGTAAGCAGGGACCAGGAAAATGGCATCGTGATCCGACGTGCTTGTCGCTCCCGCTAATGGAGGGGCCGGTACAGCTTTGTAGCCGGCTCTGAACGGGGTGTAGCAGTGATCGAGCGTGTTTCCTCCTCTGGTGGAGCAGGCGATGTGCTGAAAAAAGGACGGCATCACTTTCTTCAAATTCGCCTGATTGAAATCACCGGCTACGATCATGGCTGCGTCTGGGTGTTTGATCTGGTGGGTGTTTAGATGATCGTGTAGCTCCGCCAGAGCCCTGGCGGTGTTCGCTTGGGGAGGGATGTATACTGCAGTCATGATGACCGCGGTAAACTCTCGGGGAAGGTGGAAGGGGCGACATTGAATGTAGAGATGTTCCATGTCCGGGGAGCATGAACGGGAGAGTATCTTGATCTCCCTGGGGTTTACCCAACCGTTGTTGGTCAGGAGACATACACCCCCGCCGATGCTCTTCCCGGAGGCTTCTGTGCGGTCCGCTCGGAAGACGGTGAAGGAGTCCGAGGGAGAGACGCTGTGGTCCGGAGTCGCTGGCTTCAACCAAGTCTCAGTGAAACACATGATGTTGCAGTCCCTCATCTCTCGCTGGAATCGGACCCGCGCTCGTAAATCATCCATCTTACTCTCTAGCGAACGTGCATTCGCCAGAAAGATGGATGGGATCGCCGGACGGTAAGCAGATCTTTTTAACCTTAATCTGATTCCGCTCCTCTTTCCCCTGTGTTTCTTCTTTGTCATGCCGCCTTTGTCCCCTTCTTTGTCTCTGTCCCGCCTGATCTCCGGTGGCCAATCTTGGCATAAAGGGGCCCATCTAACTAAGTCTGCCCTTATGGTGTCTAAGAGGGGGGGAAAGTTGGCCTTAAACAATGTATCATAGGTGGGTGTCACAAATACTCCTAAGTAAACAAAGCCGGAGGGCGACCAGCGAAATGGGAAGGGCTCGGGCAGAATCTGGATGAATTTAAGTGTCCCAAGTGGCATTGCTTCGGATTTGGAAAAGTTAATTTTGTACCCCGAGAAGGTTCCAAATGTGGAAATCATGCGGGTTAGACATGGAATGGAAGAGTCAGGTTTAGATATAAAGATCAGTACGTCGTCCGTGTAAAGAGTGATTTTGTGCTCCCTCTTGCCCACCCTAATACCTGAGACCGCGGCTGACTGCCTAATGGCCTGAGCGAGTGGTTCTATGGCCATGTCAAATAGTAAAGGGCTAAGAGGGTCCCCCTGGCGGTTCCCCCGTTGTAGAGGAAAGTTGTTAGACCTAAGCCCGTTAGTCAGAACCGCCGTCATCCGTGAGTTGTAAAGAACCTTGACCCAGTCAATAAAAGTGTTTCCTAGGCCAAATTCAGCGAGGGTTAGAAACAAATACGGCTATTCTACATGGTCGAATGCCTTCTCTGCGTCGAGAGACAGAACCACCGCGGGGTGGTCTATCTCACGAGTCATTTGGATGATATTAAGGAGCCGTCTCATGTTGTCGGTAGAGTTCCTACCCTTAATAAAACCAGTCTGATCTTCGCTAATAATGAAAGGGAGGGGCGCCCTCGTGGCGCATACCATAGTGCCTCGCGCACCTACGCGGCCGACCCGAATTCGATCCCAGCACCCGACGTTATTTGTTGCATGTCCTCCCCACCTCTCCTCCCGTTCGCCCTCTCCTCTGTCGGTCCTGCGTGACCAAGAAAAGCTGTAAAAATGCTAAAAAAATCATTTAAAAAAAATCTATGAAAGGGAGCACTTTTTCATGGACAGGATCTTGGAGAGCAATTTTTGGTCCGAATTAAGTAGGGCTATAGGCCTATAGGAGGCGCACTTTTCAGGGCATTTACCCTTTTTAACCCATTCTCTGCCGGAGCTTATATCCATCGCTGTACCCTCTCTGCCAGCGCTATTTGTATATGGAGATGTTCACCTTCTTTGCAGGGCTATAACTTTTTAAATTGTATTGTTAAATTGACTACTACTATTGATTACTATGGCCCATTCAACATCAATTATCTATCGTTCAGGATGTAGGAACGTTTTACTTTTTCATTCACACATTCATACAAAAATACCGTCTAGAGTATAAATATGTTTTTATTGTTTTTTTTTATTTCCTAGAACATGAGATATAGACATAAATGCATATATTAGATTATCAAATGCCGTTTGACACCGATGAACGTTATATTAAAAATTTCAACTGTACATGGTCCTAGACGTTATGACTTATCATCTGCGGGTGAACGGAGGGGGGGAGGGGGTCGTTTATAATTCCGTGGCCGACGTTAAATCATTTATGTAGTATGGGTGATATATAGATCAGAGCAGTTTGTATGGATAATAATAAACAAACAGGCTGAAAGTAACGTCAGCCTCCTCTTACCGTTGGGCGATCACACTGGCGCAAACAGATCCCAGTTATGTGATGTTGATCGAGGTGATCCAGTTCCGGTTTGTATAATACTAATATACGTCCAAATCATGTTGTTTATTGAGTTATGGCAACGGATCGATATCCACGGTGTCTGGATTGAGTCCCGGGATCGATAACGAGTGGCCGGACGGAATAGGGGACGGACCAAGCACTTCCGGCCACTTCCGGTTTGGCAACTCATCGATCGGCCACGAGGTGGCGGTATTGAAGCGTTGCAGAGTTGAGCGGAGTCCTACAGCACCAGCCAAGACTCTGTGGGTGAAATGTGAATACCATGATGAAAATATGAAATATTGATCTCAAAGACGCCTTACGGCGTCATTGGCAGATTACGCATGGCGGAAAATGACGTGTTAACACGTCATCGGCGGAGAATTGGTTAAGGAGAAGGCAAATATTAGCCTCCCGTAGGGACTGGGGTAATATCCCAACCTCAAAGGAATGATTAAGCATTGCCAGCAGGGGATCCAAGAGAATATGACCGAATTCCTTATAGAATTCGCATCCGAAACCGTCCGGGCCCGGGGCGTTAAGGAGCAAGTTCTGATCTTCAGTCAGCGAAAAAAGCTTGCATGTCAGAGAGAGCACCATTGGGTCGTTCAGTCCTATAGAGTTGGGCATAGAAAGAGGCAAACTCTTTATTAATAGTTTTGGTGTCAAAGGACCTGACCCCGTTTGAGTCCAAGATTGAGGCTATTACTTGGGTGTCAGCCCTCTTTTTTGCCAAGTTAGCTAGGCACCTGCCAGGCTTGTCACCGTGTTCGTACATTCTCTGTCTGGCAAATTTAAGAGAGTATTCGGCGTCCTGGATCAGAAGAGTGTTTAACGCAGTTCTGGTGGCCGTAAGCTCTATAAGCACAGCCAGGGCTGGGTTTGAAACATGTTGATTCTCAAGGTCGGCTAGTTTGGATTCAAGAAGTTTGCATTGTTCATTTTTCTTGCGTTTCTTGGATGATACGTAAGACATAATCAGTCCGTGAGAAAATACCTTGGATGTTTCCCAGAGCAGAGATGGGTTATCCATAGAATGTGAGTTAATTGAGTAGAACATTTTAAATTCCGATTCGAAATAGGAGACAAACCTATCATCCTTAAGGAGGTATGGGTTAAGACGCCAACGTCTCTACAGCGCCCTCTCTTCTGACAAGGAGTAGACCAGATATATAGGGGCGTGATCCGATAAAACAATACTTCCGATTGTGCAGGACGATACTAGAAAGAGCTTAGAGGAAGGGATGAAGAAATAGTCTATTCTACTGTTGCTCTTATGTGGGCCGCTAAAAAAGGTGAACTTCAGTTCGGATGGGCAAAGGGTTCTCCAGACATCTGAGAATCCGATGTCTGTACATAGGGAGGAGAGCATCTTTGCTTGCCTAGAGGGGGGAGCCAAACTGGGTGGGAGTTTGTCAAGAGACGGTATAAGATGACAGTTAAAGTCTCCGCCCACAAAAGCATTCTCAGAGGCCAGGCCATTAAATTCAGTAAATACTTTGGATAGAAAGTCAGGGGAGTAGCCTGGGGGACAGTATACATTCATAAATGTAATTTCTTTACCCTTAAGAACCCCTTTGATAATCACATAGCGACCTTGGCTATCTAAAGAGGAAGTTATGAGTCTAAAGGGGAGATTTGTATTGATCAGTATGGCCACTCCCCTACTAAATGTAGAATAGTTAGTGGCGAAGACCTGTCCCACCCAACTCTTTTGGAGTTTAGCGGTGTTGTTGGGTCCCATATGGGTTTCTTGTAATAAAGCAATAGAAACATTCTCCTTCAAAAAAGTCTGAATCGCCTTCCTCTTCGCTAGTTTCTGAAGACCTCGAACATTCTAGGAGCAGAGCTTAAAGCTCTCAGAGTTAGCCATAGCCATATAATATTAGGGGGTGTGTAGACAGAGCAGACCTGGAAAGGCCTCTGGGCATGCCAAATTCACTTATTTTATACACTAAGCACATGTACCTTGAGCCATACATAAAACAAATATTAATGACATTGAAAACATATAAAGGTGTGGGACCAGTGGGTCTTTCCCCAACATCACAGGGACTTACCAACATTTCCAGAAACTTCAAACCTACCATTCGTAGAACCATCTCTCAGTGGCTAACTGCCACACTCCCCTATACACAAAAGTGCCTCAAAGTGTAGAGTAAACAAGAGAATTCAAATTGAACCATAAGATATTAGTAAGGTCAACGACTGGAGCTCAGAACTAGTGGTAAAAGGGGGGGGGGTTGTATCTTTCAAGCATGTTGCAATCGGACAGGCGTGCAGTACATCCACCAAGCCGGGAGGGAGCGATACTTTGTCCGTAGGTCTGTTATCTCCCATGGTGCTGGTTTGACCTTGTGCGATTAGGCCTCCACGCCAGAGGAGGGTGCTGTGCAGGGGGCTGTCTGCCACCCCAGCGGGCACCTGTCGACAGCAGATATTGACGAGTGCTATGCGGGTGGCTAGCTGTATGTAGCCGACAAGGCCCGGCTGGCGCAGTCACGATACCCCAGTTTGTTAAATGTGCAAGCAACAGTAAACACATCCCGGTGGCAATGAACCAAAACACGGCTGGATGCTGGTGTAGCACGTAGAAATATCCGAAACAAAATAGGTCCTGTTTCTTCCGAAACGGAACGCTAGCACTTAGCGCCCCAGCCCGTGGCCTGTGCTATAGCCATGCAATAGTACAAAAGTCATATACAGCAGAATTGTCCCCCCCTACCCCTTATGTCAGATATCGAGAGAAAAAAAAGATAAACTTCCAGGCGAGGCCTAACGTCAAGTAATCATCCATAACTACATATGTGATAAAATATTAAATGCCACCCCGCTCTGTGTGATAGCCGTAGCAGAATGCTAACGGCCCAGAATCATGCTACTACCGCGTCTGGATCTGATGATGCCAGTGTCGGGTCCGGATCTGGTGATGCCGGTGTCGGGGCCTCTTTGGGCCGGGTCCTCAGGAAGTCCACGGCGTCCTTGGGTGATGGGTCATGAACCTAGACAAACATGTCAAAACACTCACACGCACCTGCTTCTTTCACCTCAGAAACATTGCAAAACTACGCACCATCATATCTCACTCTGAACTAGAACTGTCTGTGCATGCTTTTATTTCCTCTAGGCTTGACTACTGCAACTCACTTTTCACCTGTCTCACCAAATCATCCACAGATAAATTACAAATGGTCCAAAATGCTGCAGCCAGGCTACTCACAAGGTCAAAAAAATCATGCCACATCACTCCCATTCTGGTATCCCTGCACTGGCTCCCGGTACACTATAGAATTCACTTCAAAGTCCTCACTTTCACTTTCAGAGCACTTCACGGTCAGGCCCCCATCTACATCACTGAACTCATCCATCCCTACACCAACACCCGCTCACTCAGATCTGCCGATCAGCACCTCCTGGTGGTCCCCAGGTCCAGGCTTAAAACAAGGGGTGATCGAGCCTTCCAGGTGACAGCACCAAGGCTCTGGAATGCTCTCCCCCTGGACCTGCGAATTGCCCCCTCTGAGAACTCTTTTAAAAAACAATTAAAAACACATTTGTTCAGACAGGCTTTTGGTCATGCATAGGCACTTTTTTCTTGTCCTCACTGTTTTGTTTTAATTAGTGACTCATGATTTTATCCAAATTCTTTTATTCTACTTTTTCTATCTGGTTTCACTGTTTTTAACTGCTGTTTGTTGTTGTTGTCATTTATTTCTGATTTTGTTTTTATTGTGTTTTTATATTAAGCTGTAGTGTAAAGCGCCCTGTGCATTCGTGCTGTGAAGGGTGCTATATAAATAAAGGTCATTCATTCATGGTAGATGTATCCTCGTGCCATCCTTGGCCCTGATCATGAGTTTCGCAGGGAACTGGACCGATGGTTTAAATCCTTGTTTGTACAGGGGCCCCATGACATCTCGGTAGTGTGATTGCTGCTCGACCACCTCGGGGCAGTAGTCTTCGAAGATTGAAATTGGTTTCCCTCTGTATGTCAGATTCCCTCTCCTTTTACGAGCCTCCAGGATGATAGCCTCCTTAATCTTATAGTGGTGTAAGCGGGCGATTACTACCCTAGGCCTGGAGCCGGGCGCTAGTTTGGGTGTTAGCATCCTGTGGCATCGGTCGAGCTCAGGTGACGTAGCTAGGACGTATTTCCCCATGATTTCCACCAGGATTTCTGTGAAAAAGACACTGGGATGGTTGCTGTGCAGGGATTCATCTAGGCCCAGAATGCGTATGTTAGAACGCTGGCTGCGCGACTCAACGTCAATTAGCTTGGTTTTTAGCTTGCCGATGATTTCATCTTGAGCTGTGCATCTGGCCTCCAGCTCTTACATCCTACCAGACCATGTATTCAAGTCGTCTTCTATGGAGGCCAGGCGTTGAGTATGGTCTGCGACCGCCAGTTGGAAGCCGTTGAGTCTGGATTCGAGCGAGGCGGAAAACGTTCTGAACTCTGTGGTGAAAGCTAGCTTGAGTTCATCCATTAGCTTAACCATGGTGGGCCCATCCACGGGGCCGGTCTCGCTTCTTAAGACTCACGCAGCCATTACGCTTTTTCCTCTTTTATTTTTTTGGCCGAATAAGACAGGTAGAAATATGGATGACGTATGGTAATGGTTAAATTATCTTGGAATAAAAAAAAAGAGGCTTCTTAAAGTAAAATAAAAGTTTGGGAGGCACAGCGTGGCTCAGAGAGGTCTACCCCATTCTCGACCCGGAACCGGAACCCGTGATCGTGTTTTAAATTAAAAACAGTTACATACTGAGGTAGGGAGGTTTGTGATCATGTTTTAAATTA
>NC_140168.1:139740489-139742066 GCF_963971535.1 Notolepis coatsorum | reverse complement strand
TTGTGGCGGTGCAGACTCAGCACACAGGAACACAGCAACACACGCACACCGTGTACCTTTCTGATTTGGTACTGTTTTTCTCTTCTATATTCCCATGCGCCATAGTCTTTTAGTGTGAGAGATGTTGTAAAAGCGACATTAATTTAATCTGTGTGCCTCGCTGCTCCCAAGTTTCAAGTTTTTTGTCATAATAAAATACAGAATACTTTATGATGAAATGCTTGTTTCTGTATGAGCCCCTGAGAGCTGTAAGGAATGTAACGCTACAAAAACTACGTCATGTAGGCCGCGGTGGAGATATGCTACACTAGCTACTGTAGGCTGCGGTGTAGCTATGCTACACAAGCTACGTCATGTAGCCGCGGTGGAAATATGCTACATGAGCTACGTACTCTAGGCCGTGGTGGAGCTATTGCTACATGAGCTACGTCCTGTAGCTGCGGTGGAGCTACGCTACATGAGCTACGTCCTGTAGCCGTGGTGGAGATACGCTACACGAGCTACGTCCTGTAGCCGTGGTGGAGATACGCTACACGAGCTACGTCCTGTAGCCGTGGTATAGAGATATGCTACACGAGCTACGTCCTGTAGCTGCGGTGGAGCTACGCTACATGAGCCGGAACCGGACGACCACTCTACCTCCTGAGCTAACTATTTTATTTAAGATGTAAGTTTAAGAGTTAATTACTTCTCATTCTAAAGTAGCTAGTAGTCTGCGGTAACAGCGCTGTACTGCATAACCACAGCCGGTCCAAATTAATTGAGATGAACTCACTGTAAGATCCCTCGGGTGAGACGTACTGTATATATATAACAAAAAAAAACATTCTTCTACTCCGTGTTCTATGGTACGTTGTTCTACGGTGCCTATCTTCTCCATTCCAAACTTTCAAATGGTTATTATTTCATAAAGTCCTGCACATAAAAATTTGTAGATATGGTGTACATAAAAACCGTGGAAATCATTTTTTCGTGCTAAGAGTAAAGCCTACTAGTTTGTATTCAATGTCTCTTTCAACCAAGAGAAGGAAAGTATAATTTAAGAGGGTTGTGTATTCTTAAAACATGTAAAAAGTAAGAACTAATGTAAATGCTAGATATATTTCAATTTTGGGAGTTAAATTATGGAATAGCCTTAGTGACGGGTTGAAGTTGTGTACTTCTCAGGGGAGATTTAAAAAAGCACTTTGGATGCCACGCCGTGTTTTTCCATTTTACCCCCTTGATGCCCAAACCCACTCCAATGTTAACTTAATATCGCCTAATCTATGTTTTAAATTATGGCTATGTGTCTAATCTGCCCGTCGCTTATCAAAGACTCATTTTCCAGTCAACATTGTCAAGGCAGATGGTTTTTTTATCGCTTCATTTCCGTTGATAGCATTTTGAAAATCACTAGTTTTCGCGGAAAAAACGACCCATTCTATGATAATCGCCTTTTACTGGAATATTCCAGAACGTTGTCATTTGTCGGCCTATTTATGAATCGTTTTCAAATAAACGCTAGATGATCGATAGTATATGTGTGCGCACGCAACGCTCGTGCCGCGCGCTGATAATCGCTGCTCTTATTTCCT
>NC_140168.1:139680489-139735489 GCF_963971535.1 Notolepis coatsorum | reverse complement strand
AGACGTCATGGCCCCCCTCTTCAAGCTAGGACTCAAGCCGTCTCTTCAATTCCCTGCAAGACTTGTCATCACAACCGAGGATGGGGCGAGAAAACATATTTCATCGCCTGATGACGCCGTGGACTTCTTGAAGACCCGGCGTGGAGGGGCCCCAACACCGGCCTCACCAGTACCAAACACGGTAGTAGCTTGATTTTGGGCCGTTAGCACCTCGCTATGGCTAAACGCGCCGAGCGTCATATCACTCTATATTTCTTCATTCTTATAAATATGGTTGACTGTGTGACGTTAAGTGTCGCCTGAATGCTTTATTTTTCTCTGCGTCTGACTTAAGGGGGGGTTGGCCTGGTCTGTTTTGTATAACTATTACATAATGCCACTTTATTTTGTTTGTTTTTTACATCCACTATATACCGGGGAGCTAAGCGCCAGCTTTGTTAAAATGACCTAGGACTTCTATGCGTGTCACTTATGCCTCGTCACGACTTGGCTTAATGCCTCCGTGATGCACTTTATTTTTCTCTTGTGTGTGTGTGTACATATTTTTTCGGACTGGGGTCTCATGGATCCATCAGCCACGCTCTTCCAGCTACATTCTGCTAACCACACACATGGCAAATGGTCGCGTCTGCTGTTGACCTGCTCAATAGGGTCCAGCTGCAGCGCCGGAGAATCCTATCACTGGCAGACAAACTTTTGCACAGCGCCCTCTCCTGACACGGCGGCCTAATTGCGCTATGACAAGGCAGCAAGCTACTCTGTGTTAACCATAGGAAACAACGGACCTGTCAGCAGAGTAACGCCCTCTTCCATGTGAACTTTTCCATTTACTCTACGTTTTGAGGCTTTTACTTTTCTTTTTTTTGTTTGGGACTGTGGCAAGCAGCCACTGAGAGAGTAATCTACTTATGGTAGTTTTGAGGGTTTTAGGCCCTATGGTGAGTCCCTGTGTTGTTGGCGAAAGGCCCACCGGTCCCGCACCTTTATATGTTTTTTATGTATGTTTTATGTATGGCTCAGGACACATGTCTACTGCTGAAAATATTTGTTTTATGTATGGCTCTAGGTACATATGCTTAGTGGTTAAAATATGTGAATTTGGTGTGCCCACAGGCCTTTTTAGGTCTGCCCTGTCTACACACCCCCTAATATGCTATGGCTACGGCTAACTCTGAGAGCTTTAAGCTCTGCTCCTGGAATGTTCGAGGTCTTCAGAAACTATCGAAAAGGAAGGCGATTCTGACCTTTTTAACACTTTGATCGCCATGGTTCAAATTCATAATTTACCATCCCTAGCCAGCTCTATTTGTCTATGGAGAAGTTCCCCTTCTTTGCAGGGCTATACCTTTTTAAATTCTATTGCTAAATTGCCATTATTATGGCCCATTCAATGTCCTATATCCATTGTTCAGGGTGTAGCAACGATATACTTTTTCATTCACATATTCATACTAAAATATGGTCTAAAGTATAAGTATGTTTTTATCGTTTTCTGCAGGTTTCTCCAGAACTTGATTTATAGCTCCAAATGCATTATATTGATGATCAAATACAGTTTGGTAGCGATCGTTGCCAGATGAAAAATTTCAACTGGAGGTACTTCTAGAAGTTACTACGTATCATCTGATATTGACCGGATGGGCGAGGGGGCGTTTATAATTCCGTGGGCAACGTTATACCATTCATCTAGTGTGGGTCATATGATCATCAGATCAGTTAGTATAGAATACGTTAGAAAATAACGCTGGATCTTACCATATCTTCCTCGCGCCGTTGGACGATCAGCGTGGAGTAGACAGTTTTCGATTATGGGATGTTGATCCTGATGAACCATTTCCAGGTTGTATAATACTATATACGTCCAAATAACGTTGTTTATTGAGTTAGGGCGAGCGATTGATTATCCAGTGTGTTGAGATGGAGTCCGGCTACCGATCGCGAGTGCCCGGACGGATTATGGATGAGCACTTCCTGTTTGGCGCGCCCCTCCCTCTTGGCCGATCTGCCGAAATGGCGCTCTCGAACCGTTAGACAGTTGAGTGGAGCTCATCAGTACATCTCATGTCTCCGGAGGAGAAATATGAATTCGATCACAGATTTTTGAATTATTGATATCAAAGACGAGTTACGGCGTCTTCGGCAGATTGAGCATGGCGAGGAATGACGTCTAAACACGTCATTGGCGATTAAAGTGTTAAAGAAGGAGAATGTTTCTATTGCTTTATTACAACGACACCGCTAAACTCCAAAAGAGTTGGGTGGGACAGGTCTTCGCCACAAACTATTCTACATTTAAATCTCCCCTTTAGACTCATAACTTCCTCTTTAGATAGCCAAGGTCACTATGTGATTATCAAAGGGGTTCTTAACGGTAAATAAATTACATTTATGAATGTATACTGTCCCCCAGGCTACTCCCCTGACTTTCTATCCAAAATATTTACTGAATTTAATGGCCTGGCCTCTGAGAATGCTTTTGTGGGCGCAGACTTATACCGTCTCTTGACAAACTCCCACCCAGTTTGGCTCCCCCCTCTAGGCAAGCAAAGATGCTCTCCTCCCTATGTACAGACATCGGATTCTCAGATGTCTGGAGAACCCCAAGGTCTTTTCTCACGGACTGATTATGTCTTACGTATCATCCAAGAAACGCAAGAAAAATGAACAATGCGGACGTGGCTCTATTAAGCGAAACGCACATTTTAGAGGGAGACATAAATACGTTAGCGGATAACATATACCATAATATTAGTCACTCTTCTTTTGCTACGAGAACTAGAGGGGTAGCCATAGTCGTCAGACGCAAATTAAATATCGAATTGAAAGGGGTATGGTCGGATGCTGAGGGGCGCATAACTATAGCTAGGATTATACACAATAACAGGAAAATTGCATTGGCAGCGGTATATGCCCCGAATTTGTACGAAGTGGGTTTCTTCACTTCACTAACAGGAGAAATGTTAAACCATCCCGAGTACTCATATATAATAGGTGCGGATTTTAATGCCATTTGGAACCCAAGGATGGACAAAACTTACCTTTCCTTCTCCAGCGAACAAAAGAATTCATCTAAAGCATTAAAAGATTGGTCGAAATCAACAGGAGTAACTGATTTATGGCGTTCACTTAACCCCATGACCCGCAAGTACTCCTGTCGTTCGGCGAGACACAACACACTATCCAGAATTGATTACGTCTTTGCATCCCCGAGAATATTTGATAAATATGAAGTGGAAATGACACCCAATGCGCTATCAGATCACTGCTACTTAATCCTGAAAGCAACATTTGGTACACTATCTACCCGGGCCCCAAGATGGCGTTTTAATTCGATGCTGCTTAACAACAAGGAATTCATTACACAAATTAAAGAAGCTCTCACAGTATTCCTACAAGATAATGCTAACTCGGTGCAAGATCCCAGAATATTATGGATGTCGGTAAAGAATATGATCAAGGATTTCTCGGATAGATTTACCTCCATATTGCGCAAAAATCAAAACACAAAACTGTCTGAAATGGAAACGCTTTACTCAACGCTTTTTAATTCTTTAAAATACAACAACTCTACTAGACTAGATAACCAAGTTAACATTCTAAAGACAGAGATCAAAGCAATGTACAGACAAAAATCGGAATTGCAAATACGCAGCACTAGACAACAGCAGTACTTCCAAGGTTCTAAACCTAGTCACCTATTAGCCATGCGACTAAGAATTAATGCAAAATTTGCAGATATAACTGCCATTAGGAAACAACAAGCTCTAGTAACAGAACCCAAAATAATAAACGATACATTCAAAGAATTCTACTCCGATTTATATAACTCAGAAACGACCTTTGATCAAGACAAATTAGACACATATCTTAATCAAATTACTCTCCCTAAACTTACGGATGAAGACGCTAAACAGTTAGAAGTACCGATCACATTAGAAGAACTCAAGAAGGCCATATCCGGAATGAAAAACGGCAAAGCTCCGGGAATTGACGGTATCCCATCAAAAATGTACATTTCTTGCTGGGACATATTTGGACCCTTATTACTAAATATGATCTTATACTCAGTCAAAGAGGGAAGCTTCATTGAACACCAAAATACCGCACTCATTTCAGTTCTTCACAAAAAAGACAAAGACCCCACTGAGTGCGGTAGTTACCGTCCTTTAAGCCTCCTCGGAACCGATGTCAAACTGTACTCTAAGATATTAGCCATCAGATTGCAAAAGCATATGACGTCTTTAGTTCACCCGGACCAAACAGGCTTCATAAAAGGTCGCCTGATCAATGATAACATAAGGCGAATACTGCACGTACTAGATACAGACAAAGAGGACATCACACCTAAGGCGATACTATCCCTGGATGCTATGAAAGCATTTGACAGGTTGGAATGGTCGTTTCTATGGGCAGTATTGGAAAGGATGGGGTTAGGAAAAGGTTTCATTGATATGATTAAAGTACTATACAAGGACCCATCGGCCAGGATTACAACAGGCACATTCATCTCCGATATCTTTCCGGTATCACGCTCAGCCAGACAAGGTTGCCCTCTTAGTCCCGGACTATTCGATCTATCATTAGAACCTTTAGCACAATTTATAAGACAATCCCAACACATAGAACCAATAGTAATCAAGGGCACACATCATAAAATTAGTTTATATGCGGACGACGTAATATTGTTCATGCAAAACCCCAACAACACATTGCCGCTTATACTCAAGTTGATAGAGAACTTTGGTGATTTATCGGGATTTAAAATAAATTGGCCTAAGTCGGCTTTTCTTCCTCTTAACACCAGTGCAAAGAAAGAGACAACCCTCCCAGGTGCGATACCCATGGTCAAACATTTCAGATGCTTGGGTGTGGAAATATTTCCCACCATAAGACAAACGGTGAAGCACAATTACACAAAAATACAGAACAAAATCAAAGACGACCTGGACAGGTGGGCAAAACTTAAAAACTCAGTACAGGCAAGGGTATCAATAGTTAAGATGGATGTATTACCAAGAATCAATTTCTTCAGCTCAATGCTTCCGTTACCTCCTCCAGAGGGCTACTGGAAAAGATTACAAACCTCCACATACAAATTTATTTGGAATAACAAACCACCTCGCATAAAAAGATCCACCGCACAGAGAAATAAAGCAGACGGTGGCATGGCAGTCCCAGATTTTTTACAATATTTTAATGCCTTCACATTAAGACCATTGAAGAAGATATGGTTTGACCCCGAGGCTTTGGTATCTTGGAGAAAATTAGAAGAAAACATAGTAGCCCCACAGAGATTGAAAGACATAGCATACACTAAACTTTCAATCAAGCATTGTGAGCGAGAATTTGGCCCAATAATTACCCATGCAATCAGGACATGGCGGGAAACACAAAGGAAATTTCCTAACCCTCAAGTATGGCATAATCACACTCCCATATTCAATAACAATGCTCTCTTAATGGGAAAACGACCTATAAGATTCCCTATATGGGAAGAGAGAGGCATACACTCATTAGGGGATATTTTTAATAACAAGGGCCTCTGTAGTTATGTCGAAATATGCATAAAGTTTAACCTCACCGAGTCCACATGGCTTTTTTACATACAGTTACGACTTTGTATGAGATCTCACGGTGTTCCATTACACATACCAATTGAACACCACAGATACCAAAAAATTTTCTATGAAAGAGATACATTGGGAGGTTTTGTATCAGGTTTTTATTATCAATTACTAACGTCCTCGTATGAAACCCTTCAACTAGACAATGTCTGGAGGAGGGATATACCAGACCTGGAAAATGACTTTGATTGGCAAGGAGCCTGGGCAAATGTCCGACTTACATCAAGGAACCCGGATCATCAACAAATCAATCTGAACTATATTCACAGGACATACTTGACTCCTATAAGGCTGTGCAAAATGGGGCTTATACAAGACTCCAAATGCTCCCAATGTACAAATGGGGACGAAGGAACATTTATGCACATGTATTGGGACTGCCCACCAGTTAAGGCATTCTGGAAAGATGTGTCCCAACAATTATCAATACTCGTATTTTGGAATATACCTGTACACCCCGCGGTATTGCTATTGAATGATGTTTTTGAGTTTGCAGTGAATCCACAACTAAAAAGATTGGTTTTATCGGGTATCACAGTAGCTAAAAAACTGATCGCATCACGTTGGTTTCAACCGGAAAAAATTTGCCGGAAAGTGTGGTTTCTTACATATCTCGATGTGATATATCAAGAAATTTCTACAGCAAGAATTCTGGGGCTCAATGAATCCAAAATGTCAATGTGGTTAGAAGTGGTGGAGAGAATAAAAGCTAGCCTATAATGGTGGTGTCTGGTTAGGAGTGAGGGATAATGGAGGTACTATCCAAGAGGGGGTCCGGGAGGGGGGGGTTTGAGCTGGAGCATATGTGTGTAGGGTTTTAGAAAATAGGTATTAGGGGTATATTATATACTAACATTTATATAATTGTAACTTCGCTGGATATACACTGTATACGGTTAAAATGTTATTATTGACTATTTTTGTTTTATCCTGTTTCTGTACTTGCATATATTTTAACCACCTTTACTGAAAGTTTCATTATACATTGTGTGTTGAGTACTGACTTTTAATAAGTTTTGTTTTGCAATAATAAAAAAAAAAAAAAATGAACAATGCAAACTTCTTGAATCCAAACTAGCCGACCTTGAGAATCAACATGTTTCAAACCCAGCCCTGGCTGTGCTTATAGAGCTTACGGCCACCAGAACTGCGTTAAACACTCTTCTGATCCAGGACGCCGAATACTCTCTTAAATTTGCCAGAATGTACGAACACGGTGACAAGCCTGGCAGGTGCCTAGCTAACTTGGCAAAAAAGAGGGCTGACACCCAAGTAATAGCCTCAATCTTGGACTCAAACGGGGTCAGGTCCTTTGACAACAAAACTATTAATAAAGAGTTTGCCTCTTTCTATGCCCAACTCTATAGGACTGAACGACCCAATGGTGCTCTCTCTGACATGCAAGCTTTTTTCGCTGACTGAAGATCAGAACTTGCTCCTTAACACCCCAATTAGGAAGGAAGAAGCTCTGTGCGCCCTTAAGGGTATGCCATCTGGTAAGGCTCCGGGCCCGGACGGTTTCGGATGCAAATTCTATAAGGAATTCGGTCATATTCTCTTGGATCCCCTGCTGGCAATGCTTAATCATTCCTTTGAGGTTGGGATATTACCCCAGTCCCTACGGGAGGCTAATATTTGCCTTCTCCTTAACCAATTCTCCGCCGATGACGTGTTAACACGTCATTTTCCGCCATGCGTAATCTGCCAATGACGCCGTAAGGCGTCTTTGAGATCAATATTTCATATTTTCATCATGGTATTCACATTTCACCCACAGAGTCTTGGCTGGTGCTGTAGGACTCCGCTCAACTCTGCAATGCTTCAATACCGCCACCTCGTGGCCGATCGACGAGTTGCCAAACCGGAAGTGGCCGGAAGTGCTTGGTCCGTCCCTTATTCCGTCCGGCCACTCGTTATCGATCCCGGGACTCAATCCAGACACCGTGGATATCGATCCGTTGCCATAACTCAATAAACAACATGATTTGGACGTATATTAGTATTATACAAACCGGAACTGGATCACCTCGATCAACATCACATAACTGGGATCTGTTTGCGCCAGTGTGATCGCCCAACGGTAAGAGGAGGCTGACGTTACTTTCAGCCTGTTTGTTTATTATTATCCATACAAACTGCTCTGATCTATATATCACCCATACTACATAAATGATTTAACGTCGGCCACGGAATTATAAACGACCCCCTCCCCCCCTCCGTTCACCCGCAGATGATAAGTCATAACGTCTAGGACCATGTACAGTTGAAATTTTTAATATAACGTTCATCGGTGTCAAACGGCATTTGATAATCTAATATATGCATTTATGTCTATATCTCATGTTCTAGGAAATAAAAAAAAACAATAAAAACATATTTATACTCTAGACGGTATTTTTGTATGAATGTGTGAATGAAAAAGTAAAACGTTCCTACATCCTGAACGATAGATAATTGATGTTGAATGGGCCATAGTAATCAATAGTAGTAGTCAATTTAACAATACAATTTAAAAAGTTATAGCCCTGCAAAGAAGGTGAACATCTCCATATACAAATAGCGCTGGCAGAGAGGGTACAGCGATGGATATAAGCTCCGGCAGAGAATGGGTTAAAAAGGGTAAATGCCCTGAAAAGTGCGCCTCCTATAGGCCTATAGCCCTACTTAATTCGGACCAAAAATTGCTCTCCAAGATCCTGTCCATGAAAAAGTGCTCCCTTTCATAATTTCTTTTTAAATGATTTTTTTAGCATTTTTACAGCTTTTCTTGGTCACGCAGGACCGACAGAGGAGAGGGCGAACGGGAGGAGAGGTGGGGAGGATATGCAACAAATAACGTCGGGTGCTGGGATCGAACTCGGGTCGGCCGCGTAGGTGCGCGAGGCACTATGGTATGCGCCACGAGGGCGCCCCTCCCTTTCATTATTAACGAAGATCAGACTGGTTTTATTAAGGGTAGGAACTCTACCGACAACATGAGACGGCTCCTTAATATCATCCAAATGACTCGTGAGATAGACCACCCCGCGGTGGTTCTGTCTCTCGACGCGGAGAAGGCATTCAACGTGTAGAATGGCCGTATTTGTTTCTAACCCTCGCTGAATTTGGCCTAGGAAACACTTTTATTGACTGGGTCAAGGTTCTCTACAACTCACGGATGACGGCGGTTCTGACTAACGGGCTTAGGTCTAACAACTTTCCTCTACAACAGGGGAACCCCCAGGGGGACCCTCTTAGCCCTTTGCTATTTGACATGGCCATAGAACCACTCGCTCAGGCCATAAGGCAGTCAGCCGCGATCTCAGGTATTAAGGTGGGCGAGAGGGAGCACAAAATCACTCTTTATGCGGACGACGTACTGATCTTTATATCTAAACCTGACTCTTCCATTCCATGTCTAACCCGCATGATTTCCACATTTGGAACCCTCTCGGGGTACAAAATTAACTTTTCCAAATCCAAAGCAATGCCACTTGGGACACTTAAATCCTGTCATAATCTGAACTCTCTAAACAATCCTCTGCCGCACTCGGGTGGTCTGTTCTCGGTGCTACAGGCCGCCGCACTTTGTATGGGTTTAGTTTACCTATTCTGTCAAGTATGTTGTCTATCATTTATATCATGCTCCCTGTGTATCTCCCATTAGTCCTTATGTCCTAGTCTAGCCTGTTGTTCCCTGTGTGTGTATTCATATTCATATGTTCGTCTAGTCCTGTATTCCAAGTGTTGTATTAGTATTCTTGTGTCTGTCAGCCCCAGCTGTTTTCCATCATAATCAGTACCTGTATATATTCATGCCACTCCCTGTCTACCAGTGTCGCGCCATTGTTTTGCTGTCCTGTCACAGTACCCTTCAGTGCTGTGTTCTGCCTACCCTGTGTTATCCTGTCGTGCTACTCTGCTTATCCTTCGTGAAAGCCTTGTTATTCTGTATTTCCCCTGTGAGTCCGTTCCTGCTTCCTAGCCACGTTTTCCAGCCCAGCTGAGGTTTTTGTTCCTGTGTTTTAAGTTCGGTTTTGTTTTGTACCCCTGTAACGTGTACCTGTTGACTACGTTCAGTAAAGCTTGTCAATTACAACGTTGACTCGTGCCTCGTCTCTCTCCTCCCTCCACTGTCCAGCATTTGGGTCTCTACACATCTCCCCTAGCCACAAACGCTAACAAATCCATCCCGATCCTGCCCGAGCACTTCCCATTTCGCTGGTCGCCCTCTGGCTTTGTTTACTTAGGAGTATTTGTGACACCCACCTATGATATATTGTTTAAGGCCAACTTTCCCCCCCTTTTAGACACCATAAGGGCAGACTTAGTTAGATGGGCCCCTTTACCAATCTCCTGGCTGGGTAGGATAGCCCTCGTCAAAATGAACGTACTCCCCAGACTATTATACCCTCTCCAAATGATTTCAGTGCTGCTGACAAGCAAGGTTATCAAGGTGCTAGAAGGCTGGCTAAGCTCATTCATTTGGAATGGGAAGAAACCGTGTCTGAAAATGGCCAAATTACAGATGGATGGTGAAGATGGGAGTCTAGACCTACCTAATATTAGACATTACCAACTAGCAGCACACCTTAGGGTACTTGTCGGCTGGTTCAGATCAGACCCACTATCAATCTGGCTAGACATTGAATCCTCGCAATCTAAGTCCCCCCCTGTGGAACCTACTATTTATCAAAGACTTTAAGTCTGTTAGGAAAATATGCTCTAACCCCATCACACTATGCTCTGTCAAGGCATGGAAGACTGTCCGTAAGGTGGAGGGCCGAGCTAAGCTGACCTCTCCTCTTACCCCGATCGTAGGCAATCCTGACTTTAAGCCAGACCAAATTGGCGGCGGCTTCAAGACCTGGCATACGCAGGGCATAACTGATCTTGGCCACTTGTTTGATGGCCAGACCCTAATGTCCTTTATACAGCTGCAGCAGCGATATGGTCTATTGAAAACAGAATTCTTTAAATACTTACAAATTAGGCAGTTTATCACCAAGGACACCTCACTGTTAATTAACAGTTCCACCTCGCAGGTGGAGAAAGCCATCTCATTGCAGATTCCTAAAAAACAAATATCTATTTTCTATAGTACTCTAAACCTTAATTCATCTTTATCTTCCCTTGTCACTAAACAGTCCTGGGAAAAAGACTTGGACATAGAGATCACGGACGAGGACTGGCAGGATGCATGGACCTACGCAAAAAAAATCTGTTTGCAACCGCACCAAGTCTATCCAAGTTAGAATCTTACATCGCATTCATATTACCCCTGCCCTTAAGAGTAAAATGGATCCCAATGCATCCCCACTCTGCTTTAAATGCAAGATAGAGATTGGAAACTACGTCCACTGCTTTTGGTCCTGTGTAAAGCTCCAGAGCTATTGGTCCGACATCGTAGAGGAACTATCTGATATATTCCAGACCCCCATCGAACTGGATCTCCTCTGCCTCTTACTAGGCCTCCCAGATATTCATATTGCCAATTTCAAACATAAGAGACTGTTCAATTTGTTGACATTTGCTGCTAGGAAAAACATTCTGTTGTTCTGGATCAAGGACGAGGTCCCATCAAAGAGGTCATGGCACAACATTATTATGGACTGCATTCCCTGTGAATACATCACGTGCATGTTACACTCTAAACTAGACACTTTCTATGAGATATGGGACCCATATCTGTCTCATATCGGACCTGCACTGTCTGCCACTATACTCTGTGGGTTTCCCCATTACCCATAGCCCCCCTATAGACCAATGCTGCCTTGTTTTTGTCTGATTGTGCTGGTATCGTTGCTGAGGGAACCATAATTACTGTAAATGCGCTTACATATACACGCACACATACACACGCTCACACCACACATATACGCATGCACACACATAGAACATGCACGCGTAAATTACACAGGCATATTAAACATTCACACATAAAACATGCACATAGGTAATGCACACACACACACATGGGTAGTACACACATATATAAAGCACACATAGGTAATACACACACACATAGGTAAAACACGCATCTACAAAGTACACACACTCATACACTCCGTACACACACACAGTCCGTACACTTTGTCTAATGATCCTAACACAGTTTATCAGTACACTGGGTGCTATCGTTGACCAGGAGCTGATTCCCTAACCGCCACTTCTGCTGTATATACAGTGCAACATGTGAATATTTGAGCCATGTCTTTGTTGTTTGTCTTTTGTCATGTCTGATAATGTACTTTTATAGTTTATATTATTTCTTTATTATTCTTACTATAATTTCTGTTGTTATTATTGTTAGTGTTATTGTTGTTAGTGTCTCTATTATTATTACTACCGTAAATCTATTGTATTGTGATGTCTTGTTCTATGTATGTTTTGAAAAAGTGAAAATAAAAACATTTACAAAAAAAAAAAAAATATCTCCCCTGAGAAGTACACAACTTCAACCCGTCACTAAGGCTATTCCATAATTCAACTCCCAAAATTCAAACACATCTAGCTTTTACATTAGTTCTTACCTTTTTACCTGTTTTAAGAATACATCACATCACGTGAAGCAGAAGCGACCTGCAGACGGCGTGAACACATATAGGACATATAAAGCCAACTAAACTAGACACACCAGGTACCAATAGAGCAATCAGGGCAGATAGACAGGTTAATTACCATCGGGTAACACTAGGACTTTTGCTCCCAGATGAGAGCAAAACCCCAAACGTTACAATGACTGGAATTGTTGTTTGAGGACAAACGACCAGCGGCTGCCCCTCATGCAGGTCCACGTCTCAGAGCTCTCAGAGTCCCACTCAGTGGCTCTCGGATCATGATGGACGTTGTGGCATACGGGATGATGCTCGTGCAATTAATTAACTCCTTAAAAAGGTCACGTCGAGTTGATCGGTCAATAAGGAGAGGATCACATTCACCTGCTGGTCGGACAGACGCTGGCATTCTGATGGTGATGCTCTGATGTACTCTCCACTCTCTCGATGTACTCGATCAATAATCAGAGGAGTTTAATGTGAGTCTGGTTTTAAGGCAGATCAGGGCAGAGATGACCGTCTGAATTGCTCAGCGAAACATCTATTAACACATTGTCTGCCACGCAGTTTGCCCATCTTATACCACTCTCTGCCAGTGCTGTAACCCTATGGAGTCGCTCACCTTCTTTGCAGGGCTATAACTTTTTAAATATTATAGCTATATCGACATTACTATGGCCCATTCAACATCGGGTATCTATCATTCCGGATGTGGGAACGTTATATTTTTCCATTCATACATTGTCGTGTTAGTACCGTCGTGAATATAAGTATGTTTTTAGAGTGTAGAGCAGTAATTCCTAGAACACGAGTTATAGGCCCGACGCATATTACACATAATCGATTGGCGTTTCGTTCCTATACATGCTATATTAAAAAATTCAAATGCATATGATCGGTATACATTATGCTCCATCATGCGTGAAGGAAAGGGGGGGGGGGGGGTCGTTTATGATTCCTTGATTGTCAGTAACGGCTTTCTTTAGTACGACATCATACGTTGATCAGATGGATTGCAATGAAATAAATGGACAATCGAGCTGGAATTAACGTTAGATTCCTCTTACGTGTGGCCGATGAGTCTGGAGAAAGAATATTCCAATTATTTGATTTTGATCTGCTAGATCCATTTTCCGTTTGTATGACGCAATAAACGCCGAAAGCATATTGATTCTTGCGTCTCGAAAACGATCCAATGCACTAGAGTGTTTGTCTGGATCCACATAACAAGATAGCTCTGCCAGAACATTTTCCCCGATGCACAGAGCTTCACATCCGGTTTAGAGTGGAGTGCAACTCGCCCGAAATCCACCAGGAGGCGGTATTGAGGCGTTGAAATATCAGACAGAGTCCAGCTGGCTCCCGGAGCCTTGCTGGATGAATTATGAATGCCAATAGCGAATAAAGGAAACAACGATCATAAAAATGTGTTAACTCGTTGTTGGCGCTCAACGATTTGCGGCCAATAACGAGTTCACTCGTTAATGGCGCAGAATGTGTTAACAATTGTGTATGTATTGAGCTGTACTGTATTGTACCCATTCTGCAATTTGTTAAATAAAGTTTTCATTCATTCATTCACACATAAAAATGGTCATTCCATAAATCGACAACGTTTTACCAGCTGCTATTGCAGCATTGTCCAATTGTCTGAAAGGGGCTAGGGAGAAGCACTAGGCTTGTCGGGCCCTACCCCTCAAGACTTACGCGTGATATTAAATGTCCACTTAGGGAGATGGGTAAATATCCTAAATGGGGGAAGACCATATAGGGGAAGGCTGGAGGGGCATCATGCCTGAAAATAGCTCAAAATGTACCTTTTCACAACAGTGCAAACACTCAATGGTGGCCAGTGATGGAAAGTAATCGCTTGACTTATCTTGATCACATGGTACATCACATGGTGCATCACATGGTACATCACATGTTACATCACATGGTACATCACATGGTATATCACATGTTACATCACATGGTACATCACATGGTACATCACATGGTATATCACAGCTGCCATCTTTCTTTGATGCTTTGTGACAACAGGAAATTAGTCGCTGCGAAGTACATTTAATTAAAAGCTTAGTTACTTATTAAAGTCATCTTACTATGTAACGCATTACGTTGAGGATAGTCGGTTACAGTTTACAGTTTGATTTGATTTGATTTGATTTGAAATCTTTATTTCGAACATGTAAATGAATACAAACCAAATAAATAACTAAACAAAATCAAAACATAACTCAAACTAAATAAATAACTAAACAAAATTAAAACATAACTCAATTTACATGTTCGAAAAGGAGTAGGAAGAAGTATACACTTATTTAATCCTACCCCTTTTCCACTACTCAAATGAGTGTACTAATTTAAAACATTTCAAAAGAAATATATATGCAAAAAAATAAATGTAAAACATGAAAGAAATAAAAATAAAAAATTTAAACACCTGTGAATATCAAGTCCCTTCCTCATCCCTGTACCTTGTGAACATAATGTCCTTATAAATCAGTTTGAATATTTGGACATTACTTTAGCACCACATTCAGTCTGTTCCACAGTTTCACTCCACATATTGAAATGCAGTGTCTTCTCATGGTAGTGCGTACACTAAGAACTTAAGTTTGTGCTATGGTGGCCACACACACACATGCTGATGATTCAACCCTTTATTATGCTGCAGCTACAAACTCTGAGCTTAATCAGGTTTTGGCTGGTGAATTGGACATTTTATATGACTGGATAAAAACAAATAAGCTGGTGCTTAACATATCAAAAACTGTTTGTATGCTTTTTGGGACCAATCAAAGATTGGCACGTAAACCTACATTGGTTCTACAAATTGCAGGTCAACCTATACAGCAGGTTAAAAAAACCTTTCTAGGTCTTTGGCTTGATAGTACTTTATCATGGTCTGATCACATAAACAAAACTGTTTTTAAAATGGTTGGAGCTGTTGCTACTGCCAGGAAATGTACACCATTCCTCCCATTTGCATTGTTTAATCAGATTGTTTGTGCTTTGGTTTTGTGCCACTTGAATTACTGTTCTGTAGTGTGGGCTTCTGCTTCAAAACAGTTGCTAAATAGGTTACAAGTGGTACAAAATAAGGCAGCAAGACTCGTTCTTGGTTGTTCATATAGGACTAGTGTTGTTCAAATGCATGAACGTCTTAGTTGGCGGAGTGTTGAGAAAATACTTTCTGCCAACTTATTAATTTGTTTTCATAAAGTGAGCACAACCCACAGTCCTAAATATATCATATTTCAAAATATCAAAATAATTTACAGCTCAAATGTGCACATGCATTTGACCAGAGGGGCAAGTAGAGGGCAGATTATTCTACCCCATGCAAATACTAACAGTATGCAAAGAACAGTTTTATATAGGGCTGTCAGGGCATGGAATTATCTTCCAAGTGACATAAGAGGTGTAGCAAGCTTCAAAAATACATTTAAATATTACATGTGAGCCAATATTGATAATGTTGAGTTATGCAATATGTTACCGTTGATGTATATATTTAGATATAATTTGTTTGTGTGTTAATGTTGTTGTGTTTCCTCGGTTGGTACGTCTTGCTATGTTGTGTTTCCTTGGTTGGTATGTCTTGCTATGTTTTAATTGTATTAGTTTCAAGTTCAAGTTTCTTTAATAGTTGTCATACAGAAGTACAGAATACTTTTATACAAAATGCTTCTTACTGTTACGCTCCAGAGACTGTGCTAGACAAGATAGTATGAAATAAAATAGTATAGCATGTAAAATAGAAGTAAAAAAAAAAGTCACAGTGTTCAGTATAGACATATGTACAATGTTCGATGCAGAATAGAAGTAACTTGAGTTACCATGCAATATACAATATACTATGCAATGTACTAATACAATACTATATAGTGCAGAGCAGAAATGGGATGAGGTACAATTTAGGTACAATTTACAGTAAGGTGTACGACAGGGTTTCCGTTAGAAAAAATTGTTGCCGGTCTCAGGGTCCGGTAGATTTTTATCTACCGGTCAAATGAGAGGAATTCCGGTCAGAGTTTATTGAGCTTAAAAACAACAGGCTATATAAAGAATGACATCCTCAAGGCATGTAGATTTATAATATTTTAACTTAAAGCTAGGCTACTTTTGCGTATACAGTCATTATATTCCAAATAAAATAAGTCCAGAGACTCCGTGCTGCTGCCGACTTTAAATCAAATAAACCTGTGTCTGTGGGCAGTCGGCCCGACATTAATAAACAGCAGTCTGTTATAATCACATTTATGAGCTAACGAATTCCGTTATATTGGACATTTGTATTAATTATATCAAGCGAAGAACTGAGAAATTTGGCAGAGAGACGGCAACATTATCGTGGGTTTGCGTGATGTATATCTCCACCTAGTCCCAACGACTTGGTGCTGGTCATAATGTCCGGTGAAAACAACTCCCTCCAAGCACAACTTGACCACCCGAACCGTACCAAAACAGGCCAAAATTAAATAGCCCATGCGACGAACGATTCATTACATTCGTTTCATCGTTGCTCCACCAAGCAGCCGGTCCAACAATATCAGCACGAGCGCCGCAGTTAGTTTGCAAGAAGCATCCAGCTGCAGACCCGCAGAGCAGCTTTCCAGGTCTGGGGACCGCACTGTGCCAGCAAAGCTGGTGGGTTCTGTGGGTCTGCAGCTGCATGCCTTCCGCAAATCCAGCAGCAAGCTCTCGCTGAGCGAAGCAACGACAACAAACGCAATGATTGTTTCGTTCATCGCATAGGCCACCCAACTCCAGCCCATCCAAATACAATTCAAATAATCAAACTGTGCCCAGAGGGAACTATTTTCACCGGACACTATGACCGGAGAGATTAAATTTGTCGGACTTCAACAGATTTTGCCAGTCAAATACCGGTAATTACCGGCTAACGGAAACGCTGGTGTACGAGTTGTAGTGCAAATCATTTACCAATAAATATAAAGTGTAAAGTGTGTTTAGGTGATCTAAAGTGTGGAGAGTGGGTGCTGCAGTGTGTTGTTTGTTTAAGTGAGTGTGTGCGTGTGGGTGTGTGTGCTGTGTGCATTTGATGGTTGTTGCATAGTGTTTATTGTTCGTTGAGCAGCCTGATGGCCTGGGGATAGAAGCTTCTTCTGAGTCTTTCTGTGCTCGCCTTAAGACTCCGGTATCGCTTGCCTGACCGCAGCAGTTCAAAGAGGCAGTTGTTCGGGTGGCTGGAGTCCTTGATGATTATCTTAGCCTTACCCCTGCACCGCTTGTTGTAAATGTTCTGGAGGGTGGGAAGCCCCCCTCCAATTGTGCGTTCGGCTGAACGTGTCACTCTTTGTAGTCTGCTACGGTCTTGTGCAGTGCTATTCCCAAACCAGGAGGTGATGTTGCCAGTCAGGATGCTCTCTATTGTACATGAGTAGAAGTTCTTAAGGATCTTCTGACTGACTTGGAACGTCCTTAGGCGCCTGAGGAAGTAGAGGCGTTGTCGTGCCTTCTTCACAACACTGTCAATGTGTGTGGTCCATGTCAAGTCCTCGGATATGTGGGCTCCGAGGTACTTGAAACTGTTCACTCTCAACCGGTGCCCCGTCGATGCTGAGGGGGCTGTAGTCCTTGACCCCCGACCTCCTGAAGTCCACAATCATCTCTTTTGTCTTGCTGACGTTCAGGGAGAGGCAGTTCTCCTGACACCACTGTGACAGATTCTCTACCTCTTCCAGGTAGGCCCTCTCGTCGTTGGCAGAGATCAGGCCCACCACTACTGTGTCATCAGCAAATTTTATGATTGTGTTGTTGTTCCGCTGTGCCACGCAGTCATGTGTGTACAGGGAGTAGAGGAGGGGGCTCAGAACACAGCCCTGGGGGGCCCCTATGTTGAGCGTGATGGATGAGGAGGTGCAGTTGCCTGCTCTTACCACCTGGGGTCTGCCCGTCAGGAAGTCCAAGACCCACTGGCAGAGGTCATAGTTCAAGCCCAGGTCCCTGAGCTTGGCTATGAGTTTGGAGGGGACTATGGTATTGAATGCTGAGCTGTAGTCGATGAACAGCATTCTCACATAGTTCCCCTGCCTCTTGTCCAGGTGTGATGCTGCTGTGTGCAGCACATGGGCTATGGCGTCCTCCGTGGATCTGTTAGGGCGGTATGCAAATTGCAGGGGGTCCAGGTCGATGGGGAGGGAGGAACAGATGTAGCCCTTCACTAGCTTCTCAAAGCACTTCATAGCTATGGAGGTGAGAGCTACAGGGCGGTAGTCGTTGAGGCAAGCAGGCGTAGATCTTTTGGGTACAGGGATGATGGTGGACTTCTTCAGACAGGTGGGGATGACAGCCTGTTCTAAGGACAGGTTAAAGATGTCAGTGAATACCGGGGCCAGTTGGTCGGCACAGACTTTTAGGATGCGGCCGGGGATGCCGTCCAGTCCGCGTGAATATTAAAGGCAACCAACTTGTGTTCAGCTTTTCGTTCAGCGTTTCTCTGATTGGCCACACGGCCAATCAATCAATCCACTAGCACGCGGCCTTGCGGCAAGAGAGACAAGAGAGACAAGAGAGTCGCGGCAGAGAGCCGCGCATGCGCATGAGGCTCCCCCAGGTCCTTGTGTTTGAGACAGCCATATTAGACACATAGCCATAATTTAAGATAATAGTTTCCACAGCTCCAGTTAACCTAATTTATACCGTAATGAATCATTAAAAAATATACCGTTAACTGGAATATGTTGTTTCTTTACACATATGTTGGATTATGTAATTGGGTTGTCATGACAAAACAATAAAAATCGCTACTTTACATCAGGGTGAACGCTGAACCGAGTCAAGCCGCGGGCGGCGCACTGAAGCCGGTGAATGAACAACCGCATTGCCCCGCTGGCTCTTCAGCAAGGATTTATACCGTAATGAATCATTAAAAAATATTCCGTTAACTGGAATATGTTGTTTCTTTACACATATGTTGGATTATGTAATTGGGTTGTCATGACAAAACAATAAAAATCGCTACTTTACATCAGGGTGAACGCTGAACCGAGTCAAGCCGCGGGCGGCGCACTGAAGCCGGTGAATGAACAACCGCATTGCCCCGCTGGCTCTTCAGCAAGGATTTATACCGTAATGAATCATTAAAAAATATTCCGTTAACTGGAATATGTTGTTTCTTTACACATATGTTGGATTATGTAATTGGGTTGTCATGACAAAACAATAAAAATCGCTACTTTACATCAGGGTGAACGCTGAACCGAGTCAAGCCGCGGGCGGCGCACTGAAGCCGGTGAATGAACAACCGCATTGCCCCGCTGGCTCTTCAGCAAGGATTTATACCGTAATGAATCATTAAAAAATATTCCGTTAACTGGAATATGTTGTTTCTTTACACATATGTTGGATTATGTAATTGGGTTGTCATGACAAAACAATAAAAATCGCTACTTTACATCAGGGTGAACGCTGAACCGAGTCAAGCCGCGGGCGGCGCACTGAAGCCGGTGAATGAACAACCGCATTGCCCCGCTGGCTCTTCAGCAAGGATTTATACCGTAATGAATCATTAAAAAATATTCCGTTAACTGGAATATGTTGTTTCTTTACACATATGTTGGATTATGTAATTGGGTTTTCATGACAAAACAATAAAAATCGCTACTTTACATCAGGGTGAACGCTGAACCGAGTCAAGCCGCGGGCGGCGCACTGAAGCCGGTGAATGAACAACCGCATTGCCCCGCTGGCTCTTCAGCAAGGATTTATACCGTAATGAATCATTAAAAAATATTCCGTTAACTGGAATATGTTGTTTCTTTACACATATGTTGGATTATGTAATTGGGTTGTCATGACAAAACAATAAAAATCGCTACTTTACATCAGGGTGAACGTTGTTACACTGCCACCACCCACTTCAATGACAGAGCTCTCATATTTGCGAATACATAAACTATATCTTAAATTATGGCTATGTGTCTAGTCTAGTCTAGTATATATATAGTCGTAACAGTGTTTATTATTGCGAGTCCTAACAGTGTTTATTATTTCATAACTGTATGGGCTTTGTTTATACATGTACAGTGACGAGTGAATCTACCGTTGGTTGTTAAAA
This sequence comes from Notolepis coatsorum, assembly GCF_963971535.1. Taxonomy (NCBI): domain Eukaryota; kingdom Metazoa; phylum Chordata; class Actinopteri; order Aulopiformes; family Paralepididae; genus Notolepis; species Notolepis coatsorum. The sequence continues at coordinate 139,715,240 of NC_140168.1, read as the reverse complement.
ACGCGAAACATAATAATCAGTCAGCAGCGCTCCACGCTCCACTGCTACCACAGCCCAACACAAGTGCGTTGGAACAGCAGCCCAACACTACAGAAGTTGGTTGCCCGCGCTGCCGCGCTGCCGCGCTTGCTCTTTGGATTTCATTTGGGACGTGGGACGGCTGCGCTTGCCTGCGCGTGGGGGCGGGGGGGCGCGGCCAATCAGAGAAAAGCCGAACACAAGTTGGTTGCCTTTAATATTCACGCGTCCAGTCCTGCTGCTTTCCTGATATTCACTTTTTTAAAGGTCCGCCTCACCTCATGCTCTGTTACCCTGAACACTGAGTCTCCATCAGCAGACCCCCCCCCCCCCCCCCCCCCCCATTGCCGTGGCTTGTAGGCTGGTGTTGTTGTTCACAGCCTCAAACCTTGCATAGAAGGTGTTGAGATAATTTGCTAAGGAGATGTCACTGTTCAGTTTGAGGGGGGTGCCTTTGTAATCTGTCATTGTTCTGAGGCCCTGCCACATACCTCTAGAGTCAGCCTGTTCAAACTGAAGTTCAACTTTATCCCTGTAACGCCGTTTTGCCTCTATTACTGCTCTCCTGACGTTGTATCTTGCCGTCTTGTGTTCATCCATGTTGCCTGTCACCAGCCCGGTGTTGTAGGCTGAGGTGCGCACTTTCAGAGCCTCACGGACGGATTTATCTACCCAGGGCTTTTGATTTGGGTAGATTCTAATTGTGGTAGAGGGGATTGTTTCTTCTACCAGAGTACAGACAAAGTCAAGCACCGTTTCAGTGTATTCGTTAATATTGGCTGTGTTATCACGGAATACATTCCAGTCTGTGCATTCAAGTGCAGCTTGGAGTGTCTCCTCTGACGTCACAGTCCAACGCTTAACCTCTAGCGATACTACCGGCGTTCGCTTGAGACTTTGTTTATACTTTGGCAAAAGAAAGATGGCGGCGTGGTCCGACTTGCCGAAAGGACTAAGAGCCTGTGACTTGTACCCATTCTTAAATTGCGAGTATACATGGTCTAATATGTTCTCGCCTCTGGTGGGACAGGTCACATGCTGATAGAAATTCGGCAAAACACCTTTTTAAAGGAAAACTCCAACATTTTGGGAAATTAGCTTATTTAACATCTTCCCTGGAGTTAGGCAAGAAGATACATACCTTTTTTGTCTCTGTGCGTGCATTTAGCTTTGGGAACAGTCGCTCCGTTAGCGTAGCTTAGCTTCATCACTGGAAGTGGGGGAGGACAGTAGCCTGACGTTCCCTTACAGTGTATAGGCCTACAGTCACCAAATACAACTCCAAAACGTTCATGTAAACATGTTGTGACCTGTGTATTTACCACGTGGAGAAATAAAAAATTATTGAATTAGACAATTACGTTTTCTAAGCAAATATACTCTGAACTATTTATTGCCTAAGCACTCAAGTATATTTGCTTAGAAAATGTAATTGTCTAATTCAATTATTTTTTATTTCTCCACGTGGTAAATACACAGGTCACAACATGTTTACATGAACGTTTTGGAGTTGTATTTGGAGTGTATTTGGTGACTGTAGGCCTATACGCTGTAAGGGAACGTCAGGCTACTGTCCTCCCCCACTTCCAGTGATGAAGCTAAGCTACGCTAACGGAGCGACTGTTCCCAAAGCTAAATGCACGCACAGAGACAAAAAAGGTATGTATCTTCTTGTCTAACTCCAGGGAAGATGTTAAATAAGCTAATTTCCCAAAATGTTGGAGTTTTCCTTTAAGACGCGCGCTGTTGAAATCGCCCAGAACCAAAATAGCAGCGTCTACGTTAGCTGTCTGTTGTTTGTTTACCTCATCGTGTAGCTTTGAAAGTGCGGCCCCAGTGTTCGCTTGTGGTGGGATATATACTCCGATCATGATGATGGACGTTAACTCCCTCGGGAGAAAGAAGGGTCAACATTTGATCGTGATAAACTCCAGGTCTGGGGAGCAGTGGTTAGACAATTCCTTTGCGTTGCCTATATCGCACCACTCCTTGTTTACCATGAAAGCAATGCCGCCTCCTTTCGTCTTGAGTGATTCTTCTGCTGTCCGGTCCTTGCGGAGAACGAAGAAGTGATCTGCCGGTTCTATTGCATGATTTGGGACGTCTGGAGACAGCCAAGTTTCTGTGAAACAGAGGACGTTGCAGTCCCGAATGTCCCGCTGGAATTGTATCCATGCTCTGATGTCGTCAAGTTTGTTCCCTATTGATTGCACATTGGCCAACAATATGCTGGGCAATGTGGTTCTGTGCCGTTTGGCTCTCAGTCTGTTCCGGACGCCGGCTCTCCTTCCTCGCCGTCTCCCCCCTTCCTTGCCTCGGCCACAACAAAGGATCCCCGTTGGCCACTGTTGTTGCTCAGCAATCCGATCCAGAGAGCAATCCAGTCGGTAAGTTTTCCTTAATCCAATGTCAATGAGTGACTGAGGGTCATACACATATAATGCACCAACAGTTGGTGCAAATAAAACTCTTAAAACTATAAAAGTTAACAAAAGTAAGCACAGTCTCGACGGAGCGAACAGAAAGGCAGCCGGTCGGAGCAGCGCCATTCTTATGTTTTAATTGCAATGTATATGTTTTAATGTTGTCTCGGACCCCAGGAAGACTAGTTGACGTCTTGTCGTCAGCTAATGGGGATCCTTTGCTAATAAACAAATAAACACGCGCGCGCGCGCACACGCACACACAAACAGACAGACAGACACACAATGGTTCCTGATGTCTTCTGAATTCCCTGCCGACAGTTCTTCAAACGAGTTGAAAACCACACAACGACACAACGCAGAGTTCCCGCAGGCTCTCTTTTAAATCAGTTAACTCATCACCGGGTCCCCGGGGGGGCCAGGGGCCACTAACATTATGTTCAGAGTCACAGTTTACCGCCACCTGTCACCTGTGTTTATGGACAATGGGAGTGGAACTTTGTACAAGCCCTTTGGGCTTCGTTCCCTCCTAGCACTGTTTTTGTGCTAAATAAATAAACTAAACTTAAAAAAAAAACTAAAAAACTGTCAGACTGAAATGGGTGGGATTTGGCGGGTCTGACAGGGGCACGTGAGAGGGAGAGATCTTAATTTGGAAGCAAAGTGGAACAGAGGGAGGTGGTTTCTGAGCCAACTCTTTTGATAGTTGCATAATTTAGAAAATCTAGGGGAGGGGGAGGGGCAGCTCTTAACCCCCCCACACTGTGGGAGCTCTTTAAGTTGACTTTGAGTTCACTTCTCCTCCACATGTGCACTGGGTAGCTTGTGGAAATTCTAAACTCAGAGAAGTCAAGTAAATGAATAATAGAAGTAGATGAATAATCAAAGTGTCCTCAGAGGAGAGCCTGGTCCTTGGAACTCCGTTTGAAGCCAGAAAGAGGTCGCTTTTTCCTTCACAATGGCAACGGAGCGGTTGTGTGACGCTGTTTACAAACACATTTAGTATTCCACGAAGAAACGTCCAGCCTCAAAATGGATTTGATTCATGAATACATTAGATAGTATGACTAAATGACATGCAGGCTTTATTAAATACATGTCTTCTAAACTGATTGCTTGCTCTGCAAATGTAAACAAAGTCCTCTCCCATTTTCGCTGTGTCTATAAGGGATGCATAACATATTGTGACCATACGAGTATCTGTCAATATTTGTGTCAGGTCTTATCAGTGTCAGGATGTACAAAATGTTATTACCATAGGACATGTTTTATATATATTTTTATTCAATATACAGACCACATCATATCGATTGTCAGGGTGACTCGGGATGTAGATTAGTCGTCTGGTAATCCGGAGGTTCGAAGTGTCCTTGAGCAAGACACTTAACCCCTAATAGTGTGTGAATGTGTGAGTGAATGGGTGAAATATTGTAAAGTGCTTTGGGTAAAAGCGTTATATAAATGCACCATTTACCATTTAACTGTAAATATCAGCCATAACAGAAAATACATGATCTGTTATTGGTATTGTTGGAGCCATATTGACCCAATTTGAGTTTGATGGGAAACATGTAACAAAAATATATATTTTGATTTATGGATTATATTAATAATTGATATGAAATTGTACTTACCTGTATGATTTAAATTAATCTTGAAATGGATATTACCTGGACACTTATCTGTTGATGACTGTGGGGGCGTGGCATAGATTCACTCATACATGCCCCCCCCCCCCCCCTTTGGGAGTCTTCAAATCAGTGAATGAAATGTTTGACAGCTGAGTTTGACAGCTGAGTTAGACAGCGGCGTTTGGTGTGCAATCGTTTTTCGACCGCATCAAGCCAGACCAATTATATCGTTTACTTTGTCAAGATCCTGTTCGATATTACTTTATTTAGTATAGAAAAGTCAACCGGAGTTTATGTTTAATAAATGTACATCTACTTACATCCTCTCTGTGAGTGCTTTATGATGAATGCGCGTCGGCCAACTCTGCTACTAACTCCAGTGGCTAAATGGAAATTTGTGAAGGATTAGCCACTTCAGGTATCCCCCAAAATATCCATATCGAACACGATCCCTGAACCCCTGCACCCCTTCTCCCCTCCACCCCTTCTCCCCTTCTCCCCTCCACCCCTTCTCCACTGCACCCCTTCTCCCCTGCACCCCTTCTCCCCTCCACCCCTTCTCCCCTGCACCCCTTCTCCCATCCACCCCTTCTCCCCTCCACCCCTTCTCCACTGCACCCCTTCTCCCCTGCACCCCTTCTCCCCTCCACCCCTTCTCCCCTGCACCCCTTCTCCCGTCCACCCCTTCTCCCCTCCACCCCTTCTCCCCTGCACCCCTTCTCCCCTGCACCCCTTCTCCCCTCCACCCCTTCTCCCCTGCACCCCTTCTCCCCTCCACCCCTTCTCCCCTCCACCCCTTCTCCCCTGCACCCCTTCTCCCCTCCACCCCTTCTCCCCTGCACCCCTTCTCCCCTCCACCCCTTCTCCCCTGCACCCCTTCTCCCCTGCACCCCTTCTCCCCTGCACCCCTTCTCCCCTGCGACGGTCGCATGCGTCTGCGTCTTGCATTTGTGGTTCACCATGTGGATAATGATGGTAAACTGAAAAAGAAATGTCCTACTTTTTAAAAACCTCGCTCTGGACGGATAAACAAGCCAGTGGTAACCCAAAGTGACAGGGATTACAATGAGCCGCGCTGCTCTTCCGATGCAAGTCCTGGAAGTGGAACTTTAAATACGCCCGGCTGATAGTTATAGTGTCACCGCTTTGGTTCCAGAGTAGCGGTTAGAATCCCAATGAAACAGCGACCGCTGGAACAAGTAACGGCTGCCCCTGTAGACCATTATTCGCGCGGAGGCCATTTTGCTATTATGTCATGCTCAGGTTGGGATTCCTTTCCTTTATTTACTACTTTTACTACTTTACTTTAGTCTCCTAAAAAAAGACCCACAAAAACTGCAGAACCTTCTGAACACGGAGACATAAATCATCGCTCCTCTGCTTCCTCCAAACACACCGTCGTCTCCGAGGTGTTTCTGAATCAGAGCGCGCCCCTGGCCCGGGAGGAAGAGAGAGAGAGCAATTGTTCCAGACGTACGGTAGTAACCAATCTCGCTTGAGTGCTTAATAACACTAGCTGTGCTAATAACAATCAAGTTGCCTAATGTAGAGAGAATGGAACTCGTTAAAATGCGTGTCCCTTTATGCTAAATCACCACACTGCAGCCGCTCTGATGGGAACAGCCGGAACAAAACTATAGCCTAGAAGTAGAAGTCTTTATTTGTCATCATATTAACACACACACACACACATGCAATGGGCGACCCACAGGAACACACAGTTCACAACTTCAACTTCAAATTACTTTATTTTCCTTTCTGAACTTCATTTGTGCAGTGGTTAAAAGACAAACATACAGTCACAATACATAGACACTCACTATAAAAACACCAGCTTTGTTAAAACTACAGTAAAAAAAGACCACTATAAAAAATAAAACACTACAGTACAAATTAAAACTACAGTACTTAAAACATGATATATTAAAATCCATATGGAGCAATTCTATATGTATATAAATAATAATAATACAGGTGATATGTGTCCATCAGGTGGAAGAGGATGATAGTATCGGTGGTCATCCATCCTTGTGTTTGATGGTTGATGGTTGTGTCATAAATTATGTATTATGACAAAAGGGGGACTGAAAGGAATCAACCATCAAATTCCTGTCATACCCTTTTGATAAGGTGATAGAATTAAGATGTGATAGAATTAAGATCCTACATTGTGTTCTATGTCTGTTCTCTCCTGTCCCGCATTTTGGGTTGACCTACTTACTCGTGGTGCAGGCTGAGGCCCCAGTCTGTTCTACACACAGCTTGGTTTGACCTGCCGACCTGCCGACCTGCCGACCTTTTGACTCCGGACCCCTCTCCCCACACACACCCACACATGCACACACGAACAGATCTCTTGCTGGCTGCTTGCGTCTGACGACTGGCCGGCGCACAAGCACGCACACACATGCAAAATCTCTCTCTCTGGCACATCAGAACACTCACAGATAATTGATAGGTTTTTCAGTTATGCAAATCCTAATACAAAGACACATTCATTCCCCCAAGAACGTTGGAGCATATCAACACACACACACACACACACACACTCTAACACACACACACACACACACACACACACACACACACACACACACACACACACACACACACACACACACACACACACACACTCTAGCACACCAACACACACACACACACACACACACACACACACACACACTCTAACACACACACACACACACACACACACACTCTAGCACACCAACACACACACACACACACACACACACACACACACACACACACACACACACACACACACACACACTCTAGCACCCACACACCAGCACACACACACACCAGCACCCACACAATCATTAAGCCAGGAGGAGGGGTGGCCGCGACAAATGTATAAATGATGTGACGATGTATTGACGAGACCACCACTTGGCACTGGCTCGCTCCGTGTGCGGAGGTGCGTGGTCCGGATTGTGATCTACTTGTGCTGTGAGGGTTCAGTAAAACTCTACAGACTGCCATCTGACTCTGTCTCATCTCTCTGTTCACCTCGCCGACATTCAACTAAAAGAACTTAGGTTACATTATAGGAGGAGGCCTGTGATAGAATTTCCTTTCAGTACTGTCTGGCAAGTAATATTCTTTAGTAGTGGTTTAATCTAAACAATCTTTAATACAGTCCGGGTTGTGTAGCCCCTTAGCTACACCATAGAATAAATCAATGTTGGATTGTAAATACTTTTAGATACCCAACTAACATCCAAAACAGATGCTTGCTTTCTATCTGGCTAGGTGCAGTCCCGGATAGCAAAGGGACAATGATTCAATGTTCAGCCTACTCTTTATTAATGTCCTCAGGAGTTCTCAGGACAACTGTCCTCTTCAGATACATGTGGGGACATTAACGTCTCCGTTAGCTCCACCTCTGGTTAGCTCATTGTCAGAGTTATTTTTTTTAAACAATATTTGTATTGCATTTAAAAAAAAATCACACACATAAGACAAAAATACAGGACAAGAAAATACAATTCAACCCCCTCCCTTCCCTAAGTTTAAACTGACATTCACACAAACATTCAACAACAAAGAAATACAGTAAAATGAGTTACATTTTTAAAAATAATAATCTCTTTCCTTCAAACCCCACAAATATTGCCCACGTCCTCTCAAACTGTTCTGTTTTTCCCTTCTGTATGTAGGTCAGCTTTTCCATTGCCAAGTTCTCTGACACTTCCTTTAACCATTGTTTAGCTCCTGGTCTCTGCATCTCCTTCCAGTTTAGAGCAACCACTCTCTTGGCTTGTAACAGACACACATTTATCAATTTCCTCTTTCTAGTGTTAGCCTGAAAGTTCTCTGGGTATATTTGTGTAGTATACATAACCTAGGGTCGATTGGGCCTTATATCTCCATCAGCTCATTGTCAGAGTTCATCTTACTAAAGGTGTCTCGCAGAGATCAATCATGGGTCCCGTCTTATTTACCATTTATATTAATCATATTGTCTAATCTCTGAGTGGCTGTTAAGTTTATTTGAAATTAATTTGAAGGATAAACCCCTTGAGATATGCTATCTCGTTTTTTCGAGGGAGGCCTTAAGCATCATCGTTATTCAGATGACACTATTGTCTATTGTATTGCTGACTCTATACAGTTAGCCCTTGAGAACCTGCAACTATCATGCAGTTATTGGCCTTAACCCTTTCACTACCACACGGCAGAATGTTAACCCTTTACTATCACACAACCGACGGTCAGTTAACCTTCTGTGAATTGTCGCAGTGAAAGGGTTAACCGTTTTGGTAGTGCGGCAGTGAAAGTGTTAAGCTTGTACTTAATGCAAACAAAACAATATTATCTAGTAATAAATTGTGACCATGAATGGGTCTGACATTGAAAGAGTTACAGAATAGAACATTTTAAATACCAGACAATAGACAATCTTGCTGGTAAATGACGGCAAAGAAATTTCTTCTTGTACAGGGACAGATCCAGCCTCCTGATGATTAGCAGTTTTTCTATCTGTCTTGGATTATGGAGATATGATTTATAGACATGCTGCTGCTTCCACTCTGAAGATAACTACTACTCCAGACTGAACTATGGACCCTGTCTGACCTGCTCACATCATCAACCTTTATTTATACTCGAAAAGACAATTGAGGTCACCCTCATTTTCAATGCCGTCGAGACTTTACACACATTGCAATGCACACATTTCTACAATATAACAATAATAAATATTAATAACTATCTATATAGTATAAAATTAACATAGGCATATAATCAGCATACAGATTGACAGAATGAAAAAAACAATGCATAAATTGCAGACATAAGAATAGGTATAAAAGACAATAAAAGTAGTGGGCGGCTGGGTGGCGCACTCGTCACCAACGCACGAGACACCGGTATCGAATCCGGCTGTCGGCGTTGCCTCCGGCTTGGGCTGGCCATCATACTGACTCAATTGGCAGAAGTGGGAAGTCGATGGGTGGTAATCTGGATGTTGTAAACAGCGACTCCTACAGGTCGGTTGGGGCGCCTGCACAGCAGAGACAGGAAATGGCGGGGGCAGTGTGAGCCTCCCACACGTTACTCCTCGCCAAATGAGAGTCCGCGCTGGCAGGTGAAAAGATGCTACACATGTATCGGAGGGGACATGCGATGCAAGGCTTCTATCCTCCCTACAACCGGCCAGTGGGGGGCACATGCGAGCAATGTTCAAGACAGGGGAGGGGAGAATTGGCACGGCTAAATTGGGATGGGAGAAAAAATTGAAAAAGAGGAGAAAAAGTGGATAAAAAAAGACAATAAAAGTAGTGCAATGTAAACGTACGTGCAGACTTAATAATAGCATAAAATAAGTACAAAAGTGCAATGTCGCTCGAAGGCATGCAAACCCCCCCGGAACAGCCAGTCCCCCCAAAACACCCCACACATCAATCCCTAGCACATCCCCATCCAAGACGCACCTTGTCTGATGTCTGATGCTTAACGTCCTCAGAGTACAGACTGAACTATAGACCCTGTCTGACCTGCTCAAATGGCTCATTTAAGGTTTTACGTAGTACAGACTGAAGTGGGGAAATCTGCCTTTTGTTTTAATGCCTCAGCTTCTTGGTATTCGGCCCACACTAAGAATCAATACTCCACTAACCTTTGAACAGTTTGAAAGCATGATTACAAAGCTCTCTGATTCAGGTTATAACTCTTCTCAAGTGTAATCTTTCTTCTTTTCCTCCATCTGTGTTTTGTTATTTATTCAATAGGTTTTCTTGTCTGTTCTTTTATTTTGTGTGTCTTTCTTTTACCCCGTTGCTAAATATCAACACCATTATAAATCAGGGTAACCTCAGTGTATCTCTGAGAGTAAATATCCTATGGATGGACAGACAGACAGACCTATGGGCAGACAGACAGACCTATGGACAGACAGACAGACCTATGGACAGACAGACATACATATGGACGGACAGACAGACCTATGGACAGACAGACAGACCTATGGATGGACAGACAGACCTATGTATGGACAGACAGACCTATGGACAGACAGACCTATGGACAGACAGACCTATGGATGGGCAGACAGACCTATGGACAGACAGACCTATGGACGGACAGACAGACCTATGGGATTTTTCAGCTATTCACAGAATGCCATCGCAGACATCTTTTGGTCCGCAAATAACCAGTAATTGTAATCAACTAGCAGGGAACAGCCGTGTTGATGAGTTGTGCTCGTTTACCATATTGGTGGCAATGCATGAGCAGTCATGAGAGACCTATGCATAGACTGTAGGTAAGGTCTCATGTTCTCAGTCCCAGCTTGCACATCTACAGGGACAGTGGCTATACTTAACATACATTCAGGCTATTAATCTAGTTTTATAGCACCAATTTAAATTGTATAAATAAGATTACTTTATATATTAACACTTCCGCCATACTAAAACGAGTACAAAGTCTCCCTGCTCACTCACCGGTGCCTCCACGGAAACGCCCCCCCCCCCCCCCCCCCCCCCCCTCTACCTCAAAGAACTCATCACCTCCGCTCCCAGTCTGTGGAACGCTCTCCCTGACCGCCTGAGAGCACCACAGACTGTGGATGCTTTTAAAAAGGGCCTTAAAACTCATCTTTTTAATAGAGCCTTTGTTGATTTTTATCTAGTTTTAGCTCCACACATTTTATGTTCTCTTACCAGTTTTATCCCTTCTTATTTTATGTGTTCTACTCTTTTACTGGTTCTAGTGTTCTTTTGACTCCTTACTAGTTTTAGTCTTGCTTAGTCTAGTTTTGCTTATTTTACATTCTCTTTATTTACTCTCTTTCTAGCTTTTATGTTCTTTTACAATGTACTGTAACACTTATTATTATTATTATTATTATTATTATTATTATTATTATTATTATTATTATTATTATTATTATTATTATTATTATTATTATTATTATTATTAGAATAACCTAACTGGCTCCAATCCAGTTGAGAGCATGTACTGTGAGTAAACAGGGTAATAGTAAATAATGAGAACCTTCTTATGCATGAATCTAGCGGTGAAGTCCAGGGTGTTTTTGCTGCTGACATTGAAGCAGTTTCTCTCCTGGGGTTAATGGCTCTTATCACATGTGTCGCTGATGATTTACATGTGTGATGGCATACAGGCACTAATGGTGCCGTTACTGTGATGACCAGCGGTTTCCAGGTGGAGAGGGAAAAGCCCACGCTAGGCTGTGTGGCAGGAAGCCAGTCCAGGTTCTATTTGTCATAATATATGAGGACCTGTGTTAATGGACACAGGGGTGGCAGCTGGCTAGTGGTTGTTAGTGGGTGTTATGACCCAGCTGTGAGAAGCTGTGGAAGCTGTGACTGGTACAGATTTAACTAATGGGACTCATCTGATATGTGATACACAGATTTGGGAGGGATGTGATGGTGTCCATATTTAGCTTTACCAAATTATGGTTGGTTGGATGGTTGGATGGGTGGTTGGTTGGTTCGTTGGATGGATGGGTGGTTGGGTGGTTGGATGGCTCGGTGGTTGGGTGGTTGGATAGTTGGTTGATTGGTTGGATAGTTGGGTGGTTGGATGGCTCAGTGGTTGGATGGTTGGGTGGTTGGATAGTTGGCTGGTTGGTTGGATGATTGGTTGGATAGTTGGATTGTTGGGTGGTTGGATAGTTGGATTGTTGGGTGGTTGGATAGTTGGGTGGTTGGATAGTTGGATAGTTGGGTGGTTGGATAGTTGGGTGGTTGGATAGTTGGATAGTTGGGTGGTTGGATAGTTGGATTGTTGGGTGGTTGGATAGTTGGGTGGTTGGATAGTTGGGTGGTTGGATAGTTGGGTGGTTGGATAGTTGGATAGTTGGGTGGTTGGATAGTTGGGTGGTTGGATAGTTTGGTGGTTGGATAGTTGGATAGTTGGGTGGTTGGATAGTTGGGTGGTTGGATAGTTGGGTGGTTGGATAGTTGGGTGGTTGGATAGTTGGGTGGTTGGATAGTTGGATAGTTGGATAGTTGGGTGGTTGGATAGTTGGATTGTTGGGTGGTTGGGTGGTTGGATAGTTGGGTGGTTGGATAGTTGGGCGGTTGGATAGTTGGATAGTTGGGTGGTTGGATAGTTGGGTGGTTGGATAGTTGGGTGGTTGGATAGTTGGGTGGTTGGATAGTTGGGTGGTTGGATAGTTGGATGGTTGGATAGTTGGGTGGTTGGATAGTTGGGTGGTTGGATAGTTGGATAGTTGGGTGGTTGGATAGTTGGGTGGTTGGATAGCTGGATAGTTGGGTGGTTGGATAGTTGGGTGGTTGGATAGTTGGATAGTTGGGTAATTGGATAGTTGGATGGTTGGATAGTTGGGTGGTTGGGTGGTTGGATAGTTGGGTGGTTGGATAGTTGGGTGGTTGGATAGTTGGGTGGTTGGATAGTTGGGTGGTTGGATAGTTGGATTGTTGGGTGGTTGGATGGTTGGATAGTTGGATAGTTGGGTGGTTGGATAGTTGGGTGGTTGGGTGGTTGGGTGGTTGGATAGTTGGGTGGTTGGATAGTTGGGTGGTTGGGTGGTTGGATGGTTGGATAGTTGGATAGTTGGGTGGTTGGGTGGTTGGATAGTTGGGTGGTTGGATAGTTGGGTGGTTGGATAGTTGGGTGGTTGGATAGTTGGATAGTTGGGTGGTTGGATAGTTGGGTGGTTAGATAGTTGGGTGGTTGGATAGTTGGATAGTTGGGTGGTTGGATAGTTGGATAGTTGGGTGGTTGGATAGTTGGATTGTTGGGTGGTTGGATAGTTGGGTGGTTGTATAGTTGGGTGGTTGGATAGTTGGATAGTTGGGTGGTTGGATAGTTGGGTGGTTGGAAAGTTGGGTGGTTTGATAGTTGGGTGGTTGGATAGTTGGGTGGTTGGATAGTTGGGTGGTTGGATAGTTGGGTCGTTGGATAGTTGGATAGTTGGATGGTTTGATAGTTGGGTGGTTGGATAGTTGGGTGGTTTGATAGTTGGGTGGTTTGATAGTTGGGTGGTTGGATAGTTGGGTGGTTGGATAGTTGGGTGGTTGGATAGTTGGGTGGTTGGATAGTTGGGTGGTTGGATAGTTGGGTGGTTGGATAGTTGGATGGTTGGATAGTTGGGTGGTTGGATAGTTGGGTGGTTGGTTGGATTGTTGGTTGCTTGGTTGGATGATTGGATAGTTGGGTGGTTGGTTGGTTGGTTGGATGATTGGATAGTTGCGTGGTTGGATAGTTGGTTGGTTGGATAGTTGGGTGGTTGGTTGGTTGGTTGGATTGTTGGTTGGTTGGATGATTGGATAGTTGGGTGGTTGGTTGGTTGGATTGTTGGTTGGTTGGATGATTGGATAGTTGGGTGGTTGGATAGTTGGGTGGTTGGATAGTTGGGTGACAGAACCTGGGATTTGAGGTAATTTCCCAGACTAGAGTCCTCTGACCTTCAACCCCTTGAACCAACCTCAACCTGCCCGATTGTTGTCTCTGTAAATGTAGACACCTCTTAGCATCAGTTAGTCGTTAGTCCTCCACAACTTGTCATCAGAGATGTAGTGGAATCAGAGACAGTGATGTAGCGGCACGGTGGTGTAGTGGTTAACACTGTCGCCTCACAGCAAGAAGGTCCAGGGTTCGATTCCCGCTTGGGGACCAGGTTTCCATGATGCCAGGTACCCAGGTGGGGTATCTCCCAGGCCTTTCTGTGTGGAGTTTGCATGTTCTCCCCGTGCTCGCAAGGGTTTCCCCCCCGATAAGATAAACCCAATGGAAAAACATGCACAACAACAGATCGCTAACGCTGTGGCGTCCTTGACGAAGACGGACAGGAGCACTTGGATTGGTCCCCTGGCGCGGCTCACGTTGACGCCTGTCTGCTCCCGGCTGCCCTTGGGGGGAAGGACGACGGGATGGGTTAATCGCAGAGACGAATCGCATCAGCGATCCTACAGACAATGCATGCGTGTGTGTTCCGGTGTGTGTGTGTGTGTTGTGGATAATAGCCAATGCCAATTAAAGACCTCTGAGCAGGTCCTGCATTATTATTATCAGAGATGTAGTAGAATCAGAGACAGTGATGTCATCAGAGATGTAGTGGAATCAGAGACAGTGATGTCATCAGAGATGTAGTGGAATCAGAGACAGAGATGTCATCAGAGATGTAGTGGAATCAGAGACAGTGATGTCATCAGAGATGTAGTGGAATCAGAGACAGTGATGTCATCAGAGATGTAGTGGAATCAGAGGCAGTGATGTCATCAGAGATGTAGTGGAATCAGAGATAGTGATGTCATCAGAGATGTAGTGGAATCAGAGACAGTGATGTCATCAGAGATGTAGTGGAATTAGAGACAGTGATGTCATCAGAGATGTAGTGGAATCCAGTGCTAATTTTGTCAACGAAAATTATGACGAAAGATGTTCGTCAACAAAGCTTTTTCCCGCGACGACAACGAGACGTGACGTCACGTTAATGTTGATCATGTGACACTAACGTGACTAAATAATTAATTAAATATTGTTGACCACAACTGATGACACAAAAATTTTGTTTACAAAAACCATGACGCATTCTCTCTTAATTTATGTTGACTAAAACAAGATGAGACAAAATAATTATAACTTTTAGAATAATTCACGTTATTATTTCAGCATTTCCCATTTCCGTTTCCGGGTTAAGCTCAGCAGCGTTTATGGCTAAAAGCCAAGCTACATACGTGAGGCTAAAAACCGCGTCCCAGGTCTCTCGTGACTACAGCTTATACCAATAACCATGAACGGAATCTGCTACTCTCTCAACACTCCTGCGGCAGCCGAAAAGTTCTACCAAAAGAACATAGCATTTAAGATGACGGAGGCTGAGAGGATGGCTAGGCTGCGACTGCGAGAAGAGCTAATAGCCTTGGAGTCAGGACCTATATCCCAGACACAGACTTGCTCTCTTTCATCTGTGTACACCCACTACTATCAACATTACACATGGATACAACAAGGACAAGACCACGTTCACTTATAAAGGTAATGTTGGTATGAAAATAAAAGAAACAGACGAGTACTAACACTGACATTGACCCTGCTATAAGTTGTTATGAATCCCTTTAGTGCTTGAAGCGCACTAAAACATCGTAATGACTTTTTCTTTTTCATATAATGTTGGGTACATGCTCAGTAGAGTTAGAACGCTCCCAGTCTTAGGGGCTGTGATATTTTGTTACCACACTTTATGCACATAGAAGTGCGGTGGCAGGTTCGCTAAGCTAATGTTGTGTTAGCCGAATGCTCTAATGGGGGCCGCCATTTTAAGTTTAAAGTGACGTCAGTTTTCTACGGTACGACTCGACGGACAAAAGGGAATGTGTGTGTGACGTGTGTGAAATTTGTACAGTAGGTCCCAGTGAGAATTGCAATCAGTGTGTGCTGTGTATTTACACTATCCTAATGTTGCTTTGTTGGTTTAAAAAAAAAGAAGCAATTTAAATCAGAATATGTGCCATTTCCATGTCTGACTATTTCTGAATCTATTGACCATTTCAAGGAATGTTTGTTTACTATTGGGCTTCTAGCCTTCTACTGAACTTATTGTGAATCAGCTGATAGGGTTTTGGCTAGACTATACTTAATAAATATAATTGCATTATTTACAATATACAAATATAAAATGCCTTTTTTTCATTAGCGAAAAACTAGACAAAAATCATCAGTTTTCTGCGACTAAATAGACAAAATCGAGACTAACACTGACTAAGACTCAAATGCTCAGACATTTAGTTGACTAAAACTGACTAAACGAAAAATAAATGCAGGTGACTAAAATATGATGAAAACGAAAAAGGAGCACTTGACACATGACTAAGACTAAATCTAAAATGAAAATAGCTGCCAAAATTAACACTGGTGGAATCAGAGGCAGTGAGTCCTCTGGGGGATTGAGTTGCAGCCAGAAGAGCTGCCCAGAAAAAGACACAACTGCTGTGGTCGAAATTGATACGAGTTTGGTCGGAAACGACCGATGTGATGCCAGATAATAGAAAAAGAATATGTTGCTGGTTGAAAATAACAGGAATTATCCTTTCATTTTGGCCCCTCGTTCACCTCTTGGAAACAACAACAACAACAACAACAACAACAACAACAACAACAACAACAACAACAACAACAACAACAACAACAACATATCTGACTCTCCAGGCGCAGATCACGCAGCCAAATATCACATGCATTTGCAAGGGTTTGGAACAAATAACAAATCTTGATACCAAAATAATTTCCATCTGTTTCGACGTCATTAGGATAGGGTCAGACCTACAGTACCGACGCGGTTAGATAAGCAGATCACTTAGCGCCCACACGGTGCCCTTCTGCAGGCCTGTACAGACGGACCCCGCTTGGGGTATTTCGGGAACTTGAGTACAGTAGGTGTGAAAAGTAGTTAAGACCTTAATTAGTTCTCCACCTTGAGAGAGTGGAGATGCTCTTGTGGTTTTGTAGGCTGAGGGCAGGCTAAATAACTGTACATGCTATTAAATATGTGAATAGATTAGATTGGATTCAAATGTATTGTCATTATACAGCACAAGTACGGTACAACCAAAAGCAGTACAGGTGATTAACACTTTGATTGCCTAAGGCTAAATTCATGATATACCATCCGTTGCCAGCTCTATTTAACATGGAGAAGTTCCCCTTCTTTGCAGGGCTATAACTTTTTAAATTCTATTGCTAGATTGCCATTATTAGGGCCCATTCAAGGTCCTATATGTATTGTTCATTGTGTAGCAACGTTAAACTTTTTCATTCACATATTCATAGTAAAATATGGTCTAAAGTATAAGTATGTTTTCATCTCTTTCTGCAGCTTTCTCCAGAACGTGATTTATAGCCCCAAATGCATTATATTGATGATGAAATACAGTTTGGTAGGAATCTGTGCGAGATCAAAAATTTCAATTGGACGTACTTCTAGAAGTTTCTACGTATCATCTGATGATGACCGGATGGGCGGGGGATCGTTTATAATTCCGTGGGCAGCGTTATATCATTCATCTAGTGTGGGTGATATGATCATCAGAGCAGTTTATATCGAACACGTTAAAAAATAACGCTGAATCTTACCGTATCTTCCTCGCGCCGTTGGACGATGAGCGTGGAACTGAAATATTCCTATTATGGGATGTAGAAATACGCGATCTATTTCCAGGTTGTATAATAGTATATACGTCCAAATCATGTTGTATATCGAGTTATTGGCAACGGATCGCTATGTATTGTGTCGAGATCGAGTCCCGGGACCTATAGAGAGTGCCCGGAAGTAATATGGACGATCACCACTTCATCCACATGACTTCCTGTTTGGCGCTTCTGCCGATCGGCCACCAGATGGCTCTCTTGAACCGCTAGAGGGTTGAGAGGAGGCCAGCACTGTGTCTCATGGCTGCGGAGGAAAAATATGATTTTGATCACAGATTTTTGAAATATTGATATTAAAGACGAGTTAGGGCATCCGCGGCAACTTTAGCATGGCTAGGAAAGACGCCTAAACACGTTTTCGGCACTTAAAGTGTTAAACTGGGTATAGAATATATTATAAATATGTACTACTGAGTAATAGTGCTAATCAGATGTATGTACAGTGATACAGGTATAAAGACACTATGGTAGTAAGTCATACTGGCCAGCAGCATAACGTTAGGTTATGACTATAACCAAGTTCTGTTAACACTTCGTGAACGCTCAGCGTTTCATGCATATATCTCGCTTCAGCATATATACACTGAATAATTTCACAAATGTACCTTTAAATGCCAGCATTCATCTGGCCACACCCCCATCCGCTTACCTATATAAGCAGGGATGGTGCCACACACTCATCTCTGTTACGAACGGGTAAGTGACTTCCAAGTTGTCGAGGTAGAAGAACGAGACGGAGAATGTTTTACTATTCCAAAACAGTTGTACTGTTTATTAACAGGGAAAAGCATATACTATAACAGGGAGAAGACAATATGTCTGTGCTTGTCCAGCGGTAGGTACGTCCGTAGAATTAGGTGAAGCTCTAGCAAAGAACAAGGAATAGAGCAAATGTTAAATAGGTCACATTCTCAACATTCCACGCTGTCAATGAGGAGCAGCAGTCTGACAGCCAATGACAGCACCCAGGTGTGACAGACAATTAGTGATGACAGCAATCAGTGGTGACATACAAGGTGAACCATAACAACAGGAGTGACCCAGGTAGACAGTGGGAGACAATCCTAAGATGATAGTCTCCCGAACGTTACAGTATCCCCCCCCGACGAACGGCACCTGACGTTCACCTAGGGGCCTCGGGATGCAGCCGCCGGAAATCATCGATCAGGCTGGGATCTAATATGTCCCGTTGAGGCACCCAAGAACGCTCTTCTACCCCGTACCCCTCCCAATCCACCAAGAACTGAAACCCCCTACCCCTCCGCCTACAACTCAGGATTCTCCGCACCGTATAGACAGGCTGACCGTCAATAATGCGGGGCGGAGGAACCGCAGGGAGTGGCGGGGACAAGGGCGATGAGAGGAATGGCTTCAACAGGGACACATGAAACGTCGGATGGACCCTCATAGAGGCCGGAAGGCGTAGCCTGTAAGCCATAGGATTCACCCGACGCACCACTTTAAAGGGCCCTATAAAGCGAGGAGCCAGCTTCCTGGACTCCACCCGGAGAGGGAGATCACGAGTGGAAAGCCAAACCCGCTGTCCCGGACGGAAAACCGGAGCCGGACGACGCTTGCGGTTAGCTTGCCGCTGAGCCTTAACCGAGGCCTTCTGCAGCGCCGTCCGCACTCTGCTCCACGTCCTGCGACAGCGAGCCACATGTGCCTGGGCCGACGGCACCTCCACCTCCTGCTCCTGTTCGGGAAACAGAGGAGGTTGAAAACCATATTGACACTGAAAGGGAGACATACCAGTAGAGGAGGAGAGGAGGGTATTATGCGCATACTCAGCCCAGGCCAACCTCCTACTCCACGTCGCCGGACACCCAGCAACGTAGCACCTCAGAACGCCCTCCAGGTCCTGGTTGACACGCTCCGTCTGCCCGTTCGTCTGCGGATGGAACCCAGACGACAGGCTGACGGAGGCGCCCAGACCGGCGGCGATCGCCTTCCAGAACCTGGAGGCGAACTGAGGACCCCGGTCGGACACAATATCCACTGGAAGCCCATGAACCCGAAAGACGTGCTGCACCACAAGGTCAGCCGTCTCCCGGGCCGAGGGGAGCTTGGGGAGGGGAATGAAGTGGGCCGCCTTGGAGAACCGGTCCACCACCACCAGGATGGCAGTGAACCCATCCGATAAGGGAAGACCGGAAATAAAATCCAGGGATATGTGCGACCAGGGACGCTTGGGAATAGGAAGCGGTCGGAGGAGACCCGCCGGCGCACGGCGAGAGGTCTTACTGCGCGCGCACACCGGACAGGCCGCCACAAAGGAGCGTGTATCCCCCCCCTCTGTCGGCCACCAAAACCTCCTACGGATAAACTCCAGGGTTCTGGTGGCCCCAGGGTGGCCGGTGAGAGAGGATGTATGCGCCCACTGCAGCAGGCGTGAGCGTGCCGCCTTGGGCACATACATCCGACCCGGAGGACCCCCACCGGGATCGGGCTCCCGTGCCTGAGCCGACCTCACCACCCTATCTATGCCCCATGACACGGGTGCCAAAATCAAGGCCTGTGGAATAATAGGGTGGGGCTTCTCCTCTCGACCCGGAAGATCAAACTGACGTGACAGGGCGTCAGGCTTGACGTTCTTGGAACCGGGTCGATAGGAGATGGTAAACCGAAATCGAGTGAAGAATAACGCCCACCTGGCCTGGCGAGCGTTAAGGCGTTTAGCCCCTTGGATGTAAGCCAAGTTCTTATGGTCAGTCCAAACAATGAAAGGATGTGCCGCCCCCTCTAACCAATGTCTCCATTCCTCCAATGCCAATTTGACTGCCAATAACTCCCGATTACCCACGTCGTAGTTACGCTCGGCCGGAGACAGCCGGCGCGAAAAGAAGGCACAAGGATGCACCTTACCATCCTTTAAACATCTCTGCGAGATTACCCCCCCCCACCGCGGTGTCAGAGGCATCCACCTCCACAATGAACGGAGCCTCTGTGTCGTGACGGATCAGTACAGGGGCGGAGGTAAATCGACGTTTGAGGTCGCAGAAGGCCGACTCTGCCCTAGGCGACCATTCAAAGCCAGGGAGAGAGGACTTAGTGAGAGCGGTTAATGGATTGACTAAGGCGCTAAAATTGCGAATAAAGCGCTTGTAAAAATTTGCAAAGCCCAAAAACCGTTGTAACTCCTTGAGCGACGAAGGCCGTGGCCAATCCAAGACTGCACTCACCTTGGCTGGATCCATGCGAAGATCGCCCTCCGTCAACACAAAGCCCAGGAAGGAAACGGTGTCAGTGTGAAACACACACTTCTCAGCCTTAACAAACAGTTGATGCTTAAGGAGACGTTGAAGCACCTCACGAACGTGCAGTTGGTGTTGCACCATATCGCGAGAAAAAATAAGGATGTCATCCAAATATACAAACACTGACACCCCAATTAGATCCCGCAGCACGTCGTTGACCAGGGCTTGGAAAACTGCTGGAGCATTAGCTAAACCAAAAGGCATGACCAAATACTCATAATGCCCATTAGGAGTATTAAATGCAGTTTTCCACTCGTCCCCTTCTCTAATCCTGACCAAGTTGTATGCATTACGTAATCAAGTTTAGAAAAGACCTGTGCCCCCTGTAAGCACTCAAAGGCGGTGTCCATGAGCGGTAAAGGATAACGGTTCTTGATGGAAATGTCATTCAACCCCCTATAATCTATGCACGGCCGCTGATCACCATCTTTTTTAGCCACAAAAAAGAAGCCAGCGCCTGCAGGGGATGTAGACGGTCGGATATGCCCCGCGGACAATGCCTCTCGAATGTAAGTGTTCATGGACACTGTCTCAGGGCGGGAGAGAGAGAACATCCGTCCCCGGGGCGGAGAAGCGCCGGGTAGAACATCAATGGTGCAGTCGTAAGGTCTATGAGGCGGTAGTGCTTTAGCACGCGTTTTACTAAAAACGTCCGCCAGGTCACAATAGACCGCAGGAACACCTGCCAAATCGGGGTTGGGGGATAATAAAGAATCTGCAACGTCCACCGTCAACCTGGAGAGAGACAAAAGAGGGAGGGGGGGAGGGACGGATGAACTCACGCCAGCGTCAGCGCTGACGCCGCTTCCCATGGAGAGTTCACCCGTAGCCCAATTAATACGAGGATTATGCAGCACAAGCCAGGGGTGGCCTAAAACAATGTCGGAATGAGGAGACATAACAACAAAAAAATTCAAATATTCCCCCTCGCTACCCGCCACCCGAAACCCACAGTTTCCCGGTGCGCTGGGTAATAAATCCACAACCAAGCGGTCGGCCGTCCAGCGAACGGACAGGAATGGGCACCTCTAGTGTCTCTAAAGGAACCCCCCATTCTAGAGCCACCCCCACATGAATCAAGTTGCCCGCAGCCCCCGAATCCACTAAAGCCTTGGCCGTTTTAGAAGAATCCCCCCACCTGACAGTGACATCAAAAAAAGTACGTGAGTCGTGAACGTTTATGACCGGAGAGACATGCCCACCTGCTAGCACCTTCCCCAGGCCTAGCGGGCTCCTGCGTTTCCCGAGCCACGACAGGCGGCGAAGCGATGCCCCGTGCGGCCACAATGAAAACAGCGCTTCTCGTTGACCCGCCTCTGCTTCTCCGCTTCAGAGAGGTTCAATGCTCCCAGCTGCATGGGCTCGTCATCGCCCCGGTGCTCTCTCATTGGCTGGTATGCTGGCCGATCGACACTAGGAGAGGGACGGAAGAGTACCTGTGACGAAGCCTCCCTCTCGCGTCCCCTCTCCCGGTGACGATTATCTAACCGAATGGCCATGTTAATCAATAGATCCAGGCGTTCGGGTAGCTCCCGCGTAGCCAGCTCGTCCTGCATGCGAGTGGAGAGACCATGCAAAAAATGGACACAGCAGGGAGCCTCATGCCAGTCCGCCTCTCGAGCCACAATACGGAAATCAATGGCGTAGTCTGCTACGGCGCGAATGCCCTGCCGGCAGGACATAAGTCGACTGCCGGCCTCGTAAATGGAAATCACCCTGGAGGTATCGAATACACGACGTAACTCCAGGGCGAAGGCATCCGCGTCGCGGCAGACCACAGACCCACTCTCCCACTCCGCTGTGGCCCAAGAGAGAGCACGACCCGTGAGGAGAGTTATAATATAGGCTACCCGAGCCACATCACTGGGGAAAGTACGCGGCTGTAGTTGAAAAATGAGAGAGCACTGGGCGATAAACTCACGGCAGCCGGTAGGAGCCCCTCCATAGCGCTCCGGCGCCGGCAGACGTGGCTCTCGGTAGTCCTCCCGATCCACCGGATACCCCCGCTCGCCTTCCCCGCCGATCGATGATGCTCCGGCTGTGGATATCCTCGTTGATGTCGTCCCAGCGGCCGTAGAGCAGGCCTGGTTCACCGCCGCCAACGCTGTCTCCACCGTCTCCTGAGAAGCCAGGGAAACATCTCCCAGTCGACCCAGCTCGACACCGACTGCCATCTGCCGCTCCATCATGATCCTGAGCTGGTCCCGTAGGCTCACCATCTCGTCCCGTATCTCCTCGTTGGAAGTCATGATGGCTAGAGCTTCTGTTACGAACGGGTAAGTGACTTCCAAGTTGTCAAGGTAGAAGAACGAGACAGAGAATGTTTTACTATTCCAAAACAGTTGTACTGTTTATTAACAGGGAAAAGCATATACTATAACAGGGAAAAGACAATATGTCTGTGCTTGTCCAGCGGTAGGTACGTCCGTAGAATTAGGTGAAGCTCTAGCAAAGAACAAGGAATAGAGCAAATGTTAAATAGGTCACATTCTCAACATTCCACGCTGTCAATGAGGAGCAGCAGTCTGACAGCCAATGACAGCACCCAGGTGTGACAGACAATTAGTGATGACAGCAATCAGTGGTGACATACAAGGTGAACCATAACAACAGGAGTGACCCAGGTAGACAGTGGGAGACAATCCTAAGATGATAGTCTCCCGAACGTTACACATCTCCTTCCCAACAAATTTCACCACAATGAAAAATCAAGGGCCTGCAGCAGCGTCTAGACGCTGAGCGTTCACTAAGTGTTAACAGAACTTGGTTATAGTCATAACCTAACGTTCTGTATCACACTAGCTCACGCTCAGCGTTTCATGCATAATAGGAGCTGAGCGGGAGCTAGAAGCTCGACAAATGTACCCTGCTGAGGCCCCCCACAACCATCAGACCAGGGAGGGCCGAGCCCCCCCGACCCCCCCTAATGGAGGGCACCCCCCCTATTAGAGGTTTACCGGGAGGGCGACGGACCCGACCGTGCGAAGAGGCACTCAAGCAACTCAACGCACAGGGTGAGCAGACCGTGGCTTGACCCCACGACTACACACAGGCACAACCCGCATGCCACCCGGGAACGAACAGAGGGAAACAACCTCGTTACTGCCCCCAGAATCACGGGGTCAAGGGCAAACCCAACCCCGTGGCAAGGCCGTAGCAGCGGAGCGCGAAGGAAGACCCAGACCCACCAAGGGACTGGACCCCCTGGAACGGGGGCCCGGAGAAGTCCATGATGCCAGCATCAAGACCCCACTAGGTGGGCACGTAGTGCCCCGCCCCCCACATCGCCAGCGTATTCGGACAAAGGCCCCTCAGCCGAGCGGGCCCTGTCCCCCCAATAGTACACCGCCTGGCACACTGACCCTGCAACAGGCAGTCAGCATGGCCGTAAGCACACAAAAAAGGTTAACCAACGGAAGCAGGCAGCGCACCGGGGAAAAACCAGGCAACAGGCTATTAACCCTAGCCTGGAGACTGCGGACGAGACAGGCGCCAGAGGGGACAGCTGAACACAGCCGCCCCGGCGGAAGGAGCGTAAGCTGGCGGTGTTGCATGACCAAGCCTCCATTTTAAAAAAACCCACCCAGAGGGGTTGAGGCAGAGAAGGCTGACACGATTGGCAGACGTCATGAACGTGCAGGGGCACCCTCAAACGGTGAACCCGGGAGTTGACACTGCTCCAACACACCAGGGAATCAACCACCTTGGCGTTACCCAATGCGGTGGTTGTTCCTATAACCCCTCAAGAAAAAACTCCAAAACACACCTGCGGGTATACACCGGCTATACCGCAGTACAAGTGTTTCAGTTTTCAAAAAAGGGTTAACCCAGGCCTACGGGTCGGCGAAACATTACTTCGGACCGGGCCTGGCGATACAGGAAGCACAGGGTCACCAGAGGAGGTCAAAGACCACCCCAACAGGCCCCTCTTCGCCATGCGTGAGAGAGGAGCGAAAAAGAATGGAGAACCAGCCCCTAAGCACACCGTACTTGGTATTCCCAGGCGGTCTCCCAACCAAGTACTAACCAGGACCAACCTGTGTAGCGGCCGAGATCCGACGAGATCGAGCGTGTACAGGTTGGCATGGCCGTAAGCCATTACGACAGTGCTGAGTAAAAACGTACCCAACCAGGGTCTCCATAGCGCTTAACCCTGTGACACCCCGGACCGACCTGGCATTTTTCCCCCTGAAAAAAGCCCAAGTCCCTCAGGGTACCAGAACAGCAGATCTGCATCCCCGGCGGACAACGGGTTCAACTGATCCGGACCAGCGTGACCAGAACCAGTCCCGTGCCCTAACCACGCCTACTCCAGGAGAAAGGGCAGATATGCGTGTCGATCTCAACATGAAAAGAAGGCGCCACCCAGACGTTCGGGCGAACCGCGCCTGGTGGCCCACCCCCAGGGCGTGAGACCCCTCTACATATGTTCAGATCCATTCTGTCATCATCCCCCAGACATGAACGAGAATCCGTCGATAACCAACCCAGGTCGTGGGATGTGGTCGTCGGAAGAGGAAAAACCCCCATCCCAGTTGCTTTATAAAAACGCTGTTTTAACCCCAAGCAACCAAGGCGTGCCAGTCAGTCGCCTGTTTACAGCGAGCTAGCACTATACGTGCGTCGGGACACACCCACATCAATGAACAGGCTATTTAGACCTGTCATTGAATCCCCAAGGCGCCCAGGGGAACGACAAGAGGGGTGTGACACTTCCTAACTCCAACACTTTTTGAATAGAAAAGAAGGAAGCACCAACAGTATGTATCCCAGTCTACACAGCCGGGGGTAAAAAAAATTCACATTTGTACATCCCACCACCCTCCCATAGGAAGGAGACGGGGATCCCCAGAGTGACTTCCCACGCGAGCTATACAGATTGAAAAGAATATATTGCACCTTGAGCCATGTAAAAAATTGGTTTTAGGGCTCTCCGGGGAAGAGGCACTGAACCCATACACACCAGTGCATGTGAGCGGATCGGAGCGTGAGCGGCGCGGGGCGCGGAGCGGCCGGTTTTGACGTGAGCGAGGAGTGGGTTTTAAAATGAGTCGGCGCGACGTCCGGAGCGAGAGTTCTCCTCCGCTCCAATCCACTCCAGGTCGCTCACAGTGGTTTAACACTGTTGATGTAATATACATGCAGTACAATGCCAAAGCAACAGATGGCGATGTACAAACATGAAGGCCATTTTCAACCAATGAGAAGGGTGAACCTGTGATATCCTGTTCAGGCTTCACTCCTCCTCCTTCACTCACTCCTGTTAGAAAAAGTATCGACGCCATTGTTGTTGACGTTAGCTTACATGCTAACGTTAATGGCAGCGACCATAGCATTGTGGCTCGGCTAGCCTATCATCGCTTAATAGAGCTAGTGAATGGATAAACAACGTTATTTAACATTGCAGAATGGGTACAATTACAATGCGGCTCAATACAAACAATTGTTAAGGGGCCCAGGGGGTGTAGACTGTTGTAGTTTGAGCTAATTTACACCATGCTCCAAAAAAAAAAAAGAAAAAAATGCCGAGCGATCTGGCGCGGGGAACGGGGAGCGCTAGATTCAAGGTGAGCGGGGAGCGAGCGGAGAGCGACTTGGGGGCGGGGTCAACATGAACGATTAGCGGAGCGGACCAAGCTTTAAAGAGCGAAGAGCGGATTTCTCGGCCGCGCCGATCCGCTCACGTGGCCTGATACACACTCAATAATCGAATTGAATCGAATACATACACAATAGAATAGGACCCTTCTAGAGGGTCCACTCACTTTGACAATCTGAGGAGGAAGGCTCTGTACTCTGATGGAGGCTCCGTCACATGGAAGGAGGAGTCCGAACTCACAGAAGGCCCGAATAGGCGCTTGGTGAGGAGGAGCCCTGACCACCCCCCTGAAACAGATCCATCACATGGACCTGAACAGCACACGGAAGTCCTACCAACAGAGACGCGCACGGTGATGTACTCTATGGCGGGGGAATTTCTGCGGTGCACACGCCCAATATTCCAGGCCGTGGGACCAGGAAACTCCCTCCCCCCCCCCCTCCCCCTCTCACCCCGTTACGTGCCGAACCGCAACGTGACAGGAACCTTGAAGGACAGGGGGTGTACCCCTGACCAACAGAAACAAGGGGGAGAGGAAAGGTTACCAGTTCACCCCTTTACGACCCCACACCCATGATACGATGTAATGACAAAAAGAGAATATGACACAGTCATAGTCAGCTCTATGAAGCGTTTGACAGCTTCACACAGCGCATGAGCTAACCTGCTATCTGATTTTTACTAAGGAAAAAACACAGAATAGAGAGGGCTCTCTAAGAGCCCCGGTCCAACATACACATGTGCTTCTGTGGCCAGTCCAACCCAGTTGTAGGTCACATGACACACACAACCCATCATCACCTACAAAAAATGGCAAAAACACTCTACAGAGGAACGCCGTTTTTCATAATGAGAGAATACATAATTCTCGATTAGTATCGGCCACAGGCCTTGCTAAGCACACACGACAGCGACCAAACAATCTTTTCTTTTAGGAAAATAAAGTTTCTCCAGCAGACATAGCACAACCTCAGCAATCAAGCTAAGGGTTACATCGCATCCCTACCACACAAAGACACAATGTAGTGCGACAACATGTCTGATAGGAGGATGAAAAAGTCCCAGGGAACCGGGGGGAACACAATCCTCCTACTTTACCCTTAATACGGCCAGTTAAAACAGGAAAACCTGTTAATATGTGAACACACTGTTCATTGTCATCACAGGCTGATAAAAGAAAATGCTTTACTCATTTGTCACTAAGCATAGCTTCATAGGTTAGTTACCCCTTAGTTGTGAGTACACGGTACATAACAACACACATGATGTTTCTCACACAACAACCAGATCATTTTCACATCTGTAACAACAACCCGATTTGCCCGGAGAAGCTATTTACCAGTTCACACAAAACTCGCGTCGTATCCCAAATGTATTGCAGCAACACACGTTTTTGGAAAACAGCGTTATTTACAAAACATGCAGAAGGTAAAGCCAGAAGACGCGTATAAGGTCTGGCCAAACCTTGTCCTACCCGGAGCGTAGATCAGCGAAGTGCAGTCTTAAGACACCGTAGAAAACACAGCCATCCTGTGTTGTTCGATCTGGGCAGCGTCGCCGCTCCACCCGTCGCTACGGTTCCCTTTGTTGACGCAATCCTTGCCGTCCTGGCTCAGGGCAGGGTCGACGAACATCCCCTGTCAAAGATGACGTCGTAGTCAAGAGTGTAAAACATGTTATAATCAAAGCACGTTCAACAGAGTAGCATTAAGCTAACGGCCGCTCCAACCGTCGGTCGCTACTGCCCCTGCTCGCGAGACGCCGAGCGAACGGCGCACGCGACCAGAGGGGAGCTCGCGGCGGCGCGCGAGTAGCCGGAGCTACCTCGCGCTGGCCTTGTCCGATAGCAGCAAGCTAACGTTTCCTAGTGATCACAACAGGCTAGCGCCGCAGCTAACAGCTGACTGGCTAACAGTAGGCCCAACCTCTGTAGGCCACGCAGTGATCCCAGCAGGCTAACGCCGCAGCTAACAGCTGACTGGCTAACCGTAAGCTAAGCAGCTATCACCTGAACTTGTACACAATGATATAACACTCACCCAGACAGGCCGCCGTTCTGAAACCCTCCTCACTTTTTAAGAGAAAAGAGAAACAAGATGTCAACACAGCTTTACAACGGTGATTTTACCAACACCCGACGGAATCAGCACAATACCAAACTGGCCTGTGTAGCTGACTTGAACATAGATCTTCCGCTATCGAACATCTTATGCACATATCTCCTCGTGAAGGAATACTCTCATTTGGATATGAAAGAAGGGGCTTTAACACGGTGACAGAGAGATACCCACTCGTCCAGAAAACACAGGGATCACCAGTGTTAATGGTCGCGGCCCACTAGTTAAACTAAAATGGCTTCAGACCAAGGTCTTCTGTCGCCTAGGAGGCTGAACAAAGGACCCTAGCCTGGGGCCGGTTTTCATAAACATTGTCAATTAGCCCCCATAGCACTAACAGACAAGTGGAGCCTGCCAGCAAACAGTACTCACCCAACCTGAAAACCCACGCTTCTCACAACAGTGGCGCGTTCCTACAGTTCAGCTGTGCCCTGAAAGGTTTCACCCCAACCAACACAGCAAGGAACTGCAGTTGAGAGGCATGCAGCGGCGTGCTCCCAATACGAAAACCGGTGGAGGATTTTAGAATGATCACCATCTTCCAGACACTCCAGTACGAAGACAATATCGCCGTATTTTCTCGAAAATAGTGAGAGAGAAAATAAAGATATGATGTCAACGTATCTCCTTGTTCTTCCTTTCCCCGTAAACATTGCTTTTCCAGCCAATATTTTTCTCCACGTCAAGTGGGCATATAGCAACACGTTGCTTGTGATGAAATTTGAGAAGGAGATGAGTGTGTGGCACCATCCCTGCTTATATAGGTAAGCGGATGGGGGTGTGGCCAGATGAATGCTGGCATTTAAAGGTACATTTGTGAAATTATTCAGTGTATATATGCTGAAGCGAGATATATGCATGAAACGCTGAGCGTGAGCTAGTGTGATACAGAACTAGTAAGAGTAGGTAAAGGATATGTACAGATATAGATATAGTAACTAGTTAGAGTAGGTAAGGGATATGTACAGATGTAGTAACTAGTAAGAGTAGGTAAGGGATATGTACAGATATAGATATAGAGTAACTAGTAAGAGTAGGTAAGGATATGTACAGATATAGATATAGTAACTAGTAAGAGTAGGTAAGGGATATGTACAGATGTAGTAACTAGTAAGAGTAGGTAAGGGATATATACAGATATAGATATAGAGTAACTAGTAAGAGTAGGTAAGGATATGTACAGATATAGATATAGTAACTAGTAAGAGTAGGTAAGGATATATACAGATATAGATATAGTAACTAGTAAGAGTAGGTAAGGGATATGTACAGATATAGATATAGTAACTAGTAAGAGTAGGTAAGGGATATGTACAGATTAGGGCTGACCCCTATTAGTCGATTAGTCGACTAATCGGTCGAAAGGAGCCGTAGTCGACTGCCAACCTCTTAGTCGAAAAAATATATATATATATATATTTTTTTTTTTATTATTATTATTTTTTTTTATCATTCTTTACAAAAGAAAAGAGGCCTAGAAGCGTGGCTAACGCTAATGGCACGCATACCAGAGGCTAACTGCCTAAGAAAACAGGCACAGAGGCACTGAAAGAGGATTTCACCCATCTAATGAACACACTAGACTAGACAAATAAGATGTATCCATCAGTGGACCATTTGCATGCTTTTGCAGAGGACAAGAAGCCTTCAGTCGACTCCTTCAGACATTAAGCACCCCCCACAGCCCAAATGGAATGATACAAAAAAAAAAAATTAATTCAACTTATTTTTTTTAAACTTATTTTTTTGTCGACTAATAGTCGACTAACGGCAAATTTTGGCCAATCATAGTCGACTATCCAAATCCTTAGTCGGGGACAGCCCTAGTACAGATATATAGTAACTTAAGAGTAGGTAGGGGATATCCAATCCAATCCAATCCACTTTATTTATAAAGCACATTTAAAACAACAAAGTTGACCAAAGTGCTGTACATAACATAAGATAAGATAAAACATAAAACAATTGAATAAAAGCACACAGTAAAAGCAGTACAATGTGTCACATAAAAAAGGCCAGTCTCTCAAAGACGGTTTAAAAAACAAAAGCCAGAGCAAATAAATGTGTTTTGAGGCGTGATTTAAACACCTGCAGAGTGGGGGCCTGCCTAACATGCAGTGGCAGCTCATTCCAGAGCTTTGGGGCTGCCACTGCAAAAGCACAGTCCCCCCTAAGCTTCAGCCTGGAGTCTGGAACGGCCAAGAGGAGCTGACAGATATAGATATAGCAACTAGTAAGAGTAGGTAAGGGATATGTACAGATAATATATAGTATCTACAGATATGTAACAAGGATTATATGCAGGTATGTACAGACAGAGTTGGATGGATATATATTCAATAAGAATAAAAAAATATATATATATGGTATATACAGCATTATTGTACATGCTATCATACAGAATAACAGTATAGTATAATTATACATATATTAGTGCTGTCAATCGATTAAAATATTTAATCGCGATTAATCGCATGAGTGTCCATAGTTAACTCGCGATTAATCGCAAATTAATCACTTTTTTTTGTTTATCTACCTTAAACAGATCTTTTTCAAGTTCCAAGTTTTAATAATCTTATAAACATGAGAGTCAACAAATGCTTGCTTTATGCAGCCATTTAACACAAAAGGATGACCCTCATGCATTGCAAATTTGCATCAAATTCAAAACAAAGTGATGCACAAAATAACTTAAAAGAAAAACAATGAATAAAGTGTGCATGAAATAATAGGGGAAAGAAAACGTTAGGAACTTGTTACATTCACCCACACAAGGGCTGAGTAATCACACACCCCCCCTCTCTCTCTCACACACACACTCTCCCAGGTCTCTTTCTCTCTTGCCCCTTCCTCATCTCTCTCACCCCCCTCTCTCTATATATATCTCACACACACACTTCAGAAACAAACATAGTATCAATGAGAGCATCAATAATACACCTGAGTGAAGTCTAGTAAAAACATTTTTTTTTTTTTTAAAGTAAACATTATTATTTTTTTATTATTAAAAGTTAATCGTGAGTAAAACAAATAGTGGCGTTAAT
This sequence comes from Notolepis coatsorum, assembly GCF_963971535.1. Classification (NCBI taxonomy): domain Eukaryota; kingdom Metazoa; phylum Chordata; class Actinopteri; order Aulopiformes; family Paralepididae; genus Notolepis; species Notolepis coatsorum. Next base: position 139,683,984 of record NC_140168.1, on the reverse strand, counting down.
AGAATCGGGTGATAACGCGATAATACCGTGTTAACTTTGACAGCCTCCTGTTCCACTCGACAGGGTCGGTACCGACCCCTTTTGACCTTATTAAATTATTATTATATTTTTATCAAGATGGAAAATAATTTGTGATTTTAAAATCAACCGTTTTCAAGTATTATTATCACTACTATGTCACAAATACATGTAGAATGTAAAACGTTAGGTTGGCAATAGTTTAGCAATAGGTTAAAAGTGGATTTATATCATTTTAAGTTTTTTATGTGAAATCGTTTTTTTGACCCGGAACCGGATATGGAATGAATGAATGAATGAATGAATGAAAACTTTATTTAACAGATTGCAGAATGGGTACAATACAGTACGGCTCAATACATACAATTGTTAAGGGGATGCAGACCTGAGAAAGACGTTTGTCTTGTTTCCATCAGGGTCCCCCATTTTCATTTCATATAGACATTTATGACATACACAACATACATGACATTTATGGCATAGGGACATATAGGTATTTAGTACTGATACATTTGTGACATAAGCGGTATTCAAATATACAGTACTGTTACCCCTAGATCCTGACAGAGTATATACATATGATGGGGAGGGGACTGTACATTAGGAGGGGGTGGGTGGGTGGGAGGGAAATATACATACGGCGGGGAGGGAATATATACATGCGGTGGGGAGGAGACTGTCTATTAGGAGGTGGTGGGGGTTTTGGGCATTTACGGCGGCCAGTTTCGAATTGCAGCCTCCCGTAGGTGCTCTTTAAGAGCGGTTTTGAATGTGGGCAGGGATTCACATTCCTTTACAGCTTTGGGTAGGGCGTTCCACATTGTTGTGGCATAATTGCGAAACGTGTTTAGTCCCTTGTTTGAGCCGAATCTGGGTTTAACATGATTTGTTGAGCTTCCTCTGGTGTAGTGGTTGTGGTATTCACTGACCTTTGGGAAGTATTTTGACATGTACATGGGCACCCCGGTCGTATAGTGTATCTTGAAGACCAGGCCCATTGCAAGTTGCTGTACTCTGTCGTCTACTCTAAGCCATCCTAGGTTGTCAAAGTGGGCAGGGGTGAGGTGGGTTCTGGGGTTCAGGTCAAGTAGTAGTCTGACCAGTTTGTTTTGTGATGTTTGTAATTTTGTTTTAAGCGCCTTTGAGGTGCTTTGGTACCATGAGGTGCACGCATAGTCATAGTACCCTTGAATGAGTGCTCCTGCCAGAGTCTTCAGGGTATTCTTGTTTACCAGAGAGGAGATCCGGTACAAGAATCTAGTTCGTTGGTTGACTTTTTTTATTACATTGGATGCCATTTTGTCACAGGAAAGATTTGCCTCTAGGATGGAACCCAGGTAGGTAATTTCGTCTTTCCTTGTGACAATATTGTCACCCACTGTAACTGAGAAGCCGTCGGTCTTGCTGAGTTTGTTATTTGAACCGAAGAGAATGGACTCTGTTTTGCCCATGTGTAATGATAGTTTGTTATCAGCGAGCCATATGCAGATTTTGCCTAGTTCCGTGCTGAGGGTTTTTTTAACCTGCAATTTGTTCTTGTCAGAGACCAGCAGGGCTGAGTCGTCCGCAAACAGGAACAAGTTGCAGTCACAAGCTGACGACATGTCATTTGCATAGATTAGGAAGAGTAGCGGTCCTAGTATGCTTCCTTGTGGAACACCACAGCTCACTGTGAGGGGGGGGGGATAGAGTACCGTTTACCTCTACCATCTGTTCTCTCCCCTCCAGGTAGGATTGCATCCAGCTCACTGATAAGCTATCAAAACCAATTGCCTTTAGCTTGTCCATTAGAATGGAGTGATTGACAGTGTCGAAGGCCTTTTGTAGGTCCAGCATGACCATGCCGCAGTATTTGCCCGCGTCCACCTCTTGTTTGATGTGGTCGTTCAAATAGAGGAGGCATGTGTCAGTGGAGTGGGACGTTCTGAAGCCAGATTGGAATTCGTAGATTAGATTTTTTTCCGCCAGGTACTTTTCGACCTGTTCGTAGACTATTTTCTCCATGACTTTCGAGATGGAGGTAAGAATAGAAACAGGGCGGTAGTTGCCTGGGTCTAATTTGCTGCCCTTTTTGTGCAGAGGGGTCACTCTCGCAATTTTGAAGTCCTTGGGGACGTGCCCCTGTTTTATAGAGAGGTTTATTATGTGTGTGATGACTGGGGTGATGGCGGCTGCTGCGTCTCTGAGGAATTTGGAGGGGATGTTGTCATGGCCAGTGGCCTTGTTAGGTTAGAGGGCGCTCAATTTTTTGAGTACCTCATCGGTTGTTACCATTTCAAGTTTGAAGTCGTCTTTGTTGAAATGTTGATCCATCGGAATTGGAATCTTTTTGCGGCCATTTTGAAGAGGACCTCGCTAGCTATCTGCCAGCGTTGGAATTTCTCCAATCTACACTTCCTGTGGTCCAGTATGGTGGTTCAAAGTTCAGCCTTCTGAATGAATCATATCAATAATTGTTATGATTCGCGATAATAAGCTACAAAAGGTAACGTTTTTGACAAATATTGAAACGCAGTCAGTTTCTCCACACTATTGTTAACATGTAAGAAGAATTAGATCTGAAATTAGTTTCAATATGGTTATACTGTGGGGGAAATAAAATATTACAGTCGATTACAGTAAATATCAGTATCTGTTATTATGCAAGCCTGGTGATACTATATCCAAATTGAACTCGGCCATTTGAAAGATACTATATGTATATATATATAAATGTGTAAATTGGCTATAATAAGGTAATGTATAAGCATATATTCTATATTCTATAATAATATTTCAAATTGCATTGGTCCGGATGGGAGAATTCAGTACTGTATATACAGAACCTTCAATTTGATCATCTTCCCTTTATTAATTTCCTTAGATCTTTTGTACACATGATCTCAAGAGGGTACTGAATGAGCTCAGTGGCAGTTTTTTAAGTTTGGTCATTATTATCATGGTTTTATTCACTGTCAAATATGAAAAGAAAAATCATAATTCATATTTTCCTTTGTTTCATCACAATTTAAGCAAGCCTAGTAATAGACACAATATTTCTGACACTGAGAATACATTCATTGAGGTCCATAGATGTTCCTAGATACCAAGAATATGCAAATAGCCCTTGTAGAAGTGGAGCAATATTCCATTTACCTAGGTATACATTTTATGCAGATTTTCACCTGGGGTGGAACAGGTTAATTAATATATATATATATATATATATATATATATATATATATATATATATATATATATATATATATATATATATATATATATATATATATATATATATATACTGTGCTTATGTACTTGCTAAGATATTATGTTATTAATAGATTCATTAATTTAAATATTAATTAGTGCTGTCAGGCGATAAAAAAAAGTTATCTAATTAATTAATTAATCGCATTTTAATCGCATAACCATTTTATGCCTGATATTCTATATTCTATAATCATATTTCAAATTGCATGTGTCCGGATGTCAGAA
>NC_140168.1:139665049-139680289 GCF_963971535.1 Notolepis coatsorum | reverse complement strand
GGGAGGGATAATACAGTTCAAACAAATAAATAAGTGTCTGTCAGATGCTCTCTCTCTCTCACTCGCTCTGATGAACACTCTCTCCATCTCTCTCTCACACACACTCTCTCACACACTCTCTCTCCACACACTCTCTCCCTCTCCTCTCACACACTCTTTCCCTCTCTCTCTCTCTCACACACACTCTCTCCCTCTCCCTCTCACACACTCTTTCCTCTCACTCTCTCACACACACTCTCTCCTCTCCCTCTCACACACTCTCTCCTCTCTCTCTCTCTCTCTCTCTCTCTCTCTCTCTCACACACTCTCTCCCTCTCTCAGTCTCACACACACGCTCTCTCCTCTCCCTCTCACACACTCTCCCTCTCTCTCCCTCTCACACACTCTCCCTCTCCCTCTCACACTCTCCTCCCTCTCCCTCACACACTCTCTTCCTCTCTCTCTCACACACACTCTCTCCCTCTCCCTCACACACTCTCTTCCTCTCTCTCTCTCTCTCTCTCTCTCTCTCTCTCTCTCTCTCTCTCTCTCTCTCTCTCTCTCTCTCTCTCTCTCTCTCTCTCTCACACACTCTCTCCCTCTCTCAGTCTCACACACACACTCTCTCCCTCTCCCTCTCACACACTCTCCCTCTCTCTCTCTCTCACACACACTCTCTCCCTCTCCCTCACACACTCTCTTCCTCTCTCTCTCACACACACTTTCTCCCTCTCCCTCTCACACACTCTCCCTCTCCCTCACACACTCTCTTCCTCTCTCTCTCACACACACTCTCTCCCTCTCCCTCACACACTCTCTTCCTCTCTCTCTCACACACACTCTCCCTCTCTCTCACACCACACTCTCTCCCTCCCTCTCACACACTCTCTCCCTCTCTCTCTCTCTCTCTCTCTCTCTCTCTCTCTCTCTCTGATGTTCATACTTTTCTGTCTTTCATCTTGCTTTTCTCGCATACTGCTTTTGATCCCTCTTTAAGAAAGAAACTTGAAACTTGAAACTCTACTTACTGTGCAACTATTTTTCCCTCTACTCATTTGCTGCTCTCTCTCTCTCTCTCTCTCTCTCTCTCTCTCTCTCTCTCTCTCTCTCTCTCTCTCTCTCCCAACTCCTCATCCAATCAACAGTCATCTCCCGCCTCGACTACTGCAACGCACTGCTAGCTGGCCTCCCGGCCACTGCCACCAAGCCTCTTCAACTCATTCAAAACGCAGCGGCCCGCCCCTGATATCAAACCTACCGAAGTTGGGCCCATGTCACCCCACTTCTTAGGGACCTGCACTGGCTCCCCATTGCTGCACGTATCCGCTTCAAGGCCCTCGACCTAGCATACCGTGCAGCAAAGGGAACCGCTCCCGCCTACCTCCGGTCAATGGTCTCTAACTACACACCCTCAAGACCCCTACGCTCTGCATCTTCTGGCCGCCTCAGACCTACTCCTATCCAAGCTCCCGGAGGGTCATCAAAGAGAAGCCGCCTATTCTCAGTCCTTGCCCAACAATGGTGGAATGAACTACCCATCCCAGTTAGGACAGCCGAATCCCGTCCAATCTTTCGCCGTCGACTAAAGACTCACTTCTTCAACCATTATCTGAAATGATTAAAAAAAAAAAAAAAAAAAATCTAACCCTGACTAACCTTACTGTCATGCACTTGTCCTAATAAACTAACCTACACTGTAACACGCAACACTTGATGAACATTGTTACTCAGCTGATAGAGTTGTACCCTTCTTGCTGTCTTGTCGTACAGAACTTGTAAGTCGCTTTGGATAAAAGCGTCAGCTAAATGACTAAATGTAAAATGTAAAATGTCTCTCTCTCTCTCTCTCTCTCTCTCTCTCTCTCTCTCTCTCTGAGAGACCCATCACACTTTGAGAACATGAGATGGCTAAAGTGGAAGACAGAGTCAACCAAATAGGGATGTGCCTAGTTCACAGAATCGTGCACGGGGTAGTGTCAGTGTACTTCAACAACTACTTCAACCGTGTCAGGGACACACATGCATATTCAACTAGGGTGTAGCTCAACTGACTTTTGGAACAGTCTGCCCAGTGACCTGAAAATAATCAATGCTGTTAGATTCAAGACCAGCCTAAAGACATGGCTCAAAAGGGACTATAATTAACCCAGACACTCAGCTAAAAGGCACCCTTACATGTTTTTATGCGTCTGTTATGTATATAAATGGTATATGTGATGTGTTGTGATGTCATGTTTTGTATGATGCATGTCTAAGCATCACACTCCCCTACCCCCCTACAAGGACCACAATGGAAATAAGCTCTGAGCTTTTTTGTGTTTCATCCTTGGCAGTATCTCCTGACTGTGCTTTCTGTCACATGTTATTTTATATTGTTAAATAAAGTCATTCATTCATTCACTCTCTCTCCCCCTCTCTCTATCTCTCTCTTTCTCTATCTCTCTGTATCTCTCTCTCTCTCTCTGTATCTCTCTCTGTATCTCTCTCTCTCGCTCTCTCGCTCTCTCTCTCTCACTCACTCACTCACTCACTCACTCACTCACTCACTCACTCACTCACTCACTCACTCACTCACTCACTCACTCACTCACTCACTCACTCACTCACTCTCTCTCATCTTCTTATCCCTCTCATAGTCAATGCGTTGGGTTCAAATGTCAAGGCACAGAGAAAGAAAGGCCCGCTGGGCACCTGTCCAGTGATGTTAAGATTCACCGATTCGCATCGGTGCACCGGCATAAACTTTCACGATGCGAGTGCACCGGTGGAATAAGTTAGATCGGCTAGAATTCAGGTTGAACTCGCGATGCATCTGTTGTAGCATCTGTTGCATCGGTCAAAACCGATTCATTCATATAATTTCCTCTCATCCACTTCTGGCAGCAGTGCACTGCCGCGTCACAGTTATCAACAAACAGTGGAAGTCGAGGAGACATGAATAGAATTGATCAACTGGATAACGCTAGTAGCTGCTGGCTAACGTTAGCCACTTAGCCGTTCAGCTAACGCTAAACTACAGTATCTACCTAACTAACGTGACTCTGCAACACCAGTTCCATTAGTGAGGAAATGGGGGGGCAATTCATTTCTTTATATTGCTTCCTCCAGCCAGGTTCAAACTGTGTTGACAAAATGCCATCATGGTGTGGTTAGCTACGGAGCATCAGAGCGCTCAAACGCGCTCTCTCTCTCTCTCTCTCTCTCTCTCTCTCTCTCTCTCTCTCTCTCTCTCTCTCTCTCTCTCTCTCTCTCTCTCTCTCTCTCTCTCTCTCTCTCTCTCTCGCTCTCTCTCTCTACGTTCAATGATTTAAAGTGGCCAAACGTTACATAGTTGATGATAAACATTTAATTTCATTATCTGAAATATTATAAAATCATTAAGTCTGCTATAAGCCATTATCCCTTTGTGTGTGATTATTATTGTCTCACAGTAGTGTGTATATATACATTGTGTGTGTGTGTTTTTAGCTAAAGTGGATAGAAAACACAGTACTGTGCAAAAGTCTTAGGCAGGCTTAGGAGTTTTTATATAAATTGTCTTACAGTAGATTATTTTATTTTTAATAATAATATAAGCTGCATATAAGGAATACAACCAAATCCTCTGTCATACCATAAAATTGTATCATTATTTTGCATCGTGTTGAATCGCATCGTATCGCCCCGAATCGCATTATGTTGAATCAAATCGTATCGAATCGTATCTCAACAGGGGTGAATCGTATCGCATCGCCCGGTGCTTCAAATGTATCGCTAATGTATCGTATTGTTGGCACCGTATCGAGATGCGCATCGCATCTGCCTCAGTGATGGAGATGCACATCCCTACTGTCCAGACCTTTGATCAGCTCTACCGCAGTCTCTGTTTTCATTGTGCCTTTGCTTCCCCGTGCCTTCGCCAGTGTGTTAGAGATATCCTCTCTTGACCAGTGTGTTAGTGATATCCTGACTTGACCAGTGTGTTAGAGATATCCTGTCTTGACCAGTGTGTTAGTGATCATCTCTCTTGACCAGTGTGTTAGAGATATCCTGTCTTGACCAGTGTGTTAGTGATATCCTGTCTTGACCAGTGTGTTAGAGATATCCTCTCTTGACAGTGTGTTAGTGATATCCTGACTTGACCAGTGTGTTAGAGATATCCTGTCTTGACCAGTGTGTTAGTGATCATCTCTCTTGACCAGTGTGTTAGAGATATCCTGTCTTGACCAGTGTGTTAGTGATCATCTCTCTTGACCAGTGTGTTAGAGATATCCTGTCTTTACCAGTGTGTTAGAGATATCCCCTATTGACCAGTGTGTTAGAGATATCCCCTCTTGACCAGTGTGTTGAGATATCCCCTCTTGACCAGTGTGTTAGAGATATCCCCTCTTGACCAGTGTCTTAGTGATATCCTGACTTGACCAGTGTGTTAGAGATATCCTGTCTTGACCAGTGTGTTAGTGATCATCTCTCTTGACCAGTGTGTTAGAGATATCCTGTCTTGACCAGTGTGTTAGTGATATCCTGTCTTGACCAGTGTGTTAGAGATATCCTCTCTTGACAGTGTGTTAGTGATATCCTGACTTGACCAGTGTGTTAGAGATATCCTGTCTTGACCAGTGTGTTAGTGATCATCTCTCTTGACCAGTGTGTTAGAGATATCCTGTCTTGACCAGTGTGTTAGTGATCATCTCTCTTGACCAGTGTGTTAGAGATATCCTGTCTTTACCAGTGTGTTAGAGATATCCCCTATTGACCAGTGTGTTAGAGATATCCCCTCTTGACCAGTGTGTTGAGATATCCCCTCTTGACCAGTGTGTTAGAGATATCCCCTCTTGACCAGTGTGTTAGAGATATCCGCTCTTGACCAGTGTGTTAGAGATATCCTCTATTGACCAGTGTGTTAGAGATACCCTCTCTTGACCAGTGTGTTAGAGATATCCCCTATTGACCAGTGTGTTAGAGATATCCCCTCTTGACCAGTGTGTTAGAGATATCCCCTCTTGACCAGTGTGTTAGAGATATCCTCTCTTGACCAGTGTGTTAGAGATATCCCCTCTTGACCAGTGTGTTAGAGATATCTCCTCTTGACCAGTGTGTTAGAGATATCCCGTATTGACCAGTGTGTTAGAGATATCCCCTCTTGACCAGTGTGTTAGAGATATCCCCTATTGACCAGTGTGTTAGAGATATCCCCTCTTGACCAGTGTGTTAGAGATATCCCGTATTGACCAATGTGTTAGAGATATCCCCTCTTGACCAGTGTGTTAGAGATATCCCCTCTTGACCAGTGTGTTAGAGATATCCCCTATTGACCAGTGTGTTAGAGATATCCCCTCTTGACCAGTGTGTTAGAGATATCCCCTATTGACCAGTGTGTTAGAGATATCCTCTCTGGACCAGTGTGTTAGAGATATCCCCTCTTGACCAGTGTGTTAGAGATTTCCCATCTTGACCAGTGTGTTAGAGATATCCCGTATTGACCAGTGTGTTAGAGATATCCCCTCTTGACCAGTGTGTTAGAGATATCCCCTCTTGACCAGTGTGTTAGAGATATCCCCTCTTGACCAGTGTGTTAGAGATATCCTCTCTTGACCAGTGTGTTAGAGATATCCCCTCTTGACCAGTGTGTTAGAGATATCCCCTCTTGACCAGTGTGTTAGAGATATCCCCTATTGACCAGTGTGTTAGAGATATCCCCTCTTGACCAGTGTGTTAGAGATATCCCGTATTGACCAGTGTGTTAGAGATATCCCCTCTTGACCAGTGTGTTAGAGATATCCCCTCTTGACCAGTGTGTTAGAGATATCCCCTATTGACCAGTGTGTTAGAGATATCCTCTCTTGACCAGTGTGTTAGAGATATCCCCTCTTGACCAGTGTGTTAGAGATATCCCATCTTGACCAGTGTGTTAGAGATATCCCGTATTGACCAGTGTGTTAGAGATATCCCCTATTGACCAGTGTGTTAGAGATATCCCCTATTGACCAGTGTGTTAGAGATATCCCCTCTTGACCAGTGTGTTAGAGATATCCCCTATTGACCAGTGTGTTAGAGATATCCTCTCTTGACCAGTGTGTTAGAGATATCCCCTCTTGACCAGTGTGTTAGAGATATCCCATCTTGACCAGTGTGTTAGAGATATCCCGTATTGACCAGTGTGTTAGAGATATCCCCTCTTGACCAGTGTGTTAGAGATATCCCCTCTTGACCAGTGTGTTAGAGATCTCCCCTCTTGACCAGTGTGTTAGAGATATCCTCTCTTGACCAGTGTGTTAGTGATCATCTCTCTTGACCAGTGTATTAGAGATATCCCGTATTGACCAGTGTGTTAGAGATATCCTCTCTTGACCAGTGTGTTAGAGATATCCCCTATTGACCAGTGTGTTAGAGATATCCCCTCTTGACCAGTGTGTTAGAGATATCCCCTCTTGACCAGTGTGTTAGAGATATCCTCTCTTGACCAGTGTGTTAGTGATCATCTCTCTTGACCAGTGTATTAGAGATATCCCGTATTGACCAGTGTGTTAGAGATATCCTCTCTTGACCAGTGTGTTAGAGATATCCCCTATTGGCCGTGTGCCTATATGCTAAGGGTTAACTCTTCTACTTCTCTCCCTCTTTGACTTGGTACAGAGGCTGTGGGTGGTAAGGTAGCTCCCTGTCGATCTCTTCTCCCAGTGGGTAGCTGCGACACCATTCAATAACATGACTATATTCCACTTAGCAGAACGACTTGCCTCTGCTCTCCTCCTCTACACTGAGCATGTTGGTATCCGTACGGTGTCGGCTATATACGCTCTACTTGGCTACATCTTCTGTTTCAATAGCCCGTTTTCTTTGTCCCACTGAGATCTGTTATTACCGATCTGTTATTGCCGAGCACAGCGGACGAGTTTAAGTAATGTTCTGACCGGCGATATCTTTGTTCCTGCATTTCAAGGTTTATTTTACAACATTCAACATGTTGGATATAGGCCGATTCATATGTTTATATATGAATATTATACATATTTTGACTGATGTACTGTAGAAAAGCTCATCCCAAATCAATATACGACAGTTTTACTAATATTGCAAATGTACTACTACTACTACTGTCATCACTATTGTCCTTATTATTTGCACTTTGTTCCATGTTCTATGTTCTATTATTCTATTATCTATGTGCCAACCCTACCTGTACCTCACTCCATGCTGCTATGCTATGTTCATTCCCCAAAGGGATTAATAAAGGACCTGACTTGACTTGTTATTAAAAAAAGATATATACAAAATAACTCTACAGCCTTCAAATGCACACAAAACTCATATTCACCTATCAAATAATGCCAGTGTTTTTGACTTAATGAAACGTAAGCCATTATCGTCCACTCAGAACCAACCTATCCTAATTCGGCCACGCCCCCTTTTGCGTGGCATTCTGGGGCTTTACTCAAAGCCCAGTCGGATTTTGACGTTGAAAGGTAGGTGATGTGAAATAATACTTATTTTAGAGTATATATATCAAATTCCACGAGTATTCATCTATATTTAGTCATCTAAAGACTATTAGATATGAACGTATGTTACCAGTAAGAAGTGGGAATCTCTAGAATGTGTTTGGGGCGACGGGGGTCTAATGTTATGTACACTATCTTTCTGTTGTCAGTAGATGGCAGCATTGGTTTAGAAGGTGAAAATGGTATGTCAAAACAAAATGACTACAAGTCCCAAGACCTTTGGCACCTTAGTTCACAGGTCAGCACCGGATTAAAGGTGAGGAAAACGCGATCTGAACACGGGAGCGTTAAACTATTAATGCGACCTCAGTACAGTGACCGAGAATGGTCACCTAATTATCTTAACAAAAGTGCATCATTAGCATTTGTTTGTTGTGGGAAACATAATGGTACAATTTAAGATTTTAAATGTTATCCGTATATAAAGGACAAATAAAACATCGTTAATTTGTAAGAAACCTCAATGAAAACATCGCAGGGTAAGTTATATTCGCTATTGTTATGAAAATGTGATAGAATCCTATAAAAATGTGGACGCATTTGGTCACCGTGACGTAGTGTCCAAGACTCAAACGGCGTATATATTCACGTAATTTCTTTCCAAGAAATAAAATAAATTATAATAATATAATAAATAATAACATAATACTGCCTTTTATAGAAATTTGATTTATTATTATTATTATTATTATTATTATTATTATTATTATTATTATTATTATTATTATTATTATTATTATTATTATTATTATTATTATTATTATTATTATTATTATTTTAAACTTCACATATCGGTTTGTTGTGCTCAGTATTGTGCGTCTTTGTCTCCCCTGCAGTTATACTTACACCCTGTGTCCCTTCAATCAAGTAATTCAGAAGAGCGCCGCGGGAACAGAGGTCTCATTAGGGTAAGTGGCCCAATCATCCACTAACAATCATGTGTTGTTTCCACTGCTCACACAGCGCCAGAGGTCCTGCGTTACCATGGCTTTGCTGAAATGTAATACAAAGATCTGTTATTAAAATCGCTTTTCGGGTCATTTTGTACAAACAAAACAAAGAGTAGCCATGCTTGAAAAGGTAAAGTAAAATACATGAAGGACGCTTCTCTTCCTGAAGTTACACATCGGGTCGTTTTATTAAGCTAAACAGGTCACATGAAAGGTTACATGCAGCGCTGGGCTCAGAGAGACATGGTCAACGGAGAGCTTGTCTGAATGAGCTCCAGTATGATGGAGCGAGTTACGGTTATATAGTGGGCTGGGCACGCCCCATTTTGTACAAAGAATCGAAAGTAGGATCAAAGTTCAACAGGCTTGACTGTCGAGGTGAGGGTTGTCTCTGAAGATTTGGGGCCTAGTCTCTCGTCTTGCGCTCAGCCAGTCGTCTGGGTCATGCTATTTTTCTTCACCTGATGTGGTAGAAGTTACACATCTTCCTTCACCTGACGTGGCAGAAGTTACACATCTTCACCTGACGTGGTAGAAGTTACACATCTTCACCTGACGTGGTAGGAAGCAGCTTTTTTTTTCAGGCCTTTGCTTCACGTGCAACCGGTCACTTGTATGACATGCAACAGATGTCTTCTGTCTTCATTTCATAAACGAGGTGGAGGAGTCCCACCCTCTGTCCCCATCGTCCCTGGCTCTCCTCGATCATCGTCCCTGGCTCTCCTCGATCATCGTCCCTGGCTCTCCTCGATCATCGTCCCTGGCTCTCCTCGATCATCGTCCCTGGCTCTCCTCGATCATCGTCCCTGGCTCTCCTTGATCATCGTCCCTGGCTCTCCTCGATCATCGTCCCTGGCTCTCCTTGATCATCGTCCCTGGCTCTCCTCGATCATCGTCCCTGGCGTCGCTGGCTCTCATCGATCATCGTCCCTGGCTCTCCGCGATCATCGTCCCTGGCTCTCCTCGATCATCGTCCCCGGCGTCCCTGGCTCTCCTTGATCATCGTCCCTGGCTCTCCTCGATCATCGTCCCTGGCTCTCCTCGATCATCATCCCTGGCTCTCCTCGATCATCGTCCCTGGCTCTCCTCGATCATCATCCCTGGCTCTCCTCGATCATCGTCCCTGGCTCTCCTCGATCATCGTCCCCGGCGTCCCTGGCTCTCCTCGATCATCGCCCCTGGCTCTCCTTGATCATCATCCCCGGCGTCCCTGGCTCTCCTCGATCATCGTCCCTGGCTCTCCTCGATCATCGTCCCTGGCTCTCCTCGATCATCGTCCCTGGTGTCCCTGGCTCTCCTCGATCATCATCCCTGGCTCTCCTCGATCATCGTCCCTGGCGTCCCTGGCTCTCCTCGATCATCGTCCCTGGCTCTCCTCGATCATCGTCCCTGGCTCTCCTCGATCATCGTCCCTGGCTCTCCTCGATCATCGTCCCTGGCGTCCCTGGCTCTCCTCGATCATCGTCCCGGCGTCCCTAGCTCTCCTCGATCATCGTTACGGCGCTCATATGAAGTTACCCTGAGACCAATATGTGCGCTATTGATCTTTTTATTGTTATTCAGTCTCTGTTAGGCTTCATCTGACCTTTAATCAATTGCTAACAGATCCCTATTACAGTTCTGTAATACCCTTTGATCAATGGCAGAGAGCGAGAGGGAGGGGGAGGGTGGGGGGATTGTGTTTCTTCTGCCGTGAAGGGTTTCAGTGTCACGGTAAAGGATTACGCCGCAGCCTTTTACCGTCCCCGGGGGCCTTCTGCCTCGCCGGACGCCGGTCGGTATCGAGACGGTGACGCGCTGCGAAAGACACCGCTCCATCCCCCGCTCCTTCCCCCGCTCCTTCCCCCGCTCCATCCCCCGCTCCATCTCCCTGCTCCATCCCCCGCTCCTTCCCCCTCTCTGTCCCCCGCTCCATCCCCCTCTACATCCCCCGCTCCATCCCCCACTCCTGGCCCTCTCTGTCCCCCGCTCCATCCCCCTCTCCTCTCCATCCCCCGCTCCATCCCCCGCTCCTTCCCCCTCTCTGTCCCCCGCTCCACCCCCCTCTACATCCCCCTCTCCATCCCCCTCTCCATCCCCCTCTACATCCCCCTCTACATCCCCCTCTCCATCCCCCTCTACATCCCCCGCTCCATCCCCCTCTACATCCCCCGCTCCATCCCCCGCTCCATCCCCCGCCGTGTCCTTTTAGACCTTTATTTTTTTATTTTTTTTACTTTTTCTCCTCCATTTTTCTATTCCCCCCCCCATCCCAATTTAGCCGTGCCAATTCTCCCCTCCCCTGTCTTGATCGTTGCTTGCATGTGCCCCCCACTGGCTGGTCGTAGGGAGGATAGAAACCCATCACATGTCCCCTCCGATACATGTGGAGGCAGCCAGTCACATCTTTTCACCTGCCAGCGCGGACTCTCATTGGCGAGGTGTAACGTGTAGGAGGCTCACACTGCCCCGCCATTTTCCTGTCTTTGCTGTGCAGGCGCCCTGACCAACCTGTAGGAGTCGCTGTCCACAACGTCCAGATTACCACCCATCGACTCCCCTGCCGCTAACTCTGCCAATTGAGTTACTATGACGGCCGGCCCAATCCGGAGGCAACGCTCACAGCTGGATTCGATACCGGTGTCTCTTGCGTTGGTGACGAGCACAATGTCCGCTATGCCACCCAGCCGCCCTTTAGACCATTCGTTTTAAAATATGTTCCTTTCTATTGTTCCTCCGGGGGGTCGGAACACCAGATGGTGGCACAGTGGCTCAGGAGGTAGAGCGGGTCGTCTGGTAATCAGAAGGTTAGGGTTAGACAGTGTCTCAGGAGGTAGAGTCTGGTAATCAGAAGGTTAGGGTTAGACAGTGTCTCAGGAGGTAGAGGAGGTCATCTGGTAATCAGAAGGTTAGGGTTAGACAGTGTCTCAGGAGGTAGATTCTGGTAATCAGGAGGTTAGGGTTAGACAGTGGCTCAGGAGGTAGAGCCTTCGTCTGGTAATCAGAAGGTTAGGGTTAGACAGTGTCTCAGGAGGTAGAGCAGATCGTCTGGTAATCAGAAGGTTAGGGTTAGACAGTGTCTCAGGAGGTAGAGCAGGTCGTCTGGTAATCAGAAGGTTAGGGTTAGACAGTGTCTCAGGAGGTAGAGCAGGTCGTCTGGTAATCAGAAGGTTAGTGTTAGACAGTGTCTCAGGAGGTAGAGCTGGTCGTCTGGTAATCAGAAGGTTAGGGTTAGACAGTGGCTCAGGAGGTAGAGCAGGTCATCTGGTAATCAGAAGGTTAGGGTTAGACAGTTGCTCAGAAGATAGAGCGGGTCGTCTGGTAATCAGAAGGATAGGGTTAGACAGTGGCTCAGGAGGTAGAGTCTGGTAATCAGAAGGTTAGGGTTAGACAGTGTCTCAGGAGGTAGAGTCTGGTAATTAGAAGGTTAGGGTTAGACAGTGTCTCAGGAGGTAGAGGAGGTTGTCTGGTAATCAGAAGGTTAGGGTTAGACAGTGGCTCAGGAGGTAGAGCAGGTCGTCTGGTAATCAGAAGGTTAGGGTTAGACAGTGGCTCAGGAGGTAGAGGAGGTCGTCTGGTAATCAGAAGGTTCCTGGTTTAATTCCGGCTCCTTGAAGCAGTGTGTTGAAGTGTCCTTGAGAAAGACACGTAACCCCTAACGCAGGGTTAGAAATAAACTTTTTTTTTCAGGGCTTTTTTTGCCCCCCTTAATAGATTTTCGGGGGCTTTTTTGTATTTCGGGGGCACAGCATTTTTATGATGAAAATTAACATAAAAATTATAAAACATTGTCGACACTTACCATATGCCATTTTGTGGCTGCGGCTGTCCCTATGTTTGATAACGTAATGATAATGTCTCCATATATAGGGCTCTACGCTAACCTTTTTCCCAAGGAGCTGTGTGCTCCTAAATAAATTTTTTATAAATAAAATCTAAATAAAATTTAGGAGCACACAAAGACATTTAGGAGCACAGTGAAAATTGTTCAAGTAATACAGAGTTTATTAACAAACTATTTATTACATGCATTATTATACTGTGTGTGTGCATACTAAGGGCCAAACATCTGTGCAAATAGCACATACCACCAAAATCACACATTGGCCCATGCCTACTAGACGCAAAGGATATCGGTTGTCAAGCTGCTTTTGTATGTTGTAGTGTTGTCACGATACCAACATTTTGACTTCGATACAGATAGGAAAGGCAATGAGGCGGCTGAGTGGCGCAGTGGGCAAGGCGCTCGCCACTAACGCAGGAGTTGCTGGTATCGAGCCCAGCTCTCAGCGTTGCCGGTCGTCATACTAACACAATTGGCAAGTGTTAGAGGGTGGGAAAGCCGGTGGGTGGGGATTGGACGTTGTGGACAGCGACTCCTACAGGTCGGTTGGGTGACGCCTGTACAGCAGAAACAGGAAGTATCGGGGGCAGCGTGAGCCTCCCACGCGTTACTCCTCGCCACTGAGAGTTAGAGCGGTCTGGTGAAAAGATGCGACAGGCTGCCTCCTCGTGTACCGGAGGGGACACATGATGCAAGGCTTCTATCCTCACTACAGCCGACCAGTGGGAGGCATAGTCTAGCAACGTTCAAGACAGGGGAGGGAAGAATTGGAATCACGAAATTGGGATGGGAGAAAAATAGAAAATAAGGAGATAAAAAAAAGATAGGAAAGGCAATGGAATATATTATTAGATGACAGAACATGGAAAATTCTTTATACAATTATTTAATTCATTATAATTGAAACGCTATTGAATAATAGTTAATACAATTATTCTGTTACAGCTACAACTGAGCTATACTTTATACTATAGCTACTGTCCATCAATATCTTCCTTTTGAATGAAATAGGTTCAGGAGAGAAAGATGTAGAGAGGGAGAGGGGGAGAGAGAGCAAGACACACACACACACACACACACACACACACACACACACACACACACACACACACACACACACACACACACACACACACACACACACACACACACACACACACAGACAGATATTCTCTTTCCTCTGAGAGTTCCCAGTGATGGCTTGTATGTGCGTGTGTGTGTATGTGCATGTGCAAATGGGAACGGGACACACATATGTGCAATAGCACACACCACCAAAGTCACTGGCTGGCGCACAGTGTGCGTGTGTGTGCGCGTGTGTATGTGCGTGTTAGGGTGCCCACCTGTCCCGCGATTCGGTCTAAGACTGAAACTTGAACAACGATCAAAGGACAGTTTTTTGGATTCGAGACCAGTGCTCTCATGCAGAGGTTTCCTACCACACAGGCTGCTGCGATCGAACAGGACTTTTTAATTTTCTATCAGAGAGCGCTCGCTTACCTAGACAAATGGTTTGATTTCTCTGATCAGAATTACCTGAAACAGGTGTCATGCTTGGCTCTCAAGAAGAGAGCATTCAGCTTCCAAGAGCTTCGCGAAGCAGCTGAAGCTCTTAATATCAGCAGCAAACTGGACTCTGCATTGTTTAAAAAATGTTGTGGGTTCACCAGACACATATTGTGGAGACTGTGCTGTCTCACCTTTTTTTTATGTTATATAGGGTTTGTGGAGACTTTGGGTCTCACCCTTTTTGTTATATGAGTAACTGAGTGATTCGCTATTCACAATAAAAACATTATTATATTGTGAAGATCAACCATCGCATTCCGTCTCCTCTCTTCTACACTTCACTGCTAATAATGCTCAGGAAAAGATGGCTGAAAAGACTTAGCTCCTGCTCTTTCTATTAATGGAGTGATTTTATCAGCTTGGATACCAAGATTGATGGTTACCTGCTTAATGATGAAAGTGTGATTAAATAAAGATGTTGGTGACATAGACAGTAGCGGCTGAGAAGGTGATTGGTGAAGCATCTATACAGTTTAATAAGATTAATAACTAAATGTGCTATATATAGCCTACCATCTGCGTCGAATATGAAATAAAGGCATTTAAATAATAAATACATTTCTTTAATTTGAATTAGCAAAAAAAAAAAAAAAAAAAATCTTATTTTTTTAAATTTATTTTCGAGAGGGTCCCACATTTTGTGCAATGTAATTCAGAATCAGAACACATGACACACAACAACAACAAAACAATTTAATAAATAAAGGACACATACAAAAACACAACAGAACAAGTACACATTATAAGAGGATATGTCTCATTATAAGAGGATAAGAGGATATGTCTCAATCTCCATCATAATAGGCCCACTCCACGGCAGTCACATGACGGTGCCACCGCAGGGCAAACAAATATGCTTACCCAGCGATGACACGAGAACACGCCTCCTATAAATAAACTGGCTGTGGAACACGCCTCCTATAAATAAACTGGCTGTGGAACACGCCTCCTATAAATAAACTGGCTGTGGAACACGCCTCCTATAAATAAACTGGCTGTGGAACACGCCTCCTATAAATAAACCGCTGTGGAACACGCCTCCTATAAATAAACTGGCTGTGGAACACGCCTCCTATAAATAAACTGGCTGTGGAACACGCCTCCTATAAATAAACTGGCTGTGGAACACGCCTCCTATAAATAAACTGGCTGTGGAACACGCCTCCTATAAATAAACCGTTGTGGAACACGCCTCCTATAAATAAACTGGCTACGGAACACGCCTCCTATAAATAAACTGGCTGTGGAACACGCCTCCTATAAATAAACTGGCTGTGGAACACGCCTCCTATAAATAAACTGGCTGTGGAACACGCCTCCTATAAATAAACTGGCTGTGGAACACGCCTCCTATAAATAAACTGGCTGTGGAACACGCCTCCTATAAATAAACTGCTGTGGAACACGCCTCCTATAAATAAACTGGCTGTGGAACACG
>NC_140168.1:139435049-139660049 GCF_963971535.1 Notolepis coatsorum | reverse complement strand
TATATAACCATCAAGTGTCGTCCTTTCTTCCTCCCGAGGGAGTTAACGGCGATCATCCTTGTAGGAGTGTATATTCCACCGCAAGCCAGCAATAGTGCCGCGCTCTCCAGGCTTCACGACGAGGTAAACAAACTCCAGGCAGCGAACGTTAATGCCGCCATCATAGTTGTGGGTGATTTCAATAGCGCCAATCTGAGAAAGGTATTACCTGACTTCTATCAGCATGTGACTTGTAACACCAGAGGCGGTAACATCCTAGATCACTGTTACACGCAATTCAAAGGTGGATACAAGGCTCATTCTGCTAGTGGCTTTGGTAAATCATATCACGCGTCCATTTTCCTTTCACCAAAGTACAAACAAAGAATCAAAAGCACTCCCGTAGTCTCGCGAGAGGTGCAGAAATGGGATTTGACGTCAGAGGAGACGCTACAGGCTGCGTTTGACTGCACAGACTGGAGCGTGTTCCGCGACACAGATAACATTCATGTCTACACGGAGACAGTGCTGGACTATGTTTGTACTTTGGTGGAAGAAACAATCCCCACTACCAAAATGAGAGTTTACCCAAATCAAAAACCCTGGGTAGACAAATCCGTCCGTGAAGCTCTGAGAGCGCGCACCAAAGCATACAACGACGGCCTAGTGGCAGGCAACATGAATGACCACAAGGTGGCGCGATACAACGTAAGGAGGACAGTGACAGAGGCCAAACGACGCTACAAGGATAAAATTGAACTCCAGTTTGAACAGGCTGACTCTAGAGCTATGTGGCAGGGGCTCAAAACGATGACAGACTACAAAGGCGCCTCCCTCAAACTGAACAGTGACATCTCCTTAGCAAATGACCTCAATACCTTCTATGCGATGTTTGATGCTGGTAATAACAACACCAGCCCACAAGCCACGGCAATGGGGGGGGGGGGGGGGGGGGTCGGCTGCTGATGGAGACGCAGTGTTCAGGGTAACAGAGCATGAGGTGAGGCGGACCTTTAAAAAAGTGAATATCAGGAAGGCAGCAGGCCCGGGCGGCATCCCCGGCTGCGTCCTAAAAGTCTGTGCCGACCAACTGGCCCCAGTATTAGGGCGGGCCATACTTTTTTTTTTTTGGAAAATCAATCGAGTGGGGTGTCTAAAATACGTGTTTTTTTGTGGGGAATTCAAATATGGGATTATTTTTCTAATCGGATAACTCCTACCTACATTGTTTTGGATTTCAAAATGGCCGATTTGACCATTTTTCACCCCTTGGCCATACATGGATGCCAACATGAATCTGAAGGAAATCATAACATGCAAGGTGTCTAAATGATGCGTTTCTTAATGGGGAATTCAAATATGAGTTCATTTTTGGGATAGAATAA
This sequence comes from Notolepis coatsorum, assembly GCF_963971535.1. Taxonomy (NCBI): domain Eukaryota; kingdom Metazoa; phylum Chordata; class Actinopteri; order Aulopiformes; family Paralepididae; genus Notolepis; species Notolepis coatsorum. The sequence goes on along the minus strand of NC_140168.1, from coordinate 139,658,685 downwards.
CTCTAACCTACATAATTTTGGATTTCAAAATGGCAGATTTTACCATTTTTCACCCCTTGGCCATACATGGATGCCAACATGAATCTGAAGGAAATCCTAACATGCAAGGTGTCTAAATGATGTGTTTCTTAATGGGGAATTCAAATATGAGGTCATTTTTGGGATAGGATAACTCTAACCTGCATAATTTTGGATTTCAAAATGGCCGATTTTAACATTTTTCACCCCTTGGCCATACATGGATGCCAACATGAATCTGAACATTAACTGTTGCTGCAGCAAAGACAAAAAGATTCCTGTGAAAGATATTGCCTACATCAAGGGACAGAGGGAAAAGGTTGGAAGTAAAGGACCACACCAAATGGCTGGAGCTGATCTGCCTGAGCACAAGAGACAGGTGAAAACATTGGAAAGGCAGGGGATGGAAAAGAAGGCAGAGAAAAGGAGAAGGGGCAAAGAAGAAAGCTTTGCAGCAGCAGACAAGGTTGCCAGGAAGGATTTTGAGAGCTTCCTTACAGTCCCTGAAGTTGAGCTCATTCCTGAAACTGACCCTGCAGCTTCAGCAAAGCTACGGAAAAATTATGATGAGATTCCAAACATCGCCCTTGCTAGTGTAAGGTATGGCATAGGTCTAAGGCCAACTGCAGCTATAGCAACTGCAGCTCTGATTGATGCAGGACTCATCTTAGAAGATGACACAAGTAAAGTGATTGATAAGAACAAGGTTAAGAGAGCACAAGAAAAGTTGATGCAAGAGCTGGGGGAAGAGTTTGAGGAGAAGTGCAGGGAGGAGGGGGGGATCTCCTGTATCCTCTTTGATGGGCGGATTGACATGACCAATGTGATGATGGAAGCTGAGGGCAGTGACCAATCTTTTCCTGCAAAGATCAAGGAAGAACACTATAGTGTTGCTAGTGAGCCTGGCAGCAACTATCTGTTCCACTTTACACCAGAGAAAGCAACTAAAGAGGAGTCCCATGCAGAGAAGATTGCTAAGGTCCTGTTTGCCTGGCTGAAAGAGAGAGGTTCTGATAAGACCTTGTGGGCCATTGGAGGAGACTCGACCAATGTCAACACTGGAGTGAAGGCAGGTGTAATGCGGAAGCTGGAGCTGCACCTGGGGAGAAAGCTGGTCTGGTTGGTGTGCAACCTGCACACTGGTGAACTTCCACTGCGCCGTCTCATTGTTGAAGTTGATGGGGCTACTCTGTCAGACAACAAATTGTCTGGGCCAATAGGACAGCTCCTTGATTCTGTTACAGACTTGGAGATCAATCCTAACTTCACCAGGATCTTTCTTGGCCCTCCGCTGATCAAGCTGCCTGAGAAGATCATTCAAGATCTCTCAACTGATCAACACTATGGCTATAAGCTGGTCTGTGCAATCAGGGATGGAGTGCTTTCTGCAAGGCTGGCTCTGCTGGAGATTGGACCGGTAAACCACAGCCGCTGGCTCACCACAGCAAACAGACTCCTCAGGCTCTGGGTGTCAAAGCATCAACTTAAAAGAAAGAACCTGAATAATCTACAATGCATTGTGGAATTCATCATTGGAGTGTATTATCCATGTTGGTTCAACATGAAGGTCAAGCACTCCTGGATCGAAGGGCCTAGGCACATCCTGTTTCAGCTGGACTGCCTGAAGTCTCAGAGGAAGGAGGTGCTGGATGTTGTGATGCCAACTGTGAGAAGATCTGCTTGGTATGCCCACAGTGAAGCCATCCTCCAAACACTGCTGTGCTCTGAGGATCAAAAAGAGAGAATTGAGGGGGTGGAGAGAATCCTGGCCATCAGGGGAGAGGGGGATCCAGACACTCAGCTGGGAGACTCCTGTGTCAGGATCAGAAGAACACCTCACACCAACTCGAAACTGGCCCCTGTAAATGTCCGAACACAACCCCCGCCAATGTACAGTAAATTACCAAGTATGGTCTTGTCAATAATCCAATGTACAGTGTTGTTTGTACAGTTGTACAGTGTCCCCCACCCACCCCTCCTACCCACCCCCCCCCCCCACCCACCCAACCACCTCCAATGTACAGTCCCCACCCACCCCTCCTACCCAACCCCCCCCCCCCCACCACTCCTACCCCCCCCCCCCAACCACCTCCAATGTACAGTCCCACCCCCACCTACCCAATCCAATGTACAGTTTCTACGCCTAATGTATATACTCTTTTCTTTCTGGACTCTTTTTGTATCACAAATACAGTACTGTAATTGCAAATCTGGTATGTCATAAATGTATAGATGTAGCAGTACTGTCTATCTGTATGTCATGTATGTCATATATGTTACGATGAATTGGAAATGGGGGACCCTGGTGTAAACAAGACGAAAGTCTTTCTCTGGTCTGCATCCCCTTAACAATTGTATGTATTGAGCTGTACTGCACTGTACCCATTCTGCAATCTGTTAATAAAGTTTTCATTCATTCATTCATTCACATCAATAGTGACGCTTCCAGCATTGGTGGCTTAATCAGCTGGTCAGAAGATGTGTCAGAGCCACCTCTCACCTGCTCCCTAAGCACCTCCGAGGTGAAGAACTTCATCAACACCCCCATGGAGGTTCTCGACTGGCCTTGCCACACACAAAGCATCGAGAGGGTTGTTAAAATGGTGACCGAGGCCTCTGCTAAGTACTTTTCATAAGAAAAAAGGGATGGAGGGATCAGGGCTCAGGAGACCAGCAGGAGGCTGATGTCCAAGAATGAATCCAAGCAGGACTTGTGCAACCTGATCAAATTTAAGAAGATAGATGATTGATGGAGCCCCATGGATTTTCTCAATAGGCTACATTGAGACGTTTGTTAAAATGGTTACAGAGGTTTCTGCTGAGTAGTTCTGGAAAGAGCTCACCTATTTATGGGTGACGTTGACTTTAAGTTTGTGTTTGTAGGTTGGTGGCTAAAGCAGTACAGTAGGAGATCTTGCCATCCAAGAATGAGTCCAATCAAGATATTGGAACCTGGCAAAGTTCAAGAAGTCAGGAAATCGAGATTTAGCACTTAGGTGTTTGTGTGCATTACAAATACAATTTATTATTGTTAGTATTATTATTATTATTGATCTTTGGAGTTGTATCCAGTTATATACAGTTCACTTGTTAATAAATTTGATGGCTTTGTCATTATAAATGATTTCCCATATATTTTTTATCTTTGCAATTTTGTAATACAATACCAATGGGTTCAAATGGTAAAATCAGCCATTTTGAAATCCAAGATTATGCAGGTTATATTTATCCTATCCCAAAAATGACCTCATATTTGAATTCCCCATTAAGAAACACATCATTTAGACATATTGCATGTTAGGAATTCCTTCAGATTCATGTTATCATCCATGTATGGCCAAGGGGTGAAAAATGGTAAAATCGGCCATTTTGAAATCCAAAATGATGTAGGTTAGAGTTATCCTATCCCAAAAATGAACTCATATTTGAATTCCCCATTAAGAAACACATCATTTAGACACCTTGCATGTTAGGATTTCCTTAAGATTCATGTTGGCATCCATGTATGGCCAAGGGGTGAAAAATGGTCAAATCGGCCATTTTGAAATCCAAAACAATGTAGGTAGGAGTTATCCGATTGTAAAAATAATCCCATATTTGAATTCCCCACAAAAAAACACGTATTTTAGACACCCCACTCGATTGATTTTCCAAAAAAAAAAAAGTATGGCCCGCCCTACCCCAGTATTCACTGACATATTTAACCTGTCCTTAGAACAGGCTGTCATCCCCACCTGCCTGAAGAAGTCCACTATTATCCCTGTACCCAAAAAATCCAAGCCTGCTTGCCTCAACGACTACCGCCCTGTAGCTCTCACCTCCATAGCCATGAAGTGCTTTGAGAAGCTAGTAAAGGGCTACATCTGCTCCTCCCTCCCCATCAACATGGACCCCCTGCAATTTGCATACCGCCCCAACAGGTCCACGGAGGACGCCATAGCCCATGTGCTGCACACAGCAGCATCACACCTGGACAAGAGGCAGGGGAACTATGTGAGAATGCTATTCATCGACTACAGCTCGGCATTCAATACCATAGTCCCCTCCATACGCATAGCCAAGCTCAGGGACCTGGGCTTGAACTATGACCTCTGCCAGTGGGTCTTGGACTTCCTGACTGGCAGACCCCAGGTGGTGAGAGCAGGCAACTGCACCTCCTCATCCATCACCCTCAACATAGGGGCCCCCCAGGGCTGTGTTCTGAGTCCCCTCCTCTACTCCCTGTACACACACGACTGTGTGGCTCAGCGGAGTAGCAATACAATCATCAAATTTGCTGACGACACAGTGGTGGTGGGCCTGATCTCTACCAACGACGAGAGGGCCTACCTGGAAGAGGTCAAGGTCCTGGCGGGATGGTGCCAGGAAAACAGCCTCTCCCTGAACGTCAGCAAAACAAAGGAGATGATTGTGGACTTCAGGAGGTCGGGGGTCAAGGACTACAGCCCCCTCAGCATCGACGGGGCACCGGTTGAGAGAGTCAACAGCTTTAAGTACCTCAGAGCCTACATATCCGAGGACTTGACATGGACCACACACATTGACAGTGTTGTGAAGAAGGCACGACAACGCCTCTACTTCCTCAGGCGCCTAAGGAAGTTCCAAGTCAGTCAGAAGATCCTTAAGAACTTCTACTCATGTACAATAGAGAGCATCTTGACTGGCAACATCACCTCCTGGTTTGGGAATAGCACTGCACAAGACCGAAGCAGACTACAAAGAGTGACACGTTCAGCCGAACGCACAATTGGAGGGGGACTCCCCACCCTCCAGAACATTTACAACAAGCGTTGCAAGGGCAAGGCTAAGAGAATCATTAAAGACTCCAGTCACCCGAACAACTGCCTCTTTGAACTGCTGCGGTCAGGCAAGCGATACCGGAGTCTCAAGGCGAGCACAGAAAGACTCAGAAGAAGCTTCTATCCCCAGGCCATCAGGCTGCTAAACGAACAATGAACACTACACAACAACAACCACCAAACGCACATAGCACACACATCCACACGCACACACTCACTTTAAACAAACACACTGTAGCACCCACTCCACACACTTTATAGCACACACCCACTTTAAACAAACACACTGTAGCACCCACTCCCCACACTTTATATTTATTGATGAAGGATTGCACTACAACTCGTACACCTTACTGTAAATTGTACCTAAATTGTACCTCATCCCATTTCTGCTTTGCACTATATAGTACTGTACATTAGTACACTGCATAGTATTGTATATTATATGGTAACTCAGAACATTGTACATATGTCTATACCGAACACTGTGACCTCATTTTCTTCTTCTAAATTACATGCTATACTATGTTATTTGATACTATCTTGTCTAGCACAGTCTCTGGAGTGTAACAGTAAGAAGCATTTTGTATGAAAGTATTCTGTACTTCTGTATGACAATTATTAAAGAAACTTGAACTTGAAACACTGTGTGGTAGGGATACGATGTAACCCTTAGCTTAGTTGTTGGGGTTGTGCTAATCGCTTGAGAAACTATATTTTCCTAAAGAAAAGATTGTTTGGTCACTTTTTCGTGTGTGCTTAGCAAGGCCTGTGGCCGATACTAATCGAGAATTATGTATTCTCTCATTATGAAAAACGGCGTTCCTCTGTAGAGTGTTTTTGCCATTTTTTGTAGGTGATAAAGGGTTGTGTGTGTCGTGCGACCTACAACTGGGTTGGGTTGGCCACAGAAGCACATGTGTAAGTCTGGTACCGGGGCTCTTGAGAGGGCCCTCTCTATTCTGTGTTTTTTCCTTAGTAAAAATCAGATGGCAGGTTAGCACATGCGCTGTGTGAAGCTGTTAGACGCTTCATGGAGCTGACTATGACTGCGTCATACTCTTTTTTGTCATTACATCGTATCATGGGTGTGGGGTCGTAAATGGGTGAACTGGTAATCATTTTCTCCCCTTCTTTGATGGGCAGGGGTTAAAACCTCCTGTCCTTCAAGGTTCCTGTCACGTTGCTGTTCGGCACGTTACAGGGTAAGAGGGGGGGGGGTTTCCTGGTCCCACGCCCTGGAATATTGGGCGTGTGCACCGCAGAAATTCCCCCGCCATAGAGTACGTCACTGTGCGCGTCTCTGTTGGTAGGACTTCCGTGTGCTGTTTGGGTCCATATGATGGATCTGTTTCGGGGGGTGGTCAGGGCTCCTCCTCACGAAGCTCCTATTCGGGCCTTCTGTGAGTTAGGACTCCTTCCATGTGAGGGAGCCTCCTCAGAGTACAGAGCCTCCTCCTCAGATTGTCAAGGTGAGTGGAACCTCAAGAAGGAGTCCTACTCTATTGTGTGTGTATTCGATTCAATTCGATTATTGAGTGTGTATGGGTTCAGTGCCTCCTCCCCGGAGAGCCCTAAAACCAAACTTTTACATGGCTCAAGGTGCAATATATTCTTTTCAATCTGTACAGCTCGCGTGGGAAGTCTCCTCTCTATGGGAGGGTGGTGGAATGTAAAAATGTAAAAAATAATTACCCCCGGCTGTGTAGACTGGGATACATGCTGTTGGTGCTTCCTTCTTTTCTATAAAAAAGGGTTGGAGTTAGGAAGCATCGCACCCCTCTTGTCGTTCCCCTGGGCGCCTTGGGGATTGAATGACAGGTCTAAATAGCCTGTTCATTGATGTGGTTGTGTCCCGATGCACGCATAGTGCTAGCTCGGGGTGTTCTGTTGAAGATCATGCGAATGACTGGCACGCCTTGGTTGCTTGAGGTTAAAACAGCGTTTTTATAAAGCAACTGGGATGGAGGTTTTTTCCTCTTCCGACGACCTGTTTTGGTTGTCGACGGATTCTCGTTCATATCTGGGGGATGATGACGGAATGGATCTGAACATTGGATCTGGCCCTGCTCCGGAAGGTTGGGGATCTCACCCTCAACATTGACGGCTGCTGCATCTCCCCATCCCCTAAGGTCCGCAACCTGGGCGTTATCCTGGACTCCACCCTTTCCTATCAATCCCATGTCAATTCCCTCACCAAATCCGCCTTCTTTCACCTCCGAAACATTTCCAGACTCCGACCATCACTTTCCGACACCACAGCTGAGACCCTCATCCACGCCTTCGTCACCTCCCGCCTGGACTACTGCAACGGGGTCCTGTCCGGGGTCCCAAGCAAAACCCTGGACAGGCTCCAGTATGTTCAAAATTCAGCTGCCAGGGTTCTAACCCGCACCAAACCCTGGCAGCACATCACCCCCATCCTCATTCACCTCCACTGGCTCCCCATCAAATCCCGCATCACCTACAAAACCCTCCTGCTCACCTACAAATCCCTTCACGCCCTGGCACCTCAGTACCTCACTGACCTCCTCCACCCCTACACTCAGTCACGGTCCCTGCGATTCACGGACACTGGTCAGCTCTCCATCCCCCGAACCAGACTACGGACGTTCAGGGACAGAGCTTTCAGTGTGGCAGCTCCCACCCTCTGGAACTCCCTCCCCGCAGAACTCCGCACCGCCCCAACTCTGGACTCATTTAAAAAACTGCTCAAAACCCACCTCTTCAACCTGGCCTTCAACCACTAACTTTCTCACTTTATATGTATATGTTGTGTCTGTCCACTATGTTTGTTAATTTGTTACCTCCCCCCCCCCCCCTCCCCCCCTTATGTAAAGCGACCTTGGGTCCTCTGAAAGGCGCTATATAAAACAAAGTATTATTATTATTATTATTATATGTAGAGGGGTCTCACGCCCTGGGGGTGGGCCACCGGGCGCGGTTCGCACCGAACGTTTGGGTGGCGCCTTCTTTTCATGTTTAAGATCAACATGCATATCTGCCCCTTCTTCTGGAGTAGGCATGTCGGCGTGGTTAGGGAACGGGACTGGTTCTGGTCACGCTGGTCCGGATCAGTTAAACCCGTTGTCCGCCGGGGATACAGATCTGCTGTTCTGGTACCCTGAGGGACTTGGGCTTTTTTCAGGGGGATAAATGCCAGGTCGGTCCGGGTGTCACAGGGTTAAGCGCTATGGAGACCCTGGTTGGGTACATTTTGTACTCTGCACTGTCGTAATGGCTTACGGCCATGCCAACCTGTACACGCTCGATCTCGTCAGATCTCGGCCGCTACGCAGGTTGGTCCTGGTTAGTACTTGGTTGGGAGACCGCCTGGGAATACCAAGTACGGTGTGCTTGGGGCTGGTTCTCCATTCTTTTCGCTCCTCTCTCACGCATGGCGAAGAGGGGCCTGTTGGGGTGGTCTTTGACCCTGTGCTTCCCGTATCGCCGGTGTGTTTTGGAGTTTTTTCTTGAGGGGTTATAGGAACAACCACCGCATTGGGTAACGCCAAGGTGGTTGATTCCCTGGTGTGTTGGAGCAGTGTCAACTCCCGGGTTACCCGGTTGAGGGTGCCCCTGCACGTTCATGACGTCTGCCAATCATGTCAGCCTTCTCTGCCTCAACCCCTCTGGGTGGGTTTTTTTTTAATGGAGGCTTGGTCATGCAACAACGCCAGCATACGCCCCTTCCGCCGGGGGGGCTGTTCTCAGCTGACTCCTTTGGCGCCTGTCTCGTCCGCAGTGCTCCAGGCTCGGGTTACAGCCTGTTGCCTGGTTTTCCCCGGTGCGCTGCCTGCTTCCATTGGTTAACCTTTTTTTGTGTGCTTACGGCCATGCTGACTGCCTGTTCTGCAGGGTCAGTGTGCCAGGCGGTGTGTTATTGGGGGGAAAGGGCCCGCTCTTGGAGAAGAGGGGCCTTATCCGAATACGCTGGCGATGTGGGGGGCGGTGTCACTAAGTGTCCGCCTGGTGGGGTCTTGATGCCTGGCGTCATTGACCTCTCCGGGCCCCCGTTTTCCAGGGGATCCAGTCCCTTAAGTGGGTCTGGGTCTTCCTTCGCGCTCCGCTGCTACGGCCTTGCCACGGGGTTGGGTTTGCCCTTGACCCCGTGATTCTGGGGGCAGTAACGAGTTTGTTCCCGGGTGGCATGCGGGTTGTGCGTGTGTGTAGTCATTGGGTCAGGCCACGGTCTGCTCACCCTGTGCGTTGAGTTGCTTGAGTGCCTCTTCACACGGTCGGGTCCGTCGCCCTCCCGGGAACCTCCAATAGGGGGGGTGCCCTCCATTAGGGGGGGTCGGGGGGGCTCGGTCCTCCCTGATCTGATGGTTGAGGGGGGCCTTCATCGGGGTGTATTTGTCGGCCGATGGCTCTCGCTCGGCCTCCCTTGTGCATGAGTGACGCCGAGCGAGAGCCACTACGATGCAGAACGTTAGGTTATGACTATAACCAAGTTCTGTTAGTAGTGGTGACGCTCGGCGTCCGACGCCGCTGCAGCCCTTGATCTCGCCTTGTGGTGGAAGCTTGGGAAGGAGGCGAGGGGGTGGCCCCACCCCTGCTTATATGGGTAAGCTGATAGGGGTGTGGTCAGACAAATATTGGGATATAAAGGTACATTGTGGTCTTTTATTCAGTGCGCGTGCACGTGCGAGGACAGTGCATGAGTGACGCCGAGCGTCACCACTACTAACAGAACTTGGTTATAGTCATAACCTAATGTTTTCGCCTCGGTTTTTTTCTGGGGAGCTAGATAATAGGCTAAAGGCTAGTCACGTTATATCAAACGCCATTTCTGCTGTATATATACGAATGAAATAAAACAAACTGCGTAGCATCCGGACTATTACAGAGCATCTATGGATGAAATGGGAGCGGCGGGGGACGCCGATCAGTATTATTGATTAGCAATACAGTGTGTGTTCAAGTAGCCATTTTCACTGATCGATCACGTTACGTTTTAAAACAATGTCCAATCCAGCTGTAATTTGGGGGAATAGTATCCTACCGTCAGGCCATGTGATCGCCGGCAGCATTTCGTCATTAGTCATCGGAATCTGGTAGATCGATATGTCCATTGGCTAATCATAAATCCCATTATTCCAGGCTGAAATATGCGTTCGGTAACGGGATAAAAGATGGAGGGTCTTCGTTTGGAACCGAGGCTCATATGAAACGCCCACAGACAGTGAAAATAATTTTTCTTTCAATCGCCCTCAATGATACTGCAGTGGAGCGATGGCGCCCCTAAGCGGATCTGGCCGGTATTGCATGTTTCGAAAATCAAATATGTGGGTAGGTCCTGCAAGTCGATCGCGGACGTTAATAGCGTTATAAATATGGAATAAAACAATAACAACTCGCCACGAGTTAACTCGTGGCTCTGGTCCTCAACGGGTGGAATTGAATCACGAGTTAACTCGTGCTTGGGCGGCAAAGTGTTAAAGACACAATGCCAGATGTTAAAGACACAATGGCAGATGTTAAAGACACAACGGCAGATGTTAAAGACACAACGGCAGATGTTAAAGACACAACGGCAGATCACATGTCCGTGGTTGGCCCTCTAGCGTTGGATCCGAAACACGGACATGTCCGTGGTTGGCCACGAATGTGTTAATAATGAGACTGAATAATGACATCACACAATAGTCTAATGATTAGACTGTTGTGTGATGTGATTGATTGATTGAAAACTTTATTAACAGATTGCAGAATGGGTACAATACAGTACGGCTCAATACACACAATGCAGACCAGAGAAAGACTTTGTCTTGTTTACATCAGGGTCCCCCATTTTCAATTCATAATGACATTTATGACATACACAACATACAGATATACAGATATATATCATGACATTAATGACATACATGATGACATACAGATATACAGTACTGTTACATTTGTGACATACTATATATACAAATATACAGTACTGTTAAACAGAGATCCTAACAGAAAATATATACATACGAGGGGGAGGAAACTGTACATTAGGAGGGGGTGGGTGGGTGGGAGGGGGGTTTGGACATTTACGGGGGCCAGTTTCATTAGTTTTCATTAGTATTAGACTCTAATCCTAATGAGATATTCCTCTAAATATGACTTCGATAACGGCCACAATTCCAGGGAAAAAATAGTTAAAAAAAAAATTCAGGGGGCCCCCATAGCTCTCAGGCGATAACTCGAACCCTGCCGCAGATGTTAAAGACACAACGGCAGATGTTAAAGACACAACGCCAGATGTTAAAGACACAACGCCAGATGTTAAAGACGCAACGCCAGATGGTAAAGACACAACGGCAGATGTTTTTTTTTTCTTTTTTTTTTTTTATCTTTTTCCCCCTCCTTCTTTTTCCGATTTTTCTCCCATCCCACTGTTAGTCGTTATGCCAATTCCCAACCCCTTTCCTGGTTGTTGCGCACTTTCCCCTACTGTCACATGCTTTCCTCCAACGCATGTGCACCAGGGTAACAACCTCGGTGTCTCACGAGTTGAAATAGCGGTTTGAAAGAAGGGGAACTCATTGGGTGTCTAAAGCGTGACTTTGTGTCATTTATTTTGCATGCCACATACCCCCACATTTTGCACGTGCGACGTGACATTGCGGTTCTTCACAACAAAATGGCCGCTCCGTAGAACTGGCGACAACAAAAGGGCCGTCTGTGCTCATCTCTCTCCGCTAGAAGAGAGTCCAGCTCTGCTGCGGACGGTCAGACCTAGCGATGGAAACATGGTACATGATTACTAAGTGCTGAAGAGAGTCCCTCAGTCCCTCCTCCAAGAACTGAGCCAACGCTGCTCGGGGGGATTATTCATTATTTCATCCTCAAGTTGTTTAACGTAAACAAAATGGTCGCTTTGGAATGCGGCGCGGTATGATGTGGCAAGAGCCAATGTAAACGCAGCCATGTGATCTGTGGAGGGCGGGAGGCGGTGGTAAACTGTGCCCTATAGAGTCCTAGCAGAGGGGGGGGGGTACACTCTATACTGTGCCCTGTAGAGTCCTACAGTAGGAGGGGGGGGTACACTGTATACTGTGCCCTGTAGAGTCCTAGGAGAGGGGGGGTACACTGTATACTGTGCCCTGTAGAGTCCTAGGAGAGGGGGGGGGGTACACTGTATACTGTGCCCTGTAGAGTCCTACAGTAGGAGAGGGGGGGGGGGATATACTGTATAATGTGCCCTGTAGAGTCCTAGGAGAGGGGGGGGGGGGGTCTGTGTACATCGGCGTGGGGGTTTCGGGGATGGGGGAGGGACATGAATCATAGCCCGTGCGCTGGGAATAAAGTTCATTTTTTATCCAGACAGACCATCAGTCAGCCCTCTCTCTCGCTGGGCTGGGCCTCCTGATATCAATCTAAACCAAGACATCCTCCTTCTCCCCAGAGTGGCCGAGGGAGGGAGGGGGGGGGTTTGATTTAAACGGCTGCATTTATCACACCTGCTACAACATCCTAAAGGACAACCAAGAGGGAGAGAGATGGATGGAGAGAAAGAGAGGGAGAGAGAGAGAGAGAGAGAGAGAGAGAGAGAGAGAGAGAGAGAGAGAGAGAGAGAGAGAGATAGAGAGGGGGGGGGGAAGGATAGGAAGGACATTAACATGCACATTGTGTCAACAGTGTTGTGAAGTTGTATTGCCTGTACAACTGTGACTGTTGTCCCATGCATGTGCAACTGGTACTACTACTACTACTACTACTACTACTACTACTACTACTACTACTACTACTACTACTACTACTACTACTGCTACTTGTACTACTACTACTACTACTACTACTACTACTACTACTACTACTACTACTACTACTACTGCTGCTACTTTTACTACTACTATTACTACTACTACTACTACTACTACTACTACTACTACTACTACTACTACTACTATGACTACTACCACTATTACTGCTACTACTACTATTACTGCTACTATTAATATTACTACTACTACTATTATACTCTATTCTAGTGCTGTACTATATTCTAGTGTTGTACTATATTCTAGAGCTGTACTGTATTCTAGTGTTGTTCTATATTCTAGAGTTGTTCTCTATTCTAGAGCTGTACTTTATTCTAGAGATACTCTATTCTAGAGATGTACTCTATTCTAGAGCTGTACTCTATTCTAGAGCTGTACTATATTCTAGAGCTGTACTATATTCTAATACTGTACTCTATTCTAGTGCTGTTCTATATTCAAGAGCTGTACTATATTCTAGTACTGTACTCTATTCTAGCGCTGTTCTATATTCTAGAGCTGTACTATATTCTAGAGCTGTACTATATTCTAGAGCTGTAGCTACTCTATTCTAGCGGCACGCTCGGTCCACGTGGGCACACATTTTGGGCTGTGCGCGGACGTCGGCATAGGGGCTGACCTCCCACCCCTGTGGACATGGCCGGACGATGGCTTTCGCGTCACTAGAGCGGAACCTAGTGGACGCGGAGGGTATGATGCTGGCGCTGGCTGCAGACTCTTGATTACAGCTAATGTGTCACTGCCTACATTCTGATGTGTCACAGGGCTCATAAAGAACAGTGAGCTTTATTCACTAACCCCCTCCCTCCCTCCCCCCCCCCCCCCCTCCTTCGCCTCACGTCGGCCATGTCTGGTTGTTCAGGCCATTAACCACAGAAATGTCCTTCAAGAACAATAAATCATAGTGGAGGATGAGGACTGGGAGGCATGTGTTCTAACTGTCACAGGGGGATTGGAAGCCAGTTATGGAAAGAATTTGATTGGAAGGTCAAAATGAGATTCTTCAGAACTCCATTGACAGCATGCGTCTTCAAAAAGGACTCTACCAACAAATGCTGGAGGGAATGTGATATGGTTGGGGATCATACGCACATATTCTGGGACTGCCCAAAGATACAGACGTTTTGGAAGGATGTAAAAGAAGAAATAGAGAAAATATTGGAAACGGACATCCCCAATGTTGTTTCTGTTAGAAATACAGAGTGAACGAGTGTTGGACACGGATCAGTACTATATACTGTACTACACATCTTATTGATGATTGCAAAAAAAATTATTACTATTAACTGGATGAAACCTGAGCCCCTACGACTGCTCAATGGAAACAGAAAGTTAAACATGTACATATGATGGAACACATGACAGCCCAGCTACAGCTGAAGATGTCTCTCTTTGAGAAGAGATGGAGGTCAATTACTAGCTATCTTGGGTAGGCTTGGGACACACTGCTTTGAGACAGGATGGAGGGAAATGTACATGTGTGTATTATGGGTATGTATATATAAAGAGGGAAATGTGTAGGTATATTTGTGTAGGCGGGAATGTTTTGGAGGAGGGACCCAATCTCAAGGTTAGTTATTTGTAAATGTTTTCTTTATTTTATTTTGTCTGTACTGTCATTTGTACTGTACTGTACTGTCATTGTATTGCTGTTGGCAATAAAGTAATACAAATAAAAAAATACCACACACGTACGTACGCACGCACGCACACACACACACACACACGCACACACACACACGCACGCACACATGCACACACACACATGCACACAAGCACACACACACGCACGTACATACGCACACACACACTGCCATTGCGGTTCCGTGAGGCATGTCAGTCGTACTGTATAGTATGTTCCCAATTACCATAAATACAGAAATTATACGACGCAGGTCGCCCCTGAATTCCAATGTCTCCAATTTCCATTCAGCCTATTCTGCACAGTCGTCTGCTCTTCCTGACATGGCCACGGTTACAGTAACCTCAGCAGATAATGATAACAGAGTCAGTTACAATAACCTCAGCAGAAATATAACAGAGTTGTTATATAAAATGCTGCCAACCACCTGGAACGACAAACAGACGAATAGATACTGTATGTAAATCCGTTGAAATATACAGTTTTTTTTTACATGAACACATACAATGCACACCAGGCACACCGGCCGTCGGTGTGTGTGTGCGTGCGTGTGTGTGTGTGCGTGTGCGTGCGTGTGTGCGTGTGTGTGTGAACAGATGGCTAGCGGTGAGCGTGGCAGGTCTGACATGCAGCAGCAGCAGCAGTGGTTTGGTTGCAGGTGATTCACCTGGTGAAGCCATGTTGCTTCATACCCTTCAGCTCTGGTGAGCTCATGTAACACGGAGGCGCCAGGCTCCCGGCCCCGTCACACACACACTCAGATACACACATGTAAAGCAGGACGGCCACAAAACCTACCTCTTACCACGCACCGGGACGTATACGTCCCGTCATGCCCATGCACGCACGTCGCGGCACTTTGCGAGCGTCTACTGGCTCGGGCTGCATTTTCCGCTGGACATACTGTATAATATACTGTTCGAATCATCTATTTACCGCCATTCAAACGCCACCTCACTCGACCAATTCCGTGCCTCGGTTCTCGAGTTACATGGCGATATGTCAGGTGAGCGTCTTATAATGGAATATGGAATCTTGCAACCACTGAAGAAAAAATACATAGACTTCACTATTCTTGTACTAGATGGCACTCAATTGGTTTTGCCTGAAGCTCCACAGGTTCTGGAGTGAGGTGTTCCAATCTTGACCTTTCCCCAAGATCCAGAAGGGGCTTTCTTTGTGGCTGGTCACAAAACATGACAACACTCAGTCACTCTGAGATACAGACGGTATGGCGTGGGGATTGTAAAGAAATGCATTTTAATGGTGTGGAACAAAGAAAGAGTTCTGCTTCTCCAAACCGGGTTGACAGAACTCATCAATACGCTACGCATGGAGAGAATAAGCTGTGAGAACGCAGGGAGGCCCAGTAAATCCAAAGATAGTTGGCAACCTTTTCTTAACTATATATCTCAAAACTGATGTAGACGAGTGGGTGATCTGATGGACTATTGCTGGGGCCTTGGTGCAAGGAAACACGTACGTTTATATAACCCAGTGGAGGGCTTCAATAATTGTAGTCGTGGAGTGTTAATGTGACGTATCGCTCGGAAAACTCAATATATGCCGTTTTATGCTATGAATAACCGACACTCCAACTCGTACATTTAGATCATTAGGTTTCAACACCTCTGTGCCCAAGGTGTGGACTTGCTTTCTCTGTTTTTAAGGGCTAGATTATTGTTCCGTGAACAAGCATTACATTATATAATACGTACTGTAGATGTCTAGGACAATGTTAGTGAACTTATAGAGCACTTCTTCTTGTTAGTTTCTGCTGTGTGTTTGTTCTGTCGTGTCTCTCCCCATCAGGTCCCTGCTCTAAAGTCCTCAACTGAAGGGACTCTTGATGGCCTGGTGGCACTTTGTACAATGGTTCTGTTTGGACAAATTTTATTTATTAACCTTTATTTACCCAGGGTAGGTTCGCTGAGCACGGATGCTCTTTTTCAGCTACGCCCTGCTTCACATTCACACAGTTCCATTCACACCTGGGAGCTGCCCAGTACAACCACAGTCTGACACCGTTGGCCACTGAGCAACTCCACTGGAGCAGCCCAGATTTTTCCTGCCGGTCCGGGGGATCGAACCAGCGACCTTCCGGTCACAAACCCGCTTCTCTAACCTTTAGGCCACCGCTGCCCAATAACAATAAGTGGACTGAATGGCAGCTGTAGAAGCAGTTTCTCACATTAAGCCATGTAAGAAGACCTCAGGCTCTGGGTCTGCTATACATCGAACAATCTTTAAGACATGAGACGGTTAACACTGGTAGGCGGCACGGAAGAGTGACTGGTTATCTTTTCTTTTTTTTATCCACTTTTTCTCCCATTTTCTATATTTTCTCCCATCCCAATTTCGTATCACCCAATTCAACCCTCCCCTGTCACGAACGCTGTTTCTTGCCTCCCACAAGCCGGCTGCAATGTGGACTAAGTCATACATAGCACAAGTCCCCTCCGGTACTTGAGGTAACAGCAGTCGCATCTTTTCACCTGCGCAGCTCGATCTCTCCGTGGCGAGGAGTAACGCGTGGGAGGCTCACGCTGCCCCCGACACTTCCTGATTCTACTGCGCAGGCGCACCAACCGACCTGTAGGAGTCGCTGTCCACAACGCCCGATCCCCACCCATCAGTTTCCCACCCCCTAATACGGCCAATGTGTATTAGCATGAACGACCAGCTAAACTGAAAGCAATGTGGAGCGCTGGGCGAGCCCAGCGTCTCCGCATTCGTGGCGAGCGCCTTGCCCACTACGCCACGTAGCCGCCCGACTGGTTGTCTTTTCTTTTTATTTATTAGGGTGGGTATATATTTTTTTATTAAAATGTTGTTGTTGTTGTTGTGCACATCTGATGTCTTGGGGGAGTTGGGATATTGTCTGGTTTGTTTGTATTGTGTTAAAAATAAAAAATTATATCAAGAATAAACCTAATGAGCGGCTGGGTGGCGCAGCAGACTAAGCGCCCGCCACCACCGCAAGAGACTCTGGGATCGAATCCAGCTGTCAGCGGTACCTCCGGCTTCGTCAGTCGTCCCTACTAACACAATTGGCAGTGTTAGCGGGTGGGAAGCCGGTGGGGTATGTATCCTGGTCGTTGTAAACAGCGACTCCTACTGGTCGGTCGGGGCGCCTGTTCAGCAGGGAAGGGATCTGGGGGAAGTAGTGTGATCCTCCCACGCGTTACACTCCCCCAGTGAGACTCCTCGCTGTCAGGTGAAAAGAAGCGGCTGGCTGACTCCACATGTATCGGAGGAAGACATGTGGTAGTCTTCTCCCTCCCCAGGCCGACAGTAGGGGGCAAAAAAGCGTGCAACGACCAGGAAGGGAATTGGCATAACGACTAAATTGGGATGGGAGAAAATACGGAAAAAAGGGGGAGAAAAGGTAAAAAAAATTAAATAAACCTGCAAATAGCTGGAGAGGTTAGTCAGAGGTGGTTTAATTAACCGGTGAATACCATGATCCGCGATCAGTGTAGTTCTGTACAGTGGAATAACACGGAGTCCCCTGCAGTCAGTCAGTGTCTTGTGTGCAGAAGCACATTTCTATTTCCATTCAGACACGGAGCGGCGTACTATGAATACACACCGCTCACTTAGCACCTCCTTCCTTTGACTTTTAAAATCCATGTCCCCGGGAAGTAGGCTATGTTGTCGACTGGCAAGTAATTAGCTTCGTTCAGGCCACTTTCTGCCGAGCCGCTCACCACGGCGACAGAGAAACAGCACTTCTTGCCACGAGCGCAAGTGCAGTTGGAATATTAAATGTTTGCTCAGGGATAAAACACACAAAGAGCTCCATATGAGATGGAAGACCAAAGACTCGAAACAGTTTAGCACGCATTAATTTAGTTCGACTAGTTGAGTGAGAGAGTGAATGAGTTTGAATATGGCCACCAGTGATGTCATCGGGGGACATTTAATCCATGTGTTGTGTTAATTACCGCTCAGTGAAATGATAAGGTAGCAGTTCCCTATAAGACAAGATATTGCAATTTCTTCATCTACATCATTTCATGGAACTGTAATTAAACACAACACAAGGATTAAATGTCCCAGATGACATCAAGCCCACGTGACTGAACTCAAACTGGAAAGAAACAGACTAAGAAATGACGTAAACTCCATGATCAAAACTGCAAAAAAAAAATCATCAATGACAAAACTGAGGAAAACAAAAACAAACCATGTGAACTTTGGAAATGACTCAATAATCAACTAGGCTGCAGATTCTCAAACATAAACATAAAGACGGGCAACACGCTCATCCCAGACAAGCTGGATGTAGCCAATCACTGGTGGCCATATTCAAACTAATTTACTCCCAATAACTATCAAACTAAAGGAATGTGTGCAAAACGGATTCGAGTTTTTGGATGTGTGTGTGAGATTATGTGCAAAACAAATCAGCACAGTTTTTTGGGTCTGGACTTATATTTGGAATTCCTAAACGTGGTCACCAGATAATGAATGACGAATGACGGGGGGCGGAATAAAAGAGCGTTTTAGAAAACAAAAAATAGATAAAATAAAGCTTTTTGAGGACATTGCTATTGACCTGTATCTCAAACCCCTGCCCTCTTTTCTTGATCCTCCAATCGCAACTGTTCACTTCCAGACACAACATGTGTGATTGGAGGACCAACAAAAGAGGGCAGGGTTTGAGATACAGGTCACTAGTGGAAATCAATCAGACAAAATGGAAGTTAAACAGAGGCAGTGATGTAGGTCCTGCTTCACCTCCAGCCCTGAGCTGCAGCACGTGCTTCTTCTTTGTGTCTCTCCAGACGGAGGGGGGGGGGGGGGGGGTGTCATTTACATGGGGGGGTGTTCAGCAAAAGAGGGTTCGGCCTCAGAGGTCAACTCAGTGGGTCTGTGTGTTTTGGCACTCCAGGGAAATCAGGTGCCCACACGTCTGGGGTCAGGAGGTAGGGGGGTGCTTCCCGCCCCCGCAGCAGAGTTCAAGGAAACTGAACCTGGACAGCGTCTGCTGGGGGTCTGCTTGCCCGTTTGTGCAAAGGGGGGCGGGCCAGGGTGTTCAGTGTTCGGACTGCTGTGGGGAAAAAACTGTTTGTGAAACGTGTGTGAAATATGTTTTCTTTTCAATTTACCATGAAATATCTACAGCAAGAATTCTGGGTCTCAATGAATCCAAAATGTCAATGTGGTTAGAAGTGGTGGAGAGAATAAAAGCTAGCTTATAATGGTAGTGTCTGGTTAGGTGCGAGGGATAGTGGAGGTACTTCTCAAGGTGGGGTCCGGGAGGGGGGGGTTCGAGCTGAGCATATGTATGTAGGTTTTTTTTTTTTAGATAACAGGTATTATGGGTATATCTTATATAAAACAACTAACCAAAATGTGATCTCATTGGATGTGCCCTGACAATTAATGCTTGTATATCTTATCGTGTGTTGTCATGTTTGTTTATATGTTTGTTTTAAAAAAGAATAAAAAAATAAAATACAAAAAAAAGAAATATGTTTTCTTGTTCTAGTACATTCTAAGTTATTATTCTCTGGTCCTTGCTGAACCCAGATCTGTTTCTCACAGGCCCTTTTCTCAGGATCAATGATTGTTTTCAGCTGTTCTAATACCATAAACACAAGGCCAGACCCTTACGTTGACCTTGCACCTCGTCCCATTTCTGCCTTGCACTATATAGTATTGTATATTAGTACACTGCACAGTATTGTATATTGTATGGTAACTACGTCTATTCTGCATCGAACATTGTACATATGTCTAAACTGAACACTGTGACCTCATTTTTTTACTTCTAATTTTACTATGTTATTTTATTTCATACTTATCTTGTCTTGCACAGTCTCTGGAGCGTAACAGTAAGAAGCATTTTGTATAAAAGTATTCTGTACTTCTGTATGACAAATATTAAAGAAACTTGAGAAACTTGAAACCTAAGGCCGTATCCTCTGAGATTATCTACTGACCTCCGTCCCAACTGAGTTCCTTTTGAGTGTCTTTATGGTTTTAACTTCCTTATCTGACAAACCCCATCTGTTCTAAAGATAATAAAAGACTTGGTATCCTTTAGAATGTGCTGTGGCGGGGGAGGTCATTTCTACCACAGTGGCCTTAAGCATTGTCAAGCTACAGACCCCCATTTACCACTTACTATCAGCACTTCGTCCGGTATAATTGTACATTTCCTTGGGATTTACACATGTTTATTTTAACAATACACGACACACGCATTAATTTAGTTCGACTAGTTGAGTGAGAGTGAATTTGAATATGGCCACCAGTGATGTCATCGGGGGGCATTTAATCCATGTGTCGTGTTAATATTCACTGGCTTCCTGTGCATTTTAGAATTGATTTTAAGGTTTTTACTGTTTGCTTTTAAATGTTTGAATGGCTTGGCACCGGGTTACCTCTCGGACCTGCTGGAACCCTATGTTCCCCCAAGGTCCCTCAGATCCTCCGACCAGCTCCTCTTGGCCGTTCCAAACTCCAGGCTGAAGCTTAGGGGGGACCGTGCTTTCGCTGTGGCAGCCCCAAAGCTCTGGAATGAGCTGCCACTGCATGTT
Organism: Notolepis coatsorum; assembly: GCF_963971535.1. NCBI lineage: Eukaryota > Metazoa > Chordata > Actinopteri > Aulopiformes > Paralepididae > Notolepis > Notolepis coatsorum. The sequence continues at coordinate 139,637,909 of NC_140168.1, read as the reverse complement.
AGGCAGGCCCCCACTCTGCAGGTGTTCAAATCACGCCTCAAAACACATTTATTTGCTCTGGCTTTTGGTTTTTAAACCGTTTTTGAGAGACCTGCCTTCTTATGTGACACATTGTACTGTTTTTATTGTGTGCTTTTATTCAATTTTTTATGTTTTATGTTTTATCTTATGGTGTGGACTTTGGTCAACTTTGTTGTTTTTAAATGTGCTTTATAAATAAAGTGGATTGGATTGGATTGGATTAACCTTGGAAGCCCCCCACAAAAACTTCGGAGCAAGGGGGTACATATATGTACATATCCCTTACCTACTCTTACTAGTTACTATATATATATATATATATATATATATATATATATATATATATATATATATATATATATATATATATATATATATATATATATATACAGATCACCTTAAAACACTGCTCAAAGTCCCCGGATGTTGAGAGGACGCTGGCGTGTTTATCGCCGCTTCTCACTCTGTGGAAAAGTTTGTTCTTTTTGTATGTAATCATTGCTTATTATTACCGCAAGTAGCAAGGATTCGTTGTCTAATTCTCATATAAACCACAACAATAACCCTTGAATTCTACAAACAGTCGGAATATCGCAATACTTTGGAGTACTCACCCAAACTCATAGCTGCCCGGTCAGCTGTTAGCCCCATAACGCTAGCTCTGCTGCTGTAGCTTGCCAACCAACTCCGGTGCTCGCGGTCTTCTGAGGACATCCAAAACTCCTCAACCCGCCTGATCGGATGCCACACCATCGGGACTTTCCACAACTCCTCTCACTGGGATACCTTTCACTCCTGGCTATACTGCTAGCTGGAGCTGCAACCCGAGGATGGACGCCTCCTCCCCGGCTTTCGGCTCTGCAAGCACCGGCACTTCTCTGATACTGTCATGGTAACTTTCCAATACTCCACGCTGCAACTTTGCAACCTCTTCCGTCATTCCACACCAAACTGCATCGATGCTATTAAGTCTCTGGGGCTCCTTCGTCGCCCTCGCTACATGCACAGAGCCTCCTGTTGCAAGTTTGTTTACTATTCAGACCATGGAATTCCTTCTGTGCTACCGGGCTGGCGCTCCAACAACGTGCAGCAACGACGTCATCACAACAAACCCCACGTGCGCACTCTGACCAATCTGCGGCCACTAGTCTGTGTTGACATCCCTCCATCACTGTCTGCCCCAGCATCCATCAAAAATGCAACATTCATGCTCCAGAATGTTCGCTCTCTTAACAATAAATCTCTCCTCATCCATGACATAATTACTGACATTGATATAGATTTTCTATGTCTTACTGAGACATGGCAATATCAACAGGACTTCATTTCACTCAACCAAGCCACACCCCCAGGCTATGTTTACATCCAAAAGCCACGTACTCAGGGTCATGGTGGTGGGCTGGCTGTAATACATCGGGCTGACTTTCTAGTCAAAGAGCTCCCAGTACCCACTGTCACCTCCTTCGAGTGCATGGCTTTCTCACTACCTGGGCCTACACCACTCCAGGTAGTCCTCATCTACCGCCCCCCCAAAGCCTCCACCTACTTCATGTCTGACCTGTCTGAACTCCTCACCACTGTCTGCACCATGTGCTCATCCACACTCCTGCTTGGGGACTTCAATATTCATGTGGACAACACCAGCTGCTCCACAGCCATTGATTTCCTCTCACTACTGGACTGTTTCAATATCACACAGCACACAAATGGTCCCACCCACACCAAAGGCCATACACTTGACCTGGTCTGTTCCACTGGCATAATACCATCTGATGTACAGTGTCTCGACCTGGCGGTGTCCGACCACCATGCTGTCCTTTTCACCCTCCCTACTTCCCTACCCAAGCTTCGGAATGCACGCACCATCACCTACAGGGACATCAAAACAGTCAGTGCACCAGCTCTGACCAACCTGCTAACCATCCACCTGGCCTCGGCTCCCCCCAGCACCCAGGTGGATGGTCTGGCTGCCCACTACAACTCCGCCCTATCCCGCAGCCTGGACTCTCTCGCCCCCATCAAAACCCGGACTGTCACCTACACCCGTCCTGCCCCCTGGTACACCCCTGAACTCCGCTCCCTGAAGGCTGTCGGTCGCCAATTGGAGAGACTCCATAGAAGATCTGGCCTCACTGTCCACCTCGAGGCCTACAAGGACCACGTGCAGACCTACAAGCTAGCTCTCATCAAGGCCAAAACAAATTACTATTCCACCCTCATCGGCAACCAGCAAAACCACCCCAGGACACTCTTCTCCACCATCAACCGGCTACTCCGCCCCCTCGACCCCCCCCCGCCCATCTGGTGCCCACGACCTCTGCTCCAGGTTCCATGTCTTTTTCCAGGACAAGGTCAATACCATCTACCAGCAGCTAGCAGTGCCCCCTCCTCCCCCTCACCTGCTCCTCCCCCTGGGTGCCCCCCCCCCCCAATGCAGCCTCTCCTCCTTCTCCCCGGTAAATGGTCCCCAAGTTGTCAAGCTCATAGCCTCAGCCAAAGCCTCCACCTGCTCACTTGACCCCATGCCTACCACCCTGGTCAAGATCTGCCTCCCTGCTCTCTGCCCCACCATGGTCAACATCATCAACTCCTCATTTGAATCTGGTCTCGTCCCCCCCTGCTTCAAAACAGCCTCTGTCACCCCCATCATTAAGAAACCCGGCCTCGACCCAGACGAGCTAAACAACTTCCGTCCGATCTCCAACCTTCCTTTCCTTAGCAAAATCTTGGAAAGAGCAGTGGCCGCCCAACTCCAACAATACATGTCCAACCATGAGCTCTATGAGCCTTTTCAATCCGGCTTCAGAACTCAACACAGCACAGAGACCGCCCTCATCAAAATTACCAACAACCTCCTCCTTGCAGCTGACTCTGGCCACATTAGCATCCTCATCCTCCTTGACCTTTCTGCAGCATTCGACACAGTCTCCCACTCCATCCTCCTCAACCGCCTATCCAACAACCTCGGCATCACTGGCTCAGCACTCTCCTGGTTTCAATCCTACCTCACCACCCGGACACAGTTCATCACCATCGGCGACTCCAGTTCCACCCCGGCCCCAGTCAACCAAGGCGTCCCCCAAGGCTCCGTACTTGGCCCAATCCTATTCACCATCTACATGCTCCCCCTCGGTCAGATCATCCGCCGCCATGGCCTCAACTTCCACTCCTATGCCGACGACACTCAACTCTACCTCTCCACCAAACCATCCACCCATCTCCCCCCACACTCCCTTATCAACTGCCTGCACGAAATAAAAACCTGGATGTCATCTAATCTCCTCAAGCTCAACAACAATAAAACCGAGCTCATGGTTGTGGCACCCAAGGCCCTGCTCCGGAAGGTTGGGGATCTCACCCTCAACATTGACGGCTGCTTCATCTCCCCATCCCCTAAGGTCCGCAACCTGGGCGTTATCCTGGACTCCACCCTTTCCTATCAATCCCATGTAAATTCCCTCACCAAATCCGCCTTCTTTCACCTCCAAAACATTTCCAGACTCCGACCATCACTTTACGACACCACAGCTGAGACCCTCATCCACGCCTTCGTCACCTCCCGCCTGGACTACTGCAACGGGGTCCTGTCCGGGGTCCCAAGCAAAACCCTGGACAGGCTCCAGTATGTTCAAAATTCAGCTGCCAGGGTTTTAACCCGCACCAAACCCTGGCAGCACATCACCCCCATCCTCATCCACCTCCACTGGCTCCCCATCAAATCCCGCATCACCTACAAAACCCTCCTGCTCGTCCTACAAATCCCTTCACGCCCTGGCACCTCAGTACCTCACTGACCTCCTCCACCCCTACACTCAGTCACGGTCCCTGCGATCCACGGACACTGGTCAGCTCTCCATCCCCCGAACCAGACTACGGACGTTCAGGGACAGAGCTTTCAGTGTGGCAGCTCCCACCCTCTGGAACTCCCTCCCTGCAGAACTCCGCACCACCCCAACTCTGGACTAATTTAAAAAACTGCTCAAAACCCACCTCTTCAACCTGGCCTTCAACCCCTATTCTCACTTTATATGTATATGTTGTGTCTGTCCACTATGTTTGTTAATTTGTTATCTCCCCCCCCCCTTATGTAAAGCGACCTTGGGTCCTCTGAAAGGCGCTATATAAAACGAAGTATTATTATTATTATTATTATTATTATTATTATTATATCTATATCTGTACATATCCCTTACATACTCTTACTAGTTACTATATCTGTACATATCCCTTACCTACTCTTACTAGTTACTATATCTGTACATATCCCTTACTTACTCTTACTAGTTACTATATCTACATCTGTATATATCCCTTACCTACTATTTCTAGTTACTATATCTATATCTGTACATATCCCTTACCTACTCTTACTAGTTACTATAACTATACATGTACATATCCCTTACCTACTCTTACTAGTTACTATATCTGTACATATCCCTTACCTACTCTTACTAGTTACTATATCTTTACATATCCCTTACCTACTCTTACTAGTTACTATATATCTGTATTCTGTACATATCCCTTACCTACTCTTACTAGTTACTATATCTGTACATATCCCTTACCTACTCTTACTAGTTACTATATCTATATCTGTACATATCCCTTACCTACTCTTACTAGTTACTATATCTATATCTGTACATATCCCTTACCTACTCTTACTATATATATATATATATATATATATATATATATATATATATCCTTACCTACTCTTACTAGTTACTATATCTATATCTGTACATATCCCTTACCTACTCTTACTAGTTACTATATCTATATCTGTACATATCCCTTACCTACTCTTACTAGTTACTATATCTATACATATCCCTTACCTACTCTTACTAGTTACTATATCTGTACATATCCTTACCTACTCTTACTAGTTACTATATCTATATCTGTACATATCCCTTACCTACTCTTACTAGTTACTATATCTATATCTGTACATATCCCTTACCTACTCTCACTAGTTACTATATCTATATCTGTACATATCCCTTACCTACTCTTACTAGTTACTATATCTATATATATCTCTTACTAGTTACTATATCTATGTGACTCTGACCCTAGCCCAATCTTCGATCATGCCTCGTGTGTACCTACATTTTCCTTCCAGCCATTTTCATCTAGTGAAACTCTCAATATCTTGCAATCCATAGACCCTAAGTGTTCTACTGGTCAATTTAGACTATTTTTTTATAAAACTGGCAGCCCCTGTCATTTGTGAGCCATTGTCACACATCTTTAACCTTTCTATTGCATCTGGCATAGTCCCGCAAGTGTGGAAATCTGCCAAGGTGCTCCCCTTGCATAAAGGGGGGGATAGGGATAAGATGGATAACTATCGTCCTATCTCCAAACTATCATGCCTAGCCAAAGCACTGGAGACCTTGGTAAACAACCAATTAAAAACCTTTTTCTCAAGTTGCTCAGTGCTAAGTACTCACCAATCAGGTTTCAGAGCAAATCATAGTACTATTACAGCTGTTACTTTGGTCACTAATGACATTATTTCAGCCCTGGACAATGGGAAGCATTGTGCAGTTCTCTTTGTAGACCTCTCAAAGGCGTTTGATACAGTAGACTATCACTTGCTTTTGAATAGTCTAGCTAGCATTGGCCTGGATAAAGCCGCTTGTGCTTGGTTTCAGGACTATTTATCTTCAAGGTGTCAATCTGTGAATTCAGGTAACTTTCAATCTGATTTCCTGCCATTGTCTAAGGGTGTACCACAGGGTTCGGTATTGGGGCCGGTCCTCTTTACAATCTATATTAATGATATTGTTTCTAGTCTTTCAGCACTAGCAGGTTGTCAGGCTCATCTTTATGCGGATGATACAGTTGTCTACTGCATTGCGGATACTGTTCAGGAAGCTATTGTGAACCTGCAGCTTGCGTTTGACACTCTCCAAAATGTTCTAGCTAAGCTCAAGTTAGTGCTTAATGCTAGTAAAACCAAGTCTATGATGTTTTCTAGAGCCAGGGTTATATATTATGACATGCTACACCTAACAACAGCAAATGGTTTGTATATTGAAAGAGTTAGTGAGTATAAATATCTTGGTTTATGGCTGGATGATAAACTTTCTTTTAAATTCCATATAGATAACCTAGCTACAAAATGACGGCAAAAGATTGGTTTCTTGTACCGTAACCGCGCTAGTTTTCCTATGTTCTGTAGGAAAAGAATTATACAGGCTGTTTTTTTGTCAATATTTGACTATGGTGATGTCATTTACAGGCATGCGTCTGCGTCTACATTAAGGCCTTTGGATTCTGCCTACCACTCCGCCCTAAGATTTATTACGGGTGACAAATATGATACTCACCATTGTCTTTTGTATTAGAGGGTAGGCTGGCCATCTCTCTCATTGCGACGTAGTTATCATGGGTATCTTTTTTATCTACAAAGCAATTATTGGCAAACTTCCACCTTATATTACATCTTTGTTGGTCTGGAGTGCTGTCACCTACCAAACTCGTTCGAATGATCGGCTTGTGCTCAGGGTGCCTCGAGTTCGGTCTGAGCTTGGAAAATCTGCCTTCTCCTATGATGCTCCATACACATGGAATACCCTGCAAAAGACTCTAAAGCTCGGAACATTCCCGTCATTCATGGAGTTTAAAGGCATTGCACGGTGTTAGTGATGCTGGCTAAATGAATGAATGTTGTGCCTGAATGTTGCCGCTAGCTTGTGGCTAGGCTAGCGTACTTTGTCGATGGCACACGGCTGATCTAGTGCCTCTGTGGCTCTGCTGATTTGTCACAGTGAGATTCATGTGGTGGAACTTTGGTGTGTGTGTGTGCTCTGATGAATGAGAACTGCTATCTTGTCCGTTGTGTGTGGGTTTGCGCTGTGTCTGAGACGAGGAGCTTAGTGGCTCGTGTGTTACGGAGGAGGAAGTAAACATTGCCAGGCATTCTGGTTAATGTAGTCATTGTAGTTATCCCTCTTTAACTTACTGTTAAAGGAGACATGACATGCTGGTTTGATGAAATGTATAGTGTAAATGAAATGTATAGTGTATGTATATTCAATAGTAGTATTGCTAGTATATTAATATGTATATTGATATTGATATTAATATTAGTTAATTAATTGATTGATTGGTGTTGGTATTAATAATTAATATATAGTATATGTTAATATTATGCTTAATTAGTGTGTACTGTGCATTTTGTTCTGTTTCACAGGTTTTTGACCTATGGACAGTCAAGCCTATGATAAAGCTATGGTAAAGCTATGGTAAAGCTATGGTAAACCTATGGTAAAGCTATGGTAAGCCTATGGTCAACTGTGGGAATTATAAAAGTTGTATTGTGGAGAAAAACATCTCAACTAGTTTGTTTAAAGGGGCTATGTACTGCTATTCCTAGCACTATTTGGGCAACTTTACACAATCCCTGTTAGTCTATTGAAGACATCTGTAAGGTTTTTTTTTTTTAAATGCATTGTTTTATATTTCTAATCAAGTACTCAAAACCATCATTTTCCAGCTTCAAGATTTCAGGCTGTTATGGCCTGGCTCCGCCCATAAGCACTTTGAGTGACAGTCAGCCCACACAGTCTGCGACTGGTAGACTGAGAGAGATAGAGAGAGAGAGAGAGAGAGAGATAGGGGGGGTGGGAGAGAGAGAGAGAGAGAGAGAGAGAGAGAGAGAGAGAGAGAGAGAGAGAGGGGGGGTGGGAGAGAGAGAGAGAGAGAGAGAGAGAGAGAGAGAGAGAGAGAGAGAGAGAGCTTCTTCCAGAGCGAAACCCGACACCTCTGCACACACTCCGGAGGGAGAGAGAGAGAGAGAGAGAGAGAGAGAGAGTGACAGTCAGCCCACACAGTCTGCGCGACTGGTAGACTGAGAGAGATAGAGAGAGAGAGAGAGAGAGAGAGATAGGGGGGTGGGAGAGAGAGAGAGAGAGAGAGAGAGAGAGAGAGAGAGAGAGGGGGGGGGTGGGAGAGAGAGAGAGAGCTTCTTCCAGAGCGAAACCCGACACCTCTGCACACACTCGCGCGGCAGCTTGTCGGCCTCCCTTCCTCCCCTCTCCCGTGTGCCGCACAGCAGGTCCCCCCCCCCCAAGTGCTCCCTCTCTCTCCATCTCTCTCTCCCTCCAGAGCGCACGCAGAGGCGTCGGGCCCCACTCCGCCTCGCAGCATGAGGAAGTGGCTTCCACTCGCTGTCTAGTCTAGGTAGAATGGGGGCGGGCATTAGCTCCAACCACAGAGCCAATCGCATCACTGTGCGCTACCCAGCGTCCGAATGACGTGACTTAGCGTTCAAATCAAAATGGCCTGATTTACTGGAGGAGGAAAGGGGCTGAGCTGAATCAGAGCAATCCGCCAATATGGTATTTAGACACTAAAACACATTGATACGAACTCCTATTACTATAATACAATGCTAGAGACTGAAAAATGACATTTATAGTACATGTCACCTTTAAAATAAACAAACTCTAATGACTAACCATTGAGTCATCCATTGTGTGGTGCCTGTCAGCCCTTTCGGAGGGATTCAAATTGAACATTTTTGAAAGATCCGAACAGTCAAAAACCATGTGGGATATATGGGACCATATATCACTCAAAAACCAAGTGACGCAGTCAAAAACCAAGTGACGCAGTCAAAAACCAAGTGATGCAGTCAAAAACCACGTGACGCAGTCAAAAACCATGTGACGCAGTCAAAAACCATGGTTCAGTTATAAACCAGGAAAGGTTTTAAGTCATAAAACAATGTGACAACCAAACCACTGGTCCAACCAAGAAACCATTGGTACAGTCATAAAACAATGTGACAACCAAATTACAAATAAACCATTGGTTCATCATAAACCAAGGCCCGGCTTTCCAGAGAGTAGGCCGGACGACCTTGAAGCAAGGACCAAAATAATTAATTAAAGAGACTGCTTAACCCATCTGACTGTTAGCTAACAGCCCTTCCATACTGCCCCCTGTACATCTGCTAAACCTGCTAGCCGAAGACAAAGAGCTAAAGCCAATAAAAGGGAACAGTTGGAAAACGAGACTATTAAGCCCAGTTGGGAGAAAAGCTCATAAGTCAACCGTCGAAGAAGGAAAAGTTAGCAAGATGGCAGCAACAGAGGAGGAGCTGGAGAAGCTGAATCAGAGGCGTTCAGCAGCCCAGACCGCTTTTGCCAGAAGAGCCTACCATCTCACCTCCAGGGCTCACACACTAAATGAAAGTGAGAGGTGCATGGTCGAACTTCAAAATGGAGCATGCCAGAGTCGCAGATGCTGGTTCTGATTATGGCACGGCCCTGAGAGAAGCGGACGATGAAGAGACCACAAAGAAGGCGGTGCAAGTCGACGAGAAAATGGCGGAGTGCGACCGTACGTTTTGATGGAATTAATGACATCGTCGTAAAGAGCTTCTGGACCAGGTTTGCTGAAAGGGACATTGCTACCCTCTCTAAAGGGGCTGAAGCAGCATTAGACCAGGCCGAGGCAACTGACCATAAGAAGATGACTAGGAGGGAGCGTGAACTGGGGAATAGAAACCGGGAACGGAGGATTGGCGAGCTCTACAAAGCTGTGCATGAGTGGACAGACCTGATTCCAATAACTAATTTAATGGAGTCAAGGGACCGTAGCAGGAAGCTGAAGGAACGACATGAGACACTGTGGAATGAATGGTCGTGGCGAGACTGGGACCAGCCCGACAACGACGACGGCCTGCGAGAACAGGTAAAGCCTGAAGGCAAAGAGCACGGCGATAAACAAGTAGCAACGATCGGTGCTCACCCAGACCCTGACCAGTTCTCCCCTGTAGTCACTCAAACCCCTGTAGGCGGCGTACAGCCTAGCCTGCCAAGCATGGCCCCCAGTCTCAACTATGGTGCACTTCTGAATGCCATGAGCACACCATATGACATGTTCCACGCACCGCAAGGTGGTTCCGGCACATACCCCGGTGCTTACAACTCCAGGCCCCTGACCACTCTAAGCTTCTCCCTCAAACCGTGGGTCTTGACAGGCCAAAGTGGGAGGTCTGGAACTGCGGACAGCTCCAGTAACCCAAAGACAACTGTGTCTGCACCCAAGACTCTGGTGTTACCCAACCAGATGCGGGATGAAGAAAGCAAAGCACTGGGAGTTGGCTACGAACCAGAGACTGACAAGCTTTGCATAATGACGTCCATCAATTTCTCGAGAAAGCGAGGCAAGATGAGGACTGGACTCGATCTGCGCCAAGAGGAAGTGAGAAGTAACACTCCAAACTCCTTGACCCGTCGAGTACTGCTAAGCCAGGTCGCTGGATTCTACGACCCCATTGGTCTTGCCACACCCATAAAATGGAAATAAGAGATGATCGTGAGCGACTCCTACCAAGAAGCGGGCAGAGGAAATCCCTACATATCTGACATCGTCACAAGGGGAGCAACTCTGGAGGAGCATTATGAGTCAGAGTGGCAACGAGGCTCAAAGTTCTTGGGATGGCCTGAAGCTGAGTGGCCTGTCAAGATGGCCAGCGAAATTGTGACCAACGTCGCTGATGACATCCAAAGGCTGCAGAGAAAGGCATCCTTAGCTGTAGTCACCAGGGCTCAGTCACAAAAGCTCTCAGGCCCCAGCAACACTGACGTTGGTGCAGACTCGAGAGACTCTGCGCTGCAACCTCCGCTGAATGACCAAGGTCCAACTTCAGCAGCAGACAGGCCGAAGAGGAAACCACCCTGGGGTGTTGGTCTCGTAAATGAACGAAAACTCCACTAACACACTGCAGAATGGGCTAGCCCATACACACAAATGTTAAGGGGATGCAGACCAGAGAAACACCAGTCCCACACACAATTCATAGAATCACAAAAAGCACACCAGCCCTGGGCTTCAGTCCATCCACCCATGAAATGTTAAACAAGCCCCCGTCAAAACTCCCAACATTAGACACCGATTGACCGTCAGCATGAATGGTTAAGAGGAGGGAAGACCTTTTAGTAAAGACAGCCCTCGGCGGGGAACAAGAACGGAGACCCAGCATTGTAGCATTAGCATTAGCCGCGTGCACTAGGATAGCTGGGAAAACACCCAAAACAGAGTCATGACGACCATGTTTTCCCAAATATCCTGCCCCTCGCACCAATACACAACTCGGCTGTCTCACGGGACAACGAGCAGTATCACAAATGCTAGCATTAATGCCTGGCAGCGCAGGCCCTACCTGTGCGCGACCTAGCCCGACAGCTAGCCGCCGCGCGACGTCCCTCGATCCGCTGTCATGAGACGAGGAAACCCAGGACAGGCCCGATGCACTGTTAGGATGTGCCGAGAAGATTCCAGGGGCTGGTGAATCTCCGGCGAAAACCCAACATTGTGTAATTTCTCTCTGCATTTCATAACAACTAGTTCATGGAGTGCACTGCAGCGTCCATGTTGGAAACAAAAAAAGAGGAAGGGGGAGTGTGACCATGTCCGGCGTCATATAGTAGGACGCGGGGGCGTGGCCTGGTCACGTGCATGAGAGTGCAATTGTTTGTTCATGAGCACAGTAGGTGCTGGAGACAAGAGATATCTCATTATGGCTAGAGCGAGATGCGATTGGCCAGTATGATAATATAACTGTATCCTTACCTACTCTTACTAGTTACTATATCTATATCTGTACATATCCCTTACCTACTCTTACTAGTTACTATATCTATATCTGTACATATCCCTTACCTACTCTTACTAGTTACTATATCTATATCTGTACATAGTAACTAGTAAGAGTATGTAAGGGATATGCACAGATATAGATATAGTAACTAGTAAGAGTAGGTAAGGCATATGTACAGATATAGATATAGTAACTAGTAAGAGTAGGTAAGGGATATGTACAGATATAGATATAGTAACTAGTAAGAGATATGTACAGATAATCAGATAATAGATATAGTATCTAGTAAGATATATAGATATAGTAACTAGTAAGAGTAGGTAAGGGATATATACAGATATAGATATAGTAACTAGTAAGAGTAGGTAAGGGATATGTACAGATATAGATATAGTAACTAGTAAGATATATAGATATAGTAACTAGTAAGAAGGGATATGTACAGATATAGATATAGTAACTAGTAAGATATATAGATATAGTAACTAGTAAGAGTAGGTAAGGGATATGTACAGATATAGATATAGTAACTAGTAAGAGATATGTACAGATAATCAGATATAGATATAGTAACTAGTAAGAGATATAGATATAGTAACTAGTAAGAGTAGGTAAGGGATATATACAGATATAGATATAGTAACTAGTAAGAGTAGGTAAGGGATATGTACAGATATAGATATAGTAACTAGTAAGAGTAGGTAAGGGATATGTATAGATATAGTAACTAGTAAGAGTTTCAAGTTTCTTTATTAGTTGTCATCAGTGTTGTGCTAGTTACTGAAAAATAGTAACTCAGTTACTTTACTAGTTACTTCATTTCAAAGTAACTTCGTTACTGTACTAGTTACTTACACCCAAAAGTAATGAGTTACTGTGAAAAGTAACTATTTAGTTATTTAAAAAAAAAAAAAAAAAAAAAAATTGCTCAAGTCCCATGCCCCATATACTCAAAATCGGTTGATCAACTTGACAGTTTCCATTCACATCACCGAACTCTGCTAAGCAATGTGGTCTAGAGCGTTTCATTATATATTCCCTCCCCGCTGTATGTATATTTCTCTCCCACCCACCCACCCCCTCCTAATGTACAGTCCCCTCCCCATCATATGTATATACTCTGTCAGGATCTAGGGGTAACAGTACTGTATATTTGAATACCGCTTATGTCACAAATGTATCAGTACTAAATACCTATATGTCCCTATGCCATAAATGTCATGTATGTTGTGTATGTCATAAATGTCTATATGAATTGAAAATGGGGGACCCTGATGGAAACAAGACAAACGTCTTTCTCAGGTCTGCATCCCCTTAACAATTGTATGTATTGAGCCGTACTGTATTGTACCCATTCTGCAATCTGTTAAATAAAGTTTTCATTCATTCATTCATTCATTCATCCATTCATTAATTCATTCATAGCCATCTTGCAGCGTTGTTTAAGATATCAATCAAAGCATTGCGACGTTAGAATAGTTAGGATATCAATTGTGCATGAAAGGACTATATTTATATTGTTTGATTAGTATTATGAGATTCCCTGGCAGATTTCGTACAGTCAAAATCCGTTGATCTTGAGTTTCAGTGAACACATTGCACTCACCGTCACCAGTCTGCGGTGGTCGAGATGTAACGTTAGTCCAGTTGACTCCAGCAGCCCTTCAAACATGTTCTTTATCTCGTTTCCATGTTGTATATTAATTATCTCTCCAAGTAGTTGCTAAATGGTTTGTTAGTTCGTTATTATTACTGCGTTCTTATTATGTAGATTCATAGCGAGCGTCCTCTTGTTGTTTACTGTAGAGAGCGTCTAATTCTTTCAGAACGTCAGTGGCCAATCAGAAGTGCGAAAACCAGAATGAGGCTACGGAAAGAAATAATAATAATAATAATACTTCGTTTTATATAGCGCCTTTCAGTCTACAGTAAACAAAACAAACGCAGGCGAAATAAGGACGCCCGCTATGAATCTACATAAAAAGAACGCAGTAACGAACTAACAAACCATTCAGTAACGTAAGTAGCGTTACTGAATTTCAAAAGTAATGCGTTAGAGTACTAGTTGCGGCAAAAAGTAACTTCGTTTCTGTAACGCGTTACTTTGTAACGCGTTAGTCCCAACACTGGTTGTCATACAGAAGTACAGAATACTTTTATACAAAATGCTTCTTTCTATTACGCTCCAGAGACTGTGCTAGACAAAAATAGATAAGTATAAAATAAAATAAGTATAGCAAGTAAAAATAGAAGTCACGTACGTGAACACAAGTGTTCAGTATGTACATATGTGCAATGTTCAATGCAGAGTAGAAGTAACTGAGTTACCATACAATATACTAATATACAATATACTATATAGTGCAAAGCAGAAATGGGATGAGGTACAATTTACAGTAAGGTGTAATGAGGTATGGGTTGTAGTGCAAATTCTTTACCAATAAATATAAAGTGTGTGTAAAGTGGGTGCTGCAGTGAGTTGTTTGTTTAAAGTGAGTGTGTGCGTGTGGATGTGTGTGCTGTGAGTGCATTTGATGGTTGTTACATAGTGTTATTGTTCGTTGAGCATCCTGATGGCCTGGGGATAGAAGCTTCTTCTGAGTCTTTCTGTGCTTGCCATGAGACTCCAGTATCGCTTGCCTGACCGCAGCAGTTCAAAGAGGCAGTTGTTTGGGTGGCTGGAGTCTTTGATAATTCTCTTAGCCTTACCCATGCACCGCTTGTTGTAAATGTTCTGGAGAGTGGGAAGCCCCCCTCCAATTGTGCGTTCGGCTGAACGTGCCACTCTCTGTAGTCTGCTACGGTCTTGTGCGGTGCTATTCCCAAACCAGGAGGTGATATTGCCAGTCAGGATGCTCTCTATTGTGCATGAGTAGAAGTTCTTACGGATCTTCTGACTGACTTGGAACTTCCTTAGGCGCCTGAGGAAGTAGAGGCGTTGCCGTGCCTTCTTCACAACACTGTCAATGTGTGTGGTCCATGTCAAGTCCTCAGATATGTGGACTCTGAGGTACTTGAAACTGTTCACTCTCTCAACCGGTGCCCCGTCGATGCTGAGGGGGCTGTAGTCCCTGACCCCCGACCTCCTGAAGTCCACAATCATCTCTTTTGTTTTGCTGACGTTCAGGGAGAGGCACTTCTCCTGACACCACTGCGACAGATACTCTACCTCTTCCAGGTAGGCCCTCTCGTCGTTGGCAGAGATCAGGCCCACCACTACTTTGTCATCAGTAAATTTGATGATTGTGTTGTTGTTCCGCTGTGCCACACAGTCATGTGTGTACATGGGGTAGAGGAGGGGACTCAGAACACAGCCCTGGGGGGCCCCTATGTTGAGCGTGATGGATGAAGAGGTGCAGTTGCCTGCTCTTACCACCTGGGGTCTACCCGTCAGGAAGTCCAAGACCCACTGGCAGAGGTCATAGTTCAAGCCCAGGTCCCTGAGCTTGGCTATGAGTTTGGAGGTTTGTAGTTTGGAGGTAGGATGAGTAGGTAAGGGATATGTACAGATATAGATATAGTAACTAGTAAGAGTAGGTAAGGGATATGTACAGATATAGATATAGTAACTAGTAAGAGTAGGTAAGGGATATATACAGATATAGATATAGTAACTAGTAAGAGTAGGTAAGGGATATGTACAGATATAGATATGTACAGACAGGGCCGCCTGGGAGAAATGCGAGGCCCTGTGCGAGATTTAACGCGAGCCCCCCCCCCCCCCCCCCCCCCCCCAAGGTATTAAAAAAAAATAAAAAATTATATATATATATATGTATATATATTTTTTTTTTTTTTTTTTTTATACAGTCAACATATTCTTAAATAATAGCGCTGCCCGAGGCGGGGCATGATACAGTCAACATATAGCAAAAGAGAGAGCGAGAGAGAGCTCCCGTTCTACAGTCAATATACAGTCTACAGAGAGAGAGAGAGAGAGAGACACATTGGAAAGAAATTGAAATGCTATTTGGCCCTAAACAGAGAGTACACAGTGGCAGAATACCTGAGCACTGTGACTGAAGATCCTTGAGCACAGCCTAGCCATCGAGAAAGGCCGCCATAGGCAGACTGTGTGTGTTAGAAAGAGAGAGAGAGAGAGAGAGAGAGAACATGTGTGTTTGTCATGTGTGTGTGTGTGTTAGAGAGAGACTATAGCATGTATGAGAGATTCAAAAGGACAAAGATCAACACTTAAATCCAACAAGAAGAGGGTCAACAGAGAAACCAAAGCAGCAAGGAGCCAATGGCCGACATCAGCTAAATAGGCTAGCCAGGTACTGTGACACCAGGCCACGTGACACACAGCTTTGGCCAACGGCCCAACGCTACCCAAGCTACACAAACGACCATTCACACACAGCACATGTCGTATCTCCAAATGTTGTGAAGTAGCATATGTTTTGCCTGGAAAAAAACATCGTTATTAACAAAACATTCGGGAGGGGAAGGAAGGAAGAGTGGGGTAATGTCATCATGACATTTTCATTAATCCAAGTTACCTGCACGATGAACGCAGGGCGAAAGGCCGCAAGGTCTCCACGTTGACGAAAGGCCTCTCGCTGGCGGGACAAAAAGAAGCTATGGCCAGAGCCTTGTCATGGTGCAGGCCCGACTACATCTTCTGTCAAAGGGCCTGCTATTCTCAAGGCTAACTGATAGCATCAAACGAACGTTCCCAGCTGACGCTAAACAGCTAACTGGCTAACAGTTAGCTCACACAGTTAGCTACTAGTAGTATTAGCTAGTCGACCAGTTTGGCTCCACAGAGAGAAAGAGAGTTAGGGTCAGGTGACTAAGATCCACGGCGGGTATATAATCATAAGTTGACTCACCATAACGCAGTATCAACGTGGAAGGAGACTTTCTTGCCCCACGGTGTAATTTCGGCGTATTGCTGCCTAACAGATTTATCTGCTCACAAGTTCTCTTCTCCTTCTTTTGAAAAGACATCCACTCGCCTCGCCTCGCTAGGTTAGCTAACGCTAGTTAGCATTTAGCTAAGCTAGCTACTAGCCGACATGGCTATACCATGAAAGGCTCCGGCCATTTGTCCCGCTAGCGAGAGGCCTTTCGTCAACGTTCCTTGGTTGGTGACCGACCGACTGATAATGACCGACCTCTTTCTTCGTCTTGGCTATTGGGCATAACTAAGCATAGTCAAAAGCTGCACGCGCGAAAATGTCAAACGCAGCCGACTCACGCTGCCGGCGTACTACACTGTCTACACATGATGTAAGTAAAACCACTCCCTTCGTTGAAACCAATGCTGCTGCAGAACCCCAGAGGCTGAGCTCCAATAGTGAGTATGTCTGCAGCTGCAGGACTGCAGACCCAGGAACAAGTCAGACACATTCTACAAACGTGTCTAATGTGAAATATATAAGCATATAAGCAAAACTAGATTTTAGGTCTGTGATGAAAAAGGGCCTCGCGGGAAGGGGGGCCTCGCAAAAAAAAATAAAAAAAATAAAAAAAAATAATAAAAAAAATTAATAATTTTTTTTTTTTTTTTTTTTTTTTTTTTTTTTGCGAGGCCCCCCTTCCCGCGAGGCCCTGTGCGACCGCACTGCTCGCACACCCCCTGAGGCGGCCCTGTGTACAGATATAGATATACTAACTAGTAAGAGTAGGTAAGGGATATGTACAGATATAGATATAGTAACTAGTGAGAGATATGTACAGATATAGATATAGTAACTAGTAAGAGATATGTACAGATATAGATATAGTAACTAGTGAGAGATATGTACAGATATAGATATAGTAACTAGTGAGAGATATAGATATAGTAACTAGTAAGAGTAGGTAAGGGATATGTACAGATATAGTAACTAGTAAGAGTAGGTAAGGGATATGTACAGATATAGTAACTAGTAAGAGTAGGTAAGGGATATGTACAGATATAGTAACTAGTAAGAGTAGGTAAGGGATATATACAGGAACAGCAAGTGTTAGCAGAAAAGTAGCTAATTATCTGGATAGGTGGTTGTTTTCTGGCAGCGCATCACCAGGGACCTGAGAGGTATCACTATAAATGCACTCCGACCTGAGCAGGTTACAAGTGGGAGACGGAACAGAACATCAACTTCAGATTGAATTCTGGGAAAACGACACAGTACATTAGCGCCTGATGGAATGACATCACTTCTTTTATTTTGTATTCGATTTCTCTGAATAGAAAGGAAGAGAGATGTTTGGGGGTATTTCATTTATATCCCTCCGAATCCAATTGGAAAATATATATCTTTGTGTGAAATGTCAATGGAGCTCAATGAAAGATTATTCCATCAACGGACATCTCGGCGGGCGGGCGGTAAAGGACGGGTGTTCATCGCCATGACAACCGCAGAGCTGCGCCTCTGCCACGTCGGCTGGCATGACGCATCGTGAGAACACTAGGAATAGCGTAAGATGTCCTATAGTTTGATATATTGCCACTTGAGGTGACAAGTACTACAGTAGTGTGACATATATATCGTGATGAATCTAAATCCTCAAGCGTTTCTTTTAGAAAGGGACGTCTCCTTTGTAGTTGTTTGTCGACAGAGAGCCTCATAGACGTGTCTTTTGATGTTCTTTAATCTAGCTGTCCTTGATACTGGATATCCGAGGCATAATGACTGAGGTATATATCCAGGCTCTACATCTATAAGCTTGTTTTCAACATGAATGTTCATTGTGGTAGGTTTTCAACGGGCTTCTTCTACTTGGAGTCTGGAATGAGGGTACAGAGCAATAGTCCTAGGCCTGCTGGGACCTACTGGGATCTACTGGGACCTGCTTAACCCTTTCACTACCACACTACCAAATGGTTAACCCTTTCACTGCGACATTACAAAGGGTTACCCCGTTCACTGCCACACGACAAAGGGTTCATCCTTTCACTACCGCACTACAGAAGGTTAACCTTTGGGGCGGCTAAGTGGGCAAGGCGCTCGCCACTAGTGCAGGAGATGCGGTGTTCGAGCCCAGCTCTTGGCATTGCTAACAGCTTGGCTGGTCGTTCATACTAATACAATTGGCAGTATTAGGGGTGGGAATCTGGCGGGTGGGGATCGGACGTTGTGGACAGCGACTCCTACAGGTCGGTTGGTGCGCCTGTGCAGCAGAATCAGGAAGCAGCGAGGGCAGCGTGTCCCTCCCACGCAGACCCTTGCCGCTGAGAGATCGCGCTGTACAGGTGAAAAGATGCGACAGCTGCCTCTCGTGTACCGGAGGGGACACGTTTTTTAGTTAGTTTCTTTAATAGTTGTCATACAGAAGTACAGAATACTTTCATACAAAATGCTTCTTACTGTTACGCTCCAGAGACTGTGCTAGACAAGATAGTATCAAATAACATAGTATAGCATGTAATTTAGAAGAAGAAAATGAGGTCACAGTGTTCGGTATAGATATATGTACAATGTTCTGAGTTACCATATAATATACAATACTATGCAGTGTACTAATGTACAGTACTATATAGTGCAAAGCAGAATGGGATGAGGTACAATTTAGTTACAATTTACAGTAAGGTGTACGAGTTGTAGTGCAATCCTTCATCAATAAATATAAAGTGTGGGGAGTGGGTGCTACAGTGTGTTTGTTTAAAGTGGGTGTGTGCTATAAAGTGTGTGGAGTGGGTGCTACAGTGTGTTTGTTTAAAGTGAGTGTGTGCGTGTGGATGTGTGTGCTATGTGCGTTTGGTGGTTGTTGTTGTGTAGTGTTCATTGTTCGTTTAGCAGCCTGATGGCCTGGGGATAGAAGCTTCTTCTGAGTCTTTCTGTGCTCGCCTTGAGACTCCGGTATCGCTTGCCTGACCGCAGCAGTTCAAAGAGGCAGTTGTTCGGGTGACTGGAGTCTTTAATGATTCTCTTAGCCTTGCCCTTGCAACGCTTGTTGTAAATGTTCTGGAGGGTGGGGAGCCCCCCTCCAATTGTGCGTTCGGCTGAACGTGTCACTCTTTGTAGTCTGCTTCGGTCTTGTGCAGTGCTATTCCCAAACCAGGAGGTGATGTTGCCAGTCGTGATGCAAGGCTTGGTCCACATTGCAGCCGGCCTGTGGGAGGCATGGTCTAACAACGTTCGAGACAGGGGAGGGTAGAATTGGACAATACGAAATCGGGATGGGAGAAAAATTGAAAATGGGAGAAAAAGTAGATAAAAAAAGAAGGTTAACCTTTCACTACCACACTACAGATGGTTAACCTTTCACTACCACACTACAGAAGGTTAACCTTTCACTCCCAGACTACAGAAGGTTAACTTTTCACTACCACACTACAGAAGGTTAACCTTTCACTACCACACTACAGAAGATTAGCCCTTTCACTACCACACTACAGAAGGTTAACCTTTCACTACCACACTACAGAAGGTTAACCTTTCACTACCACACTACAGTCAAGTCAAGTCAAAACAAGGGTTACAGAAGGTTAACCCTTTCACTACCACACTACAGACGGTTAACCTTTCACTATCACACTACAGAAGGTTAACCTTTCACTACCACACTACAGAAGGTTAACCTTTCACTACCACACTACAGACGGTTAACCCTTACCCACTAACCGTCTGTAGTGTGGTAGTGAAGGTTAACCTTCTGTAGTGTGGTAGTGAAAGGGTTAACATTGTTTACACTGCCTACTGTATGGATTTTTTTCTTCTTCACATACAGTACTTGTCTTTTGTGTATGTTGGACCAGTCTTAACCCTTTTAGGTGTATAATCACACAAGTGTTCAAGTTCAAGTTCAAGTTCTTTAATAGTTGTCATACAGAAGTACAGAATACTTTCATACAAAATGCTTCTTACTGTTACGCTCCAGAGACTGTGCTAGACAAGATAGTATCAAATAACATAATAACATAATATAGCATGAATTTAGAAGAAGAAAATGAGGTCACAGTGTTCGGTATAGACATATGTACAATGTTCTGAGTTACCATATAATATACAATACACAATACTATGCAGTGTACTAATGTACAGTACTATCTAGTGCAAAGCAGAAATGGGATGAGGTACAATTTTAGGTACAATTTACAGTAAGGTGTACGAGTTGTAGTGCAATCCTTCATCCATAAATATAAAGTGTGGGGAGTGGGTGCTACAGTGTGTTTGTTTAAAGTGGGTGTGTGCTATAAGTGTGTGGAGTGGGTGCTACAGTGTGTTTGTTTAAAGTGAGTGTGTGCGTGTGGATGTGTGTGCTATGTGCGTTTGGTGGTTGTTGTTGTGTAGTGTTCATTCATTGTTCGTTTAGCAGCCTGATGGCCTGGGGATAGAAGCTTCTTCTGAGTCTTTCTGTGCTCGCCTTGAGACTCCTGTATCGCTTGCCTGACCGCAGCAGTTCAAAGAGGCAGTTGTTCGGGTGACTGGAGTCTTTAATGATTCTCTTAGCCTTGCCCTTGCAACGCTTGTAGTAAATGTTCTGGAGGGTGGGGAGCCCCCCTCCAATTGTGCGTTCGGCTGAACGTGTCACTCTTTGTAGTCTGCTTTGGTCTTGTGCAGTGCTATTCCCAAACCAGGAGGTGATGTTGCCGGTCAAGATGCTCTCTATTGTACATGAGTAGAAGTTCTTAAGGATCTTCTGGCTGACTTGGAACTTCCTTAGGCGCCTGAGGAAGTAGAGGCGTTGTCGTGCCTTCTTCACAACACTGTTAATGTGTGTGGTCCATGTCAAGTCCTCGGATATGTAGGCTCCGAGGTACTTAAAGCTGTTGACTCTCTCAACCGGTGCCCCGTCGATGCTGAGGGGGCTGTAGTCCTTGACCCCCGACCTCCTGAAGTCCACAATCATCTCCTTTGTTTTGCTGACGTTCAGGGAGAGGCTGTTTTCCTGGCACCATCCCGCCAGGACCTTGACCTCTTCCAGGTAGGCCCTCTCGTCGTTGGCAGAGATCAGGCCCACCACCACTGTGTCGTCAGCAAATTTGACGATTGTATTGCTACTCCGCTGAGCCAGACAGTCGTGTGTGTACAGGGAGTAGAGGAGGGGACTCAGAACACAGCCCTGGGGGGCCCCTATGTTGAGGGTGATGGATGAGGAGGTGCAGTTGCCTGCTCTCACCACCTGGGGTCTGCCAGTCAGGAAGTCCAAGACCCACTGGCAGAGGTCATAGCCCAAGCCCAGGTCCCTGAGCTTGGCTATGAGTATGGAGGGGACTATGGTATTGAATGCCGAGCTGTAGTCGATGAATAGCATTCTCACATAGTTCCCCTGCCTCTTGTCCAGGTGTGATGCTGCTGTGTGCAGCACATGGGATATGGCGTCCTCCGTGGACCTGTTGGGGCGGTATGCAAATTGCAGGGGGTCCATGTTGATGGGGAGGGAGGAGCAGATGTAGCCCTTTACTAGCTTCTCGAAGCACTTCATGGCTATGGAGGTGAGAGCTACAGGGCGGTAGTCGTTGAGGCAAGCAGGCTTGGATTTTTTGGGTACAGGGATAATAGTGGACTTCTTCAGGCAGGTGGGGATGACAGCCTGTTCTAAGGACAGGTTAAATATGTCAGTGAATACTGGGGCCAGTTGGTCGGCACAGACTTTTAGGACGCGGCCGGGGATGCCGTATGGACCTGCTGCCTTCCTGATATTCACTTTTTTAAAGGTCCGCCTCACCTCATGCTCTGTTACCCTGAACACTGCGCCTCCATCAGCAGCCAACCCCCCCCCCCCCATTGCAGAGGCTTGTGAGCTGGTGTTGTTATTACCAGCATCAAACCTCGCATAGAAGGTATTGAGGTCATTTGCTAAGGAGATGTCACTGTTCAGTTTGAGGGAGGCGCCTTTGTAGTCTGTCATCGTTTTGAGCCCCTGCCACATAGCTCTAGAGTCAGCTTGTTCAAACTGGAGTTCAATTTTATCCCTGTAGCGTCGTTTGGCCTCTGACACTGTCCTCCTTACGTTGTATCGCGCCACCTTGTGGTCATTCATGTTGCCTGCCTCTAGGCCGTCGTTGTATGCTTTGGTGCGCTCTCTCAGAGCTTCACGGACGGATTTGTCTACCCAGGGTTTTTGATTTGGGTAAACTTTCATTTTGGTAGTGGGGATTGTTTCTTTCACCCTAGTACAAACATAGTCCAGCACTGTCTCCGTGTAGGCATTAATGTTATCTGTGTCGCGGAACACATTCCAGTCTGTGTTGTGAAACACTGACCGGATCGTATCCTCTGACGTCACATCCCATTTCTGCACCTCTCGCGAGACTACGGGAGTACTTTTAATTCTCTGTCTGTACTTTGGTGAAAGAAAAATGGATGCGTGATCTGACTTACCGAAGCCACTATCAGAATGAGCCTTGTAGCCACCTTTAAATTGCGTGTAACAGTGATCTAGGATGTTACCGCCTCTGGTGTTGCAAGTCACATGCTGATAGAAGTCAGGCAATACCTTTCTCAGATTGGCGCTATTGAAATCTCCCAGAACTAAAATGGCGGCGTTAACATTCGCCACTTGGATTCTATTTACCTCGTCGTGTAGTCTGGAGAGCGCAACCTTGTTGCTGGCTTGCGGTGGAATATACACTCCGACCAGGACGATCGCCGTTAACTCCCTCGGGAGGAAGAAAGGACGACACTTGATGGTTATATATTCCAGTTCTGGGGAGCAGTGGTTGGATAATTCCTTCACGTTAGTTGGGTCACTCCAATTTTTGTTAAACATGAAGGCAATACCTCCTCCACGTTGTTTACCGGACTCTGCTGATCTGTCCTTGCGGTGGATAAAGAAGTGATCAGCCGGTTGAATTGCGTGGTCTGGGACGTCCGGCGTCAACCACGTCTCGGTGAAGCAGAGGACGTTGCAGTCCCTAACGTCTCTTTGATATTGAATCCTTGCTCGGATGTCATCCAGTTTATTGTCAATTGATTGTACATTGGCTAGTAATATACTGGGCAGTGGTGTACGGTGGCGTCTGGATCTCAGCCTGTTACGGATCCCAGCCCTCTTCCCTCGCCGTCTGGTTCCTCTGTTCCTGGGGTCTAGGAACAAAGGATCTGGTCCTGATCTCCGGAGAATTTCTTCAGGCCATTGATGCGGTTCGGAAAGCTGATCCAGTGAGTAATCCAGTTGGTAAGTTTCCCGTGAGATAGAATATAGAGAACTGATTATAGTATCCTCAGCTAACCTTCGTACCGTCTTTAACTATTGCTACTAAGGAATCTACCTTGCCTATACTACTACCTACTATGCTAATATGTCTATACTAATACTACTAACCTCTAGTGCGGACCTGCTCGAAGTGCCTACAATGAAATATAAAAAATATGGCGAAGCAGCCTTTTGTTTCTATGGGCCGACGGCGTGGAATAATCTCCCACTACATATAAAACAGGCAGCCTCTGTGGATAGCTTTAAAGCACAGCTCAAGACATATTTTTATACTCTTGCTTTTAGCTGATTTTAAAATGCCTGTTGTCATTTATGCTTTTTAGCTATTTTCTTAATCATGTTTTGCTGGTCTTAAAATCCTGCTTTTCTTTTCCTTACTTTTTTTTGTGCTTTATTGTAAAATGTTGTGTTTTTATTTCTTTGCTCTGTTAAGCACTTTGAGCTGCACTCCGTGTATGAAAGGTGCTATATAAATAAAGATTATTATTATTATTAATAGGCACTCAAGACTGTAGCACTCAAGTTCACCACTGTTTGACGAACAATGTTACTTACCCTTAGCTGCCAGAGTTGTACCCTTCCTGCTGACTTGTTGTAAGTGAACTTGTAAGCCGCTTTGGATGAAAGCGTTCAGCTAAATGACTAAATGTAAATTCGTTTTAGAATTCCAAGATAGAAATCGGAGAAATTATTCCCCCCCCCCCCCCAAAAAACCATTGGTTCTTTTAATAACGTGTGTTCCATCTTTTTTTGCTCATTCTTTTCAGCCGTCTCGATTCTTAGGAGAGAAAGGAGCCGCGCCACGCGCGATAATCCGTGAGGCGACGACTAATGTCAGCGCTGTGTCTCTCTCTGACAGCGGCTTTGTTTGCGCTGTTCCGCCCTCCTCGCGCCCTCACTTAGCCGTCAGAGACGCGTTACCTTTCATGTATTCAGATCAAATCCGCCCCCGCGCCTTAATTGTTTTGACAGGTGTTTGGAAAGACGTTTCTCTTTTATTGTTATTATTATTATTATTTTTATTTATATCTCTCATCTATTCTGAGGCATAATGATTTAACCCACGGAGTGGCGACCGCTCCGCTCGGAACAAGTGCATCATTATACATTAAAGTGTTTCTACTTGATGTGCGTCGTTTTCAAGCTGCCAGGGGCATCTGCTGGAGGGCCATTAGAGAAGAGAAAGGCCTCTTTACCTGAGAGCATGGCCCCTTACTGCCCAGCGCTGAGAGGGGCCTCTTTACCTGAGAGCATGGCCCCCTACTGCCCAGCGCTGAGAGGAACCTTCTGACAGACAGATATACCACACAGTATTTGATTTTGTTTGATTTTATTAGGAAAAGTACAAGTATCACACATAACATTGAAGTATCATGACCCTGCACTCCAGAGGATTGCACTTAAAAGCATGACTTAAAACACTTATTTCCAAAGTGGTCCACGATGGAAAACATAAAAACTAGGGATGTCCGATATTATCGGCCGACCGATATTATCGGCCGATATCGGCAGTAAAATGTGATATCGGAAAATATCGGTATCGGTAAAAAAAAAAAAAAAAAAAAAAAAAAAATTTTTTTTTTTTTTTTTTTACATTTATTTAACCTTTATTTACCCAGGCAAGCAAGTAAGAACCAATTCTTATTTTATTTATTGTCAAAAGTATGCATGTTGGTTTAAAATGTTCATTTTAACTTGTTTAATGATCATATTTTGCACAGATAATGCTTACATTTAGAAAGCCTTTTGAATGCATCCAGTGAAATTATTAGTTACCTGAAATTATTCCGTTTTTTGGGGGGGAAACCCTGCATATATCGGTATCGGTTGATATCGGTATCGGTATCGGTATCGGAAATTGGAGTTGGACAATATCGGAATATCGGTATCGGTAAAAAAGCCAATATCGAGCATCCCTAATAAAAACACAATAAAAACAAGACACAATAAAAACAAGACACAATAAAAACAAACACAATAAAAACACTAACAATAAAAACAAGACACAATAAAAACAAACACAATAAAAACACAATAACAATAAAAACAAAACACAATAAAAACACAATAAAACAAGACATAAAATACATTTAATACCCTGTATTACACTAAGAGAAGATGGACATTTGAAAAAATCTCAACCCTACACTTTTTCCCAAAGAAGCGCCTTTACTTTTGTTTTAAAAAGCGCTTTAGTCAGGCTTTGCTTGATGTGCAGAGGCAGGCTGCTCCATATGGAGATACCAGTGTAAAAAAAAACGAGTTTCTGGCCGTCTTACTCTTCACACCAGGAACACAGCAGGACATAATGCTGGCTCTTGTGTTACGGTGGTGTTTCTTACCATATCCACATTTGAGGACATGTACTCTGGGGCTCTACCATTAACACTTTCACTGCCGCACTACCACACGGTTAACCCTTTCACTGCGACAATACACAGAAGGTTAACCCTTTCACTGCCACACAACAACAGGTTAACCATTTCACTGCCACACTACAGACGGTTAACCCTTTACTATCACACTACCGACGGTTAACCGTCTGTAGTGTGGCAGTGAAAGGGTTACCTATATCATACATGTGGTTTAGTTTTTATTGTTTGACTCTATCCTCGACTGGTAATAAAACCCTACTCTTTTCCTTTCTGTGGGACCGATATGAGTCCATTTAGCATGTATCTAATGACGTTGTCGGTTGTTCTGTGCAACCTGTCATTTGTTTTTAAGCTTTTGTGAAAGACCACTATACCACGCGGAACAAGAGTAGTCAAAGTGACATTGTACAAGTGATGCTACTAAAAGATTTTTTCACACAGTATAACAGCCTACTGACAGACAGATATACCACACAGTATAACAGCCTACTGACAGACAGATATACCACACAGTATAGCAGCCTACTGACAGACAGGTTACCCAATAACAACTGTATAAATATAGCTTATGTATCACAGCCAATGTAATAAATATGAAAGCTTAGGCCTGGTCATAGTATTATCACGATGAATATAATAATCAACTGTTGCTTAATTACATTCGCCTTCTTCACCTACCGATATGTCCGTAGTGAAGATGTGATGGAATACTATGAGTATCTTATTGCTTGCCTGGATAAATAAAAGTTAAATAAATAAATAAATATCTCCTGTTGTTCCCTGGCCTGTGGCCCCTCCCGATGACCCGCCCCTCCTCTGCCAATCAAGGACTCTTGTGAGTCTGAGGAGATGGTTGGAGTGGTGGGTGGGGGTGGGAGGTGGGGGGCGGACACGCTGACACTGTGAACCCCCCCATGGCCTCTCCACTGGGTAGCCATGGCAACATCTAGCCCCCTCGTTAATTAGGCACAAGTGAGCTGTTAACAGAATACTGATTGTGGTTTGACATCAGCCCTTATTCATATCTGTTGGGAGGAAATATGGTCCCCAATTTCATTTTATAACCGTCTGTAAAAATGGCCTGGATGTATGTATGCGCCATGCATGTCAAATAGAATGTGACTCAACCAGACTTGTATTAAACTGTTATTCCCTGGTCAAAATGTGCCACACATACGTCTACCAGCTAACGGCATGCTGGCACCAAACCAGTATATCCACCGTGCAGCACGTAACCCGTGCCATCTGCAATGTCAACGATTGATTAAGATGTTTGCTTATATTACATCTTAATATGTCTCCTTATTTGATACCCTTGTTAAACTTGTCATCTCCTCCCTACTCTCCATATCTCTATAACACGGGAGCTGCTCACCATATCTCTATAACACCAGAGCTGCTCACCATATCTCTATAACACCAGAGCTGCTCACCATATCTCTATAACACCAGAGCTGCTCACCATATCTCTATAACACCAGAGCTGCTCACCATATCTCTCTAACACCAGAGCTGCTCACCATATCTCTCTAACACCAGAGCTGCTCTCACCATATCTCTCTAACACCAGAGCTGCTCACCATATCTCTATAACACCAGAGCTGCTCACCATATCTCTATAACACCAGAGCTGCTCACCATATCTCTATAACACCAGAGCTGCTCACCATATCTCTCTAACACCAGATCTGCTCACCATATCTCTATAACACCAGAGCTGCTCTAACCATATCTCTATAACACCAGAGCTGCTCACCATATCTCTCTAACACCAGAGCTGCTCACCATATCTCTATAACACCAGAGCTGCTCACCATATCTCTATAACACCAGAGCTGCTCACCATATCTCTCTAACACCAGAGCTGCTCACCATATCTCTATAACACCAGAGCTGCTCACCATATCTCTATAACACCAGAGCTGCTCACCATATCTCTATAACACCAGAGCTGCTCACCACATCTCTCTAACACCAGAGCTGCTCACCATATCTCTATAACACCAGAGCTGCTCACCATATCTCTATAACACCAGAGCTGCTCACCATATCTCTCTAACACCAGAGCTGCTCCCCATATCTCTATAACACCAGAGCTGCTCACCATATCTATATAACACCAGATCTGCTCACCATATCTCTATAACACCAGAGCTTCTCTCACCATATCTCTATAACACCAGAGCTGCTCACCATATTTTGCTAGATGTTCCCTGTGTTAAACACTTCCTTCGGTCAACACTCCTTTCAATTTGCTGCTCCCAGCAGTTGGAACGAGATGCAAAAAGACTTTGAAAATGGACAAATTGATCCCCCTTACTACTTAACTCATTCACGGCCAGCCGTTTTATCCATCCTTGTACTCAATGGGCCACCTCTTTAAAAGATAGGGATTTTCACTGTGCGTCGCGGTGTTTGCAGGGCTATATCTATATTCTATATTATAGCTATGGAGACAATACTATGGCTCATTTGACATTAACTATCCCTCGTCCAACATGTGAAAAAGAATAAATGTTTTCATGTATACGTTCGCGTGTTATACCGTGGTGAATATTGTATAATTTCAGAGTGATCCTGGCTAATTCCTGGTAACTGCGTTATGGAGCGATGGATGTGGATTTTGCTAAAAGCGTTCGCGTTGCTCGCCTGGACGCGCTACTATTTCCAAATCAAAGGTATATAATAGGTATTATTTTTCATCATGAATGCATGAAAGGGGGGGGGGGTCGTTTTTTTATGCTTTGATTGCCAGCAACGGCATTCGTTTTGAATACTACATACGTTGATCGGCTGGATCTATATGAAATCATTGTAGGATCAAGGTGGAATTGACGTCAGTCCTTACCTTTGATCGGGGTTATTCCAAAAAGAATATTCCAATTGTCTAAGGACTCTATCTCAGCTCTGCATCACTAAAGAGTGAGTTAATAACCTGACGGCACAAACAGAGCTCTGCATCACTAAAGAGTGAGTTAATAACCTGACGGCACAAACAGAGCTCTGCATCACTAAAGAGTGAGTTCACCTGACGGCACAAACAGCTCTGCATCACTAAAGAGTGAGTTCACCTGACGGCACAAACAGAGCTCTGCATCACTAAAGAGTGAGTTAATAACCTGACGGCACAAACAGAGCTCTGCATCACTAAAGAGTGAGTTAATAACCTGACGGCACAAACAGAGCTCTGCATCACTAAAGAGTGAGTTCACCTGACGGCACAAACAGAGCTCTGCATCACTAATGAGTGAGTTCACCTGACGGCACAAACAGAGCTCTGCATCACTAAAGAGTGAGTTAATAACCTGACGGCACAAACAGAGCTCTGCATCACTAAAGAGTGAGTTAATAACCTGACGGCACAAACAGAGCTCTGCATCACTAAAGAGTGAGTTAATAACCTGACGGCACAAACAGAGCTCTGCATCACTAAAGAGTGAGTTCACCTGACGGCACAAACAGAGCTCTGCATCACTAATGAGTGAGTTCACCTGACGGCACAAACAGAGCTCTGCATCACTAAAGAGTGAGTTAATAACTTGACGGCACAAACAGAGCTCTGCATCACTAAAGAGTGAGTTCACCTGACGGCACAAACAGAGCTCTGCATCACTAATGAGTGAGTTCACCTGACGGCACAAACAGAGCTCTGCATCACTAAAGAGTGAGTTCACCTGACGGCACAAACAGAGCTCTGCATCACTAAAGAGTGAGTTCACCTGACGGCACAAACAGAGTTCTGCATCACTAAAGAGTGAGTTAATAACCTGACGGCACAAACAGAGCTCTGCATCACTAAAGAGTGAGTTAATAACCTGACGGCACAAACAGAGCTCTGCATCACTAAAGAGTGAGTTAATAACCTGACGGCACAAACAGAGCTCTGCATCACTAAAGAGTGAGTTCACCTGACGGCACAAACAGAGCTCTGCATCACTAATGAGTGAGTTCACCTGACGGCACAAACAGAGCTCTGCATCACTAAAGAGTGAGTTAATAACTTGACGGCACAAACAGAGCTCTGCATCACTAAAGAGTGAGTTCACCTGACGGCACAAACAGAGCTCTGCATCACTAATGAGTGAGTTCACCTGACGGCACAAACAGAGCTCTGCATCACTAAAGAGTGAGTTCACCTGACGGCACAAACAGAGCTCTGCATCACTAAAGAGTGAGTTCACCTGACGGCACAAACAGAGCTCTTCATCACTAAAGAGTGAGTTCACCTGACGGCACAAACAGAGCTCTGCATCACTAAAGAGTGAGTTAATAACCTGACGGCACAAACAGGGCTCTGCATCACTAAAGAGTGAGTTAATAACCTGACGGCACAAACAGAGCTCTGCATCACTAATGAGTGAGTTCACCTGACGGCACAAACAGAGCTCTGCATCACTAAAGAGTGAGTTAATAACCTGACGGCACAAACAGAGCTCTGCATCACTAAAGAGTGAGTTAATAACCTGACGGCACAAACAGAGCTCTGCATCACTAAAGAGTGAGTTATTTCTTTATTTTCTTTTCTTTATCTCGAACAACCATAAACACACAAACTTGAAATAACAAAAGATAACAAAAAATTTATTAAAATAAAATAAAAATAAAACGAAATTTTGTCAACAGAGCTGCGCAGGTCAACTCACTCTGGCTGAACTCACTCCTCTCTGCTGCGCAGGTCAACTCACTCTGGCTGAACTCACTCCTCTCTGCTGCGCAGGTCAACTCACTCTGGCTGAACTCACTCCTCTCTGCTGCGCAGGTCAACTCACTCTGGCTGAACTCACTCCTCTCTGCTGCGCAGGTCAACTCACTCTGGCTGAACTCACTCCTCTCTGCTGCGCAGGTCAACTCACTCTGGCTGAACTCACTCCTCTCTGCTGCGCAGCAGGTCAACTCACTCTTGCTGAACTCACTCCTCTCTGCTGCGCAGGTCAACTCACTCTGGCTGAACTCGCTCCTCTCTGCTGCGCAGGTCAACTCACTCTGGCTGAACTCACTCCTCTCTGCTGCGCAGGTCAACTCACTCTGGCTGAACTCACTCCTCTCTGCTGCGCAGGTCAACTCACTCTGGCTGAACTCACTCCTCTCTGCTGCGCAGGTCAACTCACTCTGGCTGAACTCACTCCTCTCTGCTGCGCAGCAGGTCAACTCACTCTTGCTGAACTCACTCCTCTCTGCTGCGCAGGTCAACTCACTCTGGCTGAACTCGCTCCTCTCTGCTGCGCAGGTCAACTCACTCTGGCTGAACTCACTCCTCTCTGCTGCGCAGGTCAACTCACTCTTGCTGAACTCACTCCTCTCTGCTGCGCAGCAGGTCAACTCACTCTGGCTGAACTCACTCCTCTCTGCTGCGCAGCAGGTTAACTCACTCTGGCTGAACTCGCTCCTCTCTGCTGCGCAGGTCAACTCACTCTGGCTGAACTCACTCCTCTCTGCTGCGCAGCAGGTCAACTCACTCTGGCTGAACTCACTCCTCTCTGCTGCGCAGCAGGTCAAGTCACTCTGGCTGAACTCACTCCTCTCTGCTGCGCAGCAGGTCAACTCACTCTTGCTGAACTCACTCCTCTCTGCTGCGCAGCAGGTCAACTCACTCTGGCTGAACTCACTCCTCTCTGCTGCGCAGCAGGTCAAGTCACTCTGGCTGAACTCACTCCTCTCTGCTGCGCAGGTCAACTCACTCTGGCTGAACTCACTCCTCTCTGCTGCGCAGGTCAAGTCACTCTGGCTGAACTCACTCCTCTCTGCTGCGCAGCAGGTCAAGTCACTCTGGCTGAACTCACTCCTCTCTGCTGCGCAGGTCAACTCACTCTGGCTGAACTCACTCCTCTCTGCTGCGCAGGTCAACTCACTCTGGCTGAACTCACTCCTCTCTGCTGCGCAGCAGGTCAACTCACTCTGGCTGAACTCACTCCTCTCTGCTGCGCAGGTCAACTCACTCTGGCTGAACTCACTCCGTGGTCGACTACTGCCACTTTAAGGGTGCACTATGCCGAGAGAAATATGAAACTCAAAGACGCAAAATAATTTAATACAAAAATTATATTGTATATTTTCACAACTGAATAAACATTCAGACGTCCTCAGAGGAACGTTGGGTTCAAAGGGTCTTCACTGAAAGGTTAAAGGTTATTGTCTAACTGTTGTTGTTTACCCACTACTCACCCCCCCCCCCCCCCCCCCCAACCATATTCTGGACTTATGTTTTGGTACACAGCGCCGCACGGAATGATTTGGTTTTGCTTTATGATGACATTAAGGTAGGAGAATGAAAAGAAGTGTATGTATAGTAAATATGTTGTATAAAATAATCAGAAATAAAGAAATAAACAAGCCCCCTCCCCCTCCCCCCACCTAGTACACCTTTAAATAACCACAAGGAAGAGCCATGCGAGAGACAGGAAGGAGGAAGCGTTAACGTCCTCTTTGTATATCAATCACTGCAGCGCCCAGTGTGTTGCCCTTCACATGATCCTGCTATCTATTATTAATGGAGGCACCAGGTTCAGTGGGATGGGAGGAGGAGGCAGAGAGGAGGAGGTTGAGAGGAGGAGGAGAGAGAGAGAGAGAGAGAGAGAGAGAGAGAGAGAGAGAGAGAGAGCTCCTTTCTAATTGGAGACCCTTACTTGCGTGGCCTTTTCCATACTGTTGCTATACCGTGAATCTACACTGTAAAAAATTTATGTTTTTTCACGGGAAATTCACTGTATTATTTTACAGATTACTTTTGTTTTTGCTACTTTAAGTGTAAATGCCATAAAAATACAGTAAATTACATTTCATCAAAAAAATATTAACCATTAAATAAAGGTTGTAATCTGTAAATGTATTTGATTTTACTGTAATTTGACAGTAAGTATTTGGCAACCATTGAACCTCTGAACACGGGGTAACACGACCCCTTTCTACCCTCTGAACACGGGTTAACATGACCCCTCTCTACCCTCTGAACACGGGGTAACACGAACCCACTCTACCCTCTGAACACGGGGTAACACGACCCCTCTCTACCCTCTAAACACGGGGTAACACGACCCCACTCTACCCTCTGAACACGGGGTAACACGACCCCTCTCTACCCTCTGAACACGGGGTAACACGACCCCACTCTACCCTCTGAACATGGGGTAACACGACCCCACTCTACCCTCTGAATACTGGGTAACACGACCCATCTCTACCCTCTGAACACGGGGTAACACGACCCCACTCTACCCTCTGAACACTGGGTAACACGACCCCTCTCTACCCTCTGAACACGGGTACGTGTTTAGTAACACACAAGGTTAGGATTCAGAGTGGTGTTTTAACAAGGCTGGCGCTGCTCTGATGGCTGCCTCTCTGATCGCTCCGACGAGACTGTGCTTTATTTTGTTAATTTTTATAGTATTAGGAGTTTTATTTGCACCAACTGTTGGTGCATTATATGTGTATGACCGTCAGTCAATCATTGACATTGGATTAAGAAAAACTTACCGTTTGGATTGCTCTCTGGATCGGATCGCTGAACAGCAGAAATGGCCCACCGAGATCCTTTGTTATGCCGGCCATGGACAAGACCACCAAAAGCCGCCGCGAAGACGAGGAAAAAGGGCTGGGATCCGAAACAGGCTGAGATCCAGACGACACCGTACACCACTTCCCAGTATATTGCTAGCCAATGTACAATCAATAGACAATAAACTGGATGACATCCGAGCAAGGATTCAATATCAAAGAGACGTTAGGGACTGCAATGTCCTTTGCTTCACCGAAACATGGCTAACACCGGAGGTTCCAGATCACGCGATTCAACCAGCGGATCATTTCTTTATCCATAGGAAGGATCGGACACAATCAGAGTCCGGTAAACAACGTGGTGGAGGTATTGCCTTCATGTTTAACAAAAATTGGAGTGATCCAACGAATGTGAAGGAATTATCCAATCACTGCTCCCCAGAACTGGAATATATAACCATCAAGTGTCGTCCTTTCTTCCTCCCGAGGGAGTTAACGGCGATCATCCTGGTCGGAGTGTATATTCCACCGCAAGCCAACAACAACGCCGCGCTCTCCAGACTACACGACGAGGTAAATAATATACAAGCGACGAACGTTAACGCCGCCATTTTAGTACTGGGAGATTTCAATAGCGCCAATCTGAGAAAGGTATTGCCTGATTTCTACCAGCATGTGACTTGCAACACCAGAGGCGGTAACATCCTAGATCACTGTTACACGCAATTTAAAGGTGGCTACAAGGCTCATTCTGATAGTGGCTTTGGCAAGTCAGATCACGCATCCATTTTCCTTACACCAAAGTACAGACAAAGAATTAAAAGTACTCCCGTAGTCTCGCGAGAGGTGCAGAAATGGGATGTGACGTCAGAGGATACACTAGTGTCAGTGTTTCACAACACAGACTGGATTGTATTCCGCGACACAGATAACATTAATGCCTACACGGAGACAGTGCTGGACTATGTCTGTACTAGGGTGAAAGAAACAATCCCCACTACCAAAATGAAAGTTTACCCAAATCAAAAACCCTGGGTAGACAAATCCGTCCGTGAAGCTCTGAGAGAGCGCACCAAAGCATACAATGACGGCCTAGTGGCAGGCAACATGAACGACCACAAGGTGGCGCAACACAACGTAAGGAGGACAGTGTCAGAGGCCAAACGGCGCTACAGGGATAAAATTGAACTCCAGTTTGAACAAGCTGACTCTAGAGCTATGTGGCAGGGGCTCAAAACGATGACAGACTACAAAGGCGCCTCCCTCAAACTGAACAGTGACATCTCCTTAGCAAACGACCTCAATACCTTCTATGCGAGGTTTGATGCTGGTAATAACAACACCAGCTCACAAGCCTCGGCAATGGGGGGGGGGGGGGTCGGCTGCTGATGGAGGCGCAGTGTTCAGGGTAACAGAGCATGAGGTGAGGCGGACCTTTAAAAAAGTGAATATCAGGAAGGCAGCAGGTCCGGACGGCATCCCCGGCCGCGTCCTAAAAGTCTGTGCCGACCAACTGGCCCCAGTATTCACTGACATATTTAACCTGTCCTTAGAACAGGCTGTCATCCCCACCTGCCTGAAGAAGTCCACTATTATCCCTGTACCCAAAAAATCCAAGCCTGCTTGCCTCAACGACTACCGCCCTGTAGCTCTCACCTCCATAGCCATGAAGTGCTTTGAGAAGCTAGTAAAGGGCTACATCTGCTCCTCCCTCCCCATCAACATGGACCCCCTGCAATTTGCATACCGCCCCAACAGGTCCACGGAGGACGCCATATCCCATGTGCTGCACACAGCAGCATCACACCTGGACAAGAGGCAGGGGAACTATGTGAGAATGCTATTCATCGACTACAGCTCGGCATTCAATACCATAGTCCCCTCCATACTCATAGCCAAGCTCAGGGACCTGGGCTTGGGCTATGACCTCTGCCAGTGGGTCTTGGACTTCCTGACTGGCAGACCCCAGGTGGTGAGAGCAGGCAACTGCACCTCCTCATCCATCACCCTCAACATAGGGGCCCCCCAGGGCTGTGTTCTGAGTCCCCTCCTCTACTCCCTGTACACACACGACTGTGTGGCTCAGCGGAGTAGCAATACAATCGTCAAATTTGCTGACGACACAGTGGTGGTGGGCCTGATCTCTGCCAACGACGAGAGGGCCTACCTGGAAGAGGTCAAGGTCCTGGCGGGATGGTGCCAGGAAAACAGCCTCTCCCTGAACGTCAGCAAAACAAAGGAGATGATTGTGGACTTCAGGAGGTCGGGGGTCAAGGACTACAGCCCCCTCAGCATCGACGGGGCACCGGTTGAGAGAGTCAACAGCTTCAAGTACCTCGGAGCCCACATATCCGAGGACTTGAAATGGACCATACACATTAACAGTGTGGTGAAGAAGGCACGACAACGCCTCTACTTCCTCAGGCGCCTAAGGAAGTTCCAAGTCAGCCAGAAGATCCTTAAGAACTTCTACTCATGTACAATAGAGAGCATCTTGACCGGCAACATCACCTCCTGGTTTGGGAATAGCACTGCAAAAGACCAAAGCAGACTACAAAGAGTGACACGTTCAGCCGAACGCACAATTGGAGGGGGGCTCCCCACCCTCCAGAACATTTACTACAAGCGTTGCAAGGGGAAGGCTAAGAGAATTATTAAGGACTCGAGCCACCCGAACAACTGCCTCTTTGAACTGCTGCCGTCAGGCAAGCGATACAGGAGTCTCAAGGCGAGCACAGAAAGACTCAGAAGTAGCTTCTATCCCCAGGCCATCAGGCTGCTAAACGAACAATGAATGAACACTACACAACAACAACCACCAAACACACATAGCACACACATCCACACGCACACACTCACTTTAAACAAACACACTGTAGCACCCACTACACACACTTTATAGCACACACCCACTTTAAACAAACACACTGTAGCACCCACTCCCCACACTTTATATTTATGGATGAAGGATTGCACTACAACTCGTACACCTTACTGTAAATTGTACCTAAAATTGTACCTCATCCCATTTCTGCTTTGCACTAGATAGTACTGTACATTAGTACACTGCATAGTTGTGTATTGTATATTATATGGTAACTCAGAACATTGTACATATGTCTATACCGAACAACTGTGACCTCATTTTCTTCTTCTAAATTCATGCTATATTATGTTATTATGTTATTTGATACTATCTAGCACAGTCTCTGGAGCGTAACAGTAAGAAGCATTTTGTATGAAAGTATTCTGTACTTCTGTATGACAACTATTAAAGAACTTGAACTTGAACACTAGCACAGCCATGGAGAAAATGACACTAATTCCCGCCGGGAACGGGTCAGATGACCCGACAGCCTTTAGAATGGAGATGGGAGGGAGGGTCAATGAGGGAGGGAGGGAGAAGGAGAAAGGGAGGGAGGGAGGGAGGGAGGGAGAGAGAGAGAGGGAGGGAGGGAGGGAGAAAGAGAAAGGGAGGGACGGAGAGAGAGAGGGAGGGAGGGAGGGAGGGAGGGAGGGAGGGAGGGAGGGAGGGAGGGAGGGAGGGAGGGAGGGAGTTGGGAGGGAGGGAGGGAGGGAGGGACGGACGGAGGGAGAGGAAGTGAGAAGGAGGGAGAAGGAGGTATAGAGAGAGGGAAAGAGAGGGAGAAAGAGAGAGGGAGAGAGAGAGGGAGGGAGGGAGGGCGAGAAAGGGAGGGGGGGAGAGAAAGAGAGCGAGAGAAAGGGAGGGAGAGAGTGAAAGGGAGGGAGGGTCAAGGAGGGAGGGAGGTGGCCGCTCAGCAGAAATAGCTGAAATAACGTTCTAATTACATTTTCCTGAAGTCATTTTGAAATTTCCGAAACCGTGCTGCAGATAAAACGGGTACTTTTAGGAAAAGTCATTGAGTGACAGAGTTGGAGCTCGACCGAGTGACGAGGATACATTTATTGAAAATGCCTAGGGGTCATATGTGACCCCTTGTCGGCTGTGCTAGTGTTAAGAGCCATTTAAAGGTAATTTTATGCTAAACCGCATCCTAACATCGACGGTTGTTACCCTTCAGCTGCAAAATAGGCAGTTTGAAGTTGTACTTGACACACGGGCGGGCGGGCGGGCACACAGCAGGCTTACTTTTTTATATAAGAGTATGAATGATGACGATGCGCCACCGAGCCCAGCTGTGTTCTCTCTCCGTCGGGTCTTACTGACAGCGAGGACAATTATATAAGACGGTCCGTCTCTGGTACTGTGTGCCGCCTGGAGTAGAGGCTGGAACACAGAGGAACAGCACTAAGTGACACCTACTAGTCAGAACCGGTGGTTCTGTGGGAGAGACACCGGTCTCGGTTCTCCTCACCGTCACATGAGTTTAACCCTGTCACTGCCGCACTACCACACGGTTAACCCTTTCACTGCAACCATATGGAAGGTTAACCCTTTCACCACCACACTGCAGAAGGTGAACCCTTTACTATCACACTACAGGTTAACCGTCTGTAGTGTGATAGTAAAGGGTTAACCTTCTGTAGTGTGGTAGCGAACGGGTTAATTGACCTATTATTTAACTGAAAGTTAGCCTGAT
The DNA here is from genome assembly GCF_963971535.1 of Notolepis coatsorum. Lineage (NCBI taxonomy): Eukaryota > Metazoa > Chordata > Actinopteri > Aulopiformes > Paralepididae > Notolepis > Notolepis coatsorum. Next base: position 139,599,729 of record NC_140168.1, on the reverse strand, counting down.
GTGAAGTGTATATGATAATATTATACTGTAACATATGACGTATTTCATGCCAGTATACCTTGTGTATACTGCACCTGTGTGTATACTGTTTACTTTACTTACTCATAGTATATATTCAGACTCTTAATTCTTTATCGCCTATATTTATTGTAATATATAATACAGTAAATACAGACCCTCATCTGCACATTGTTTACTTTCTCATATTCTTTATTCAGAGTTGATTATATTGTTTTTTTCCCCTCATATTTTTATATTCAGATCAAATTTGATTGCCTATATTTATGTATTTCTAGTTTCTACTATTACCCTGCCCATACATGTACCTCCCCTCCCCCATGCTGCTATCACGCCCACATTTCACTAAGGGGATCAATAAAGGAATATCTTATCTTATCTAAATGGCAAATGGTAAATGGCTGCATTTATATAGCAGCTTTTATCCAAAGCGCTTTACAATTTGTTCCTCACATTTTACCCATTCACTCACACATTCACTCACACATTCACTCACACATTCACACACCGACGGTGGAGGCGACCATGCAAGGTGCCAACCTGCTCATCGGGAGCAGTTAGGGGTTAAGCGTCTTTCTCAAGGACACATCGACACACTGTCCGGGAGGAGCGGAAATCGAACCGGGAACCTCCAGATTACCAGACGACTGCTCTACTTTCCGAGCCACTGTCGCCCAACAATCGTATCTTATCTTATATAAGAATGAATAGAGTTGGGATACAACCAGGGTTAGGAGACATTTAGAAATGTATTCAGTTACAAATGATTACCTGTTGAAAAATGTATTCATTAACATACTCTTAAGTATCACACTGTAAAGGTTATGCATGCATGCATGCATTATCGGGTCACTAATAGCACCACTTATAGGCTAGCTGAAAGTGCCACGTTACAAAAACACCCTGTTCATCTGTCTAATCAACACAGGCTGCTAACATGTGATTTACAAGCTATGAAAAGCCTGCTCATGTAGACCTACTGTGTGCTGTACAGCTACCAACATTACCATGGCAACCTTAACTATTAATACAGACGGCAAAGTCACAAGCAGTATATAATGGTTTCCTCTGGCAATGCCTCAAGTGTCACTGTAGCCATCAGCACAAAGTCCATTAATATAGTAAAGTCTAAACAACTGTAGTAGCCTATAATAATAATAATAATAATAATAATAATAATAATAATAATAATAATAATAATAATAATAATAATAATAATAATAATAATAATAATAATAATAATAATAACTTTATTTGTATAGCACTTTTCATACAGAGGTTGCAGTTCAAAGTGCTTCACAACAGTAAAAAAAATACAGGCATGCGTGCGCATAGCAAGGTATGGTAAATCACAGTGTTTCACATTAGGATCTAGCATCCTAATAGGCTCTCTATTCAGTAATACAACAATTAATAAAATAGTTTAAAATGATTACGTTTAAAACTAGTCTAAAAATTATAAAATAGAACGGACATACAACAACAGTAAAAAATACAGGCATAAGCGAGCATAAAAATAAAAAATTTAAATAGCAAGGTTACAGTAAAAAGTGTGATAAGATTGTTCAATCAGATGAAAATGGCCCAGTTAGGAGAATCAACCTTGGCTAGGCGGTGAGGTTCACAATGTACCTAACTGGAATGGTAAACAACTTTGCTAGATTTAGGTCAAAAGTCATCTTCTCCTCACAACAGAGCATCACTCCAACATCATAGAACCAACATATGAATTTCATTGGAAGTGTATGAAAGTAGGTAGGGTAAGAATATAGCAAGGTATGGTAAATCACAGTGTTTCACATTAGGATCTAGCATCTCAATAGGCTCTCTGTTTACAGTTTGATTCAGTAATAAAAAAAATTAAAATAAAATAGTCAAGAATTATACAATAGAACGGACATACAACAGGGTATTTAACATACAACAGCACAGTGTTTCACATTAGGATCTAGCATCCCAATAGGCTCTCTGTTTACAGTTTGATTCAGTAATACAAATAATAAAAATAGTCATCAGTAAGAAGTAAAAAGTGTGATAACCGACATATGAATTTGATAGGCAGTGTATAAAAGTAGGCAGGGTAAGAATAGTGCAGGTAAGTACAATTTGTGTCAGGATATCCCTGATGTTTCTATAATAATATTTCCCCTTGCCACTAGGTGGTAGCAGATATCTATCTTCAGATATTTGCCTGCATTACCCCACAGTGAAATGCCTGAGCAAAGAGATAGATTTTAAGCTGTCTTTTAAAGATGTCTAGCGAGTTGGCTTCTCTGATGTTTTGGGGTAGTTTGTTCTACAGTTTTGGGGCATAGTTGATAAAGGCTGCATTACCGATCCTCTTTTGACTGTTTCTGGGAGCCTCTAGTAGTCCAGCAGCTGATGATCGCAGTGTTCTTGCTGGTATGTAATTTATTAGTGTTGGCGATGTAGCTAGGTCCCTGTCCATTTAGAGCTTTGTATGTAAGGAGAAGGACCTTAAAGTCAATTCTAAATGTTACAGGAAGCCAGTGTAAATCAGCTAAGACTGGACTAATGTGCTCTCTCCTTTTGGTTCTAGTTAGCAGTCGGGCTGCAGAGTTTTGGATTAGCTGAAGCCTCTCTGTGGTTTTCTTAGGGAGACCTAGATATGAATGCATGAATTAGCTTCTCAGCATCGTTCTGATTAATAAATGGTCGTACTTTTGCTATATTTCTGAGATGGAAGAACGATGTTTTCGTCACTTTGCTAATATGAGAATTGAAGTTCAGTTCTGAATCTATGATAACCCCGAGACTAGTGACCTCAGATTTGATCCAAGGGGTTAGTCCTCCCAGGTTCTTTATTAATGTTTCTTTTTTAGTTTTGGGGCAGATAATTAGAATTTCAGTTTTGTTCTCGTTTAGTTTCAGGAAGTTCTTACTCATCCATTTATTTATTGCCAGTAAGCAGTCTGTAATGGAGCTAATCGCTGTATCATTTGGTTCTATGGAAATCTACATTATGTTCTCTGATGATATCACCTAGCGGTAACATGTAAAGGGAGAAGAGTAAAGGACCTAAGCAACTCCCTTGTGCAACTCCATGGTTGTTGTCGTATATATCAGACATGTGATCTCCTAGTTTAACATAGAATTTCCTCCCTCTGATGTATGTTTTAAACCAGCCTAGCACATGTTCTGAGAAACCGACATGGTTTTCAAGACGATCGATTAGAATATCGTGATCGATTGTATCAAATGCTGCACTGAGATCTAGTAGGATAAGGATGGAGATCTTATTCTCGTCAGAGTTTAGCCTGAGGTCACTGATTATTTTGGTGAGGGCAGTTTCAGTGCTATGATATTTTCTGAATCCCGACTGAAATTCTTCTAAGATGTTGTTTTCTTCAAGAAAGGAATTTATTTTAACTGAAACTATCTTTTCAAGTACTTTACTAATGAATGGTAGGTTGGATATTGGGCGATAATTTGCCATTTCATTACTATCCAAGTTAGGTATTTTTAGTAATGGTTTTACAACTGCTGTTTTAAAGGCATCTGGGAAAATACCAGTTCTAAGGGAAGTGTTTATGATATCTAGCACAGGGCTTGACACACTATTAAACACCCATTTGAAGAAAGCTGTAGGTATAGGGTCATTGTCTGAGGTGGAGGAGTTACATTCTGAGACAGTTTTGCAGAGTACATCTAATGTGATGCATGTGAATCTTCTCATGGTTACATTGCGCGCTTTGCTGCAATCAGCTTTATTTCCATCATGAGTAATGCTGGCCCTGATCAAGGTTATTTTGTTGTTAAAGAATAGTGCAAGTTCTTCATACTTAACCGTTGATGACTGAGGAGGTGTAGGGGCAGTGTTGAGTAGTACATTAATAGTGGAAAAAAGGATTCTGGAGTTTCCAGCATTTTCTGTAATGATTTTAGAGAAGTAGTCTTTCCTTGCTAAGCGGATGGTTTTATTATAAGCAGTTAATCTTTGTATATATCACAGCATATGGTGGTTTTTGTTTTTCTCCATTTTCGTTCCGCTGCACGACATTTCCTTTTTTCTTTGTTGACCGTATTATAGTTCAACCAGGGCGAGGCTCTGGTTTTCTTTTTTTTCGTTTTTAGTGGGGCGACAGAATTTAATATAGATGACAGTGCATCATTGAGATTTTCTACCATTTCATTTAGAGAGCTGTCATGATTGTGTGGTTCATGTAGTCTGATAAGATCAATGAACTTTGATTCAGCCTTGTCGTTTAGGAGCCTCTTTTGAACTATGATTTATTTTTTTGTTTTAGTAAGGGTTATTTGAGTATCAAAAAATATACAGTGATGGTCGGAGAGAGATAATTCAGTTATTGAGATATTTGTTATGCTTAGCCCAGTTGTTGTTATAACTAAGTCTAATGTATTCCCAAGCCTGTGAGTTGCATTTGTTACATGCTGTGTTAGGTCAAAGCTATCCAGTAGATTTTTTTGTTCTATAGTTTTGGAGTCTGTTTTCTTATTAAAATGGATGTTCAAGTCTCCATTTAGGATCACCTTATCATATCCGGTAACACATAGTGAGATCAGTTCAGAGAGCTCCTGTATAAATATTGATGAGTGTCTAGGCGGGCGGTATATTGTGACGATAATCGTTGATTCTGTTTTGAGCTCAATGGCAAGATATTCCATCGACATGAACTCGCCTAGTTCTGTGATTCTAAACAAGAGTTTTGAGGAGAAGATTGCTGCAACTCCTCCCCCCCTTAAATTTTTTCTGGGTATTTGAAGAAAATTATAGTCTGGTGGACAAGCTTCTATCATTATTGATGTAGCTGTGTCATTATTTAGCCATGTCTCTACTAGGCAGATGCAATCTAAGTTATTTTCTTTAATCAGATCATTTACTAAAAATGTTTTATTATTCAGTGATCTGACATTTAGGAGGGCTAATTTTATTTGTTAGACTTCTTTAGAGGAGGTCTGCTCTGGCTTGACCTTGATGGCCCTGAGGTTAATAGCCGGTAAACGCATTGATGGCGTATATTTTTCACCATGCCATTGGCTGGTTATGATTACCGGTATGTTTTGAGAGATGGCATGGCAGTTGTACTAAACTGTACTGTACTCTTTCGGGGACATTTGATCAGACGAGATGGCCTTGTGTGATATGGGGGGGGGGCGGGGACGCCTTGTGCTGCTGCTGCACCTCGTGGCGAGATTGTGTCCTTCGTGATTATCTCTCGTGCTGGTATGAGTTTGATATCCTTCAAGGCCATTAAGGCATGACGCATGTTTGCTGCTAGAAGCCTCGAACCTAAGCGATTTGGGAAGAAGCCATTTCTTTGAAAGCGTTCTGGGTTATTCCAGAAAACATTAAAATTGTCAATGAATTTCAGGCCGTGTATAAGACAAGCAGACCCTAACAATGAATTAAAATTTAGGAGTCGACTAAAGGCTTCTTGTCCTCTGCGAAAGCATGCAATTGGTCCACTGATGGACACATCAGTGTCTATGTACACAGACTGATGTTTGTCTAGTGTGTTCATTAAACGTGTGAAATCCTCTTTCAAAGTCTCTGTGCCCGTCTTCTTTCGCAGGATGTCAAACGATCCAGAGTGAATGACAATTTTTGTTATGCCCGGTCTGATGAGTGTTGGAAGTATTTCGGCCAGCTCTTTCACAGATATGTTGTCTAGACATATATTTTCTGTGTTTGCCATCTCCACATACCTTGTTGTGGAATCTCCAATCAGTATGCAGTCTGTTTTCTGTGTGGGGTTAGCATTTTTCTTTCCAACAGTTTTGGGGCCGTTTGTTTTTAGATTAGGCCTAGTCTGCCGGTTCTTACCACAGTCATGTGGCCTTGGTGAAGCCTCGCTAGCTGTACCACTAGCCTTCTCAATAGCCTGCATGTTAACGCTGGTCTCGTACCTTCGGTGTCGGCTACCGCAACGTTCTCCTCGGCGCATGGTAGTCTCTTCGCTGTTAGTCGTTTGCTCAGTCTGGGTCGTGTTTGCTAGCCGCATCGCTCGTGGCTCTGTTTTCCTCGTCGTCTCGTCGTTAGTGTGTGCTCCGATGTGCCGGCTGTTAGCTTCGCTAGCATTAGCGTGAGCTCCGGCATGCCCGCTGTTTGCTTCGCTAGTGTTAGCGTGAGCTCCGGTATTCCTGCTATTAGCGTCGTTAGCGTGAGCTCCGTTCCGCTCGCTGTTTGCTTCGCTAGCGTCGTTAGCCACGCTTCTAAGTCTCTTTGCTTTGGGTGTTGATATGCGTGTTTCCGAGAGTAGGTTGAAACTATTTCCTGGCGGTACCGGGGGCGAGGTAATAGTCGTGTTCCTGGTTCGTTTATTTCTCCTTCTATCCTTGACGTTGGTCCACTGCTTTGGTCTAGCTCCTTGCTTGTGCCAGGGACCGTCTTTTGGGTGGTGCTGTTCTGTAGCTAGCCTAGGCCAGGTCTCAATCATGGTATCGTTGGCTATATTTGTAGTAGCTTCAAAAATAGAGTCAATGAGTCGCTCATCCTGTTGGATTTGGTGCAGGATAGAAACTCGAGCCTCCAGCTCTACAATCCTCTTACTCATCCTCAGGCAGCTAGTACATTCTGTGGGAGAGCCGAGTCCCGGCATCTTCCCTTATTTATTGTCTTTTCAGGTTAGGCTAAACTGAAGCTAAGCTAGGTACTTAGCTGGTGATGGTGGGTCTTGTTTTCTTTCAGCCGGGGTCTTTATGAAGTATTCTCGCCTTTCATAAATATCCTCGCCTTCAGCAGTGCCCGACATAGTCCTTTGTGTGTAGCTGATAAGACGGAGACTTCTTCATCTCACTGGTCCTCCCACGGAGAGATCTCGCTACTCGTCCTTTCGGTGAAGTACTGCGGTCATAAATCTAAATAAATAAATTCACCATCAGCACAAAGTCCATTAATATAGTAAAGTTAAAACAACTGTAGTAGCCTATAGACAACCATCAGCACAAAGTCCATTAATATAGTAAAGTTAAAACAACTGTAGTAGCCTATAGACAACCATCAGCACAAAGTCCATTAATATAGTAAAGTCTAAACAACTGTAGTAGCCTATAGACAACCATCAGCACAAAGTCCATTAATATAGTAAAGTCTAAACAACTGTAGTAGCCTATAGACAACCATCAGCACAAAGTCCATTAATATAGTAAAGTTAAAACAACTGTAGTAGCCTATAGAGACAACCATCAGCACAAAGTCCATTAATATAGTAAAGTCTAAACAACTGTAGTAGCCTATAGACAACCATCAGCACCAAGTCCAATAATATAGTCAAGTCTAAACAACTGTAGTAGCCTATAGACAACCATCAGCACAAAGTCCATTTATATAGTTCAAAACAACTGTGGGTCACATTCAGTGCGATGTGTTACACTCCTACAACACCAGGTGTTTGTAACGGCGCTATCTGCTGCCAGGAAGCGGTGATCTGAAGGTTCTGTTTGACTCGTTCTCTGTGGTTTCCTTCAGGAGAGCGGGTAAAGCCTCGTTACGGTTCACAAAGCAGACAAAGCGCAGCTCCTCTCTGTCCTGTCGCCTCCGCTTTTATTCCTACTTGCATTTCTATCATTTCTATTTTTTTTTTGTATTTTCTTTTTTTTATTATTTTTTAAACAAACATATAAACAAACATGACAACACACAATAAGATATACAAGCATTAATTGTCAGGGCACATCCAATGAGATCACATCTTAGTTAGTTGTCTTATATAAGATATACCCCTAATACCTGTTATCTAAAAAACCTACACACATATGCTCCAGCTTGAACCCCCCCCTCCCAGACCCCACCTTGAGAAGTACCTCCACTATCCCTGGCACCTAACCAGACACTACCATTATAAGCTAGCTTTTATTCTCTCCACCACTTCTAACCACATTGACATTTTGGATTCATTGAGACCCAGAATTCTTGCTGTAGATATTTCATGGTAAATTACATCGAGATATGTAAGAAACCAAACTTTACGGCACATTTTTTCCGGTTGAAACCAGCGTGATGCGATCAGCTTTTTAGCTACTGTGATACCCGATAAAACCAATCTCTTTAGCTGTGGATTCACTGCAACCTCAAAAACATCATTCAATAGTAATACCGAGGGGTGTACAGGTATATTCCAAGATACGAGTTTTGATATTTGTTGGGTCACATCTTTCCAGAATGCCTTAACTGGTGAGCAGTCCCAATACATGTGCATAAATGTCCCTTCGTCCCCATTTGTACATTGGGAGCATTTGGAGTCTTGTTTAAGCCCCATTCGGCACAGTCTTATAGGAGTCAAGTATGTACTGTGAATATAGTTAAGATTGATTTGTTGATGATCCGGGTTCCTTGATGTAAGTCGGACATTTGCCCAGGCTCCTTGCCAATCAAAGTCATTTTCCAGGTCTGGTATATCCCTCCTCCAGACCGAGTCTAGTTGGAGGGTTTCATACGAGGACGTTAGTAATTGATGATAAAATTCTGAAACAAAACCTCTCGATGTCTCTCTTTCGTAGAAGAATTTGTGGTATCTGTGGTGTTCAATTGGTCTGTCTAATGGAACACCGTGAGACTTCAAACATAGCTGTAACTGGTTGTAAAAAAGCCATGTGGACTTGGTGAGATTAAATTTTTTGCGTATTTCTTTATCACTACAAAAACCCTGTTTGTTAAAAACATCCCCTAATGAGTGTATGCCTTGCTCTTCCCATATAGGGAATCTTATAGGTCGTTTTCCAATTAAGAGTGCATTGTTATTGAATAAGGGAGTATGATTGTGCCATTTTTGTGGGTGAGGATTTTTTTTTTGTGATTCACGCCATATCCGGATCGCATGAGTAATTATGGGGCCAAATTTTCGTTCACAGTGCTTGATTGGTAGTTTAGTGTATGCTATGTCCTTCAGTCTATGTGGGGCTACTATGTTTTCTTCTAATTTTCTCCAGGATACTAATGCTTGGGGGTCAAACCATGTTGTCAATGGACTTAATGTGTACGCCTTAAAATATAGGAAAAAATCTGGAAATGCCATGCCACCATCTGCTTTATTTCTTTGTGCGGTGGATCTTTTTATACGTGGTGGTTTGTTATTCCAAATAAATTTGTATGTGGAGGAGTGTAATCTTTTCCAGTAACCCTCTGGAGGGGGTAACGGTAGCATTGAACTGAAGAAGTTGATTCTAGGTAGTACATCCATCTTAACTATTGATATCCGTGCTTGTACTGTGTTTTTAAGTTTTGCCCATCTATCAAGGTCGTCTTTGATTTTGTTTTGGATTTTTGTGTAGTTGTGCTTCACCGTTTGTCTTATGGTGGGGAATATTTCCACTCCCAAGCATCTGAAATGTTTTACCATCGGTATCTCTCCTGGGAGGGTTGTATCTTTTTTTGCAGGGGTGTTAAGTGGAAGGAAAGCCGACTTCGGCCAATTTATCTTAAATCCAGATAAATCACCAAAGTCCTCAATCAACTTGAGCAGATGAGGCAATGTGGTGTTGGGGTTTTGCATGAACAATATTACATCGTCCGCATATAAACAAATTTTTTGTTGTGTGCCCTTGATTACGATTGGTTCTATGGATTGGGATTGTCTTATATATTGTGCTAAAGGCTCTAATGATAGATTGAACAGTCCGGGACTAAGAGGACAACCCTGTCTGGCAGAGCGTGATACCGGAAAGATTTTGGAGATGATTGTGCCTGTTGTAATCATGGCCGATGGGTCTTTGTATAATACTTTAATCATATCGATCAATCCTTTTCCTAACCCCATCCTTTCTAATACTGCCCATAGATACGACCATTCCAGCCTGTCAAAGGCTTTCATAGCATCCAGGGACAGCATCGCCTTAGGTATGGTGTCCTCCTTGTCGGCATCAAGTACGTGCAGTATTCGTCTTATGTTTTCAGTGATCAGGCGGCCTCCTATGAAGCCAGTTTGGTCCGGGTGAACTAAAGACATCATATGCTTTTGTAATCTGATGGCTAATACCTTAGAGTACAGCAGCTCCTCTCTGTCCTGTCGCCTCCGCTTTTATTCCTACTTGCATTTCTATCATTTCTATTTTGAAATTGTTTGCTTCACGTCAACTCCGCTTTCTACCGACACACACGATGCACAGGTGCAGAGCAGTAGAATACGGTTACATTATCCCAGTGTTGTAGTCGAGTCACTAAATCTCGAGTCACCAAAGAAGAGCCAGAGTCAAGTCCGCATTGCCCAAGTCCGAGTCCAAGTCACCAAGGTTGAGTCCACTCCACTCTGGCAGTCAAAGAGCTGACGTACAAATTCAAAAAGGTCTACGTTAATAAACATGAATGACACAGCGGTCACCGCCGAAAATAAATAATGTTACGGTATTAAATATAGCCATCAATATCTTATGCCAAATGATTAGGGCCTATTACAAAAAAATACTGTATTTATCAATTCACAAGTCTTGCGTCCTCGTCTGCACCTTCCGAATGCAGTCAATGCTCGAGTCCGAGTCCGAGTCATCAGTGCTCAAGTCCAAGTCGAGTCACGAGTCCGGAAAATCAGTCCAGGACAAAAGAGATGATTGTGGACTTCAGGAGGTCGGGGGTCAGGGACTACAGCCCCCTCAGCATCGACGGGGCACCAGTTGAGAGAGTGAACAGTTTCAAGTACCTAGGAGTCCACATATCCGAGGACTTGACATGGACCACACACATTGACAGTGTTGTGAAGAAGGCACGGCAACGCCTCTACTTCCTCAGGCGCCTAAGGAAGTTCCAAGTCAGTCAGAAGATCCTTAAGAACTTCTACTCATGCACAATAGAGAGCATCCTGACTGGCAATATCACCTCCTGGTTTGGGAATAGCACCGCACAAGACCGCAGCAGACTACAGAGAGTGGCCCGTTCAGCCGAACGCACAATTGGAGGGGGGCTTCCCACTCTCCAGAACATTTACAACAAGCGGTGCATGGGTAAGGCCAAGAGAATTATCAAAGACTCCAGCCACCCAAACAACTGCCTCTTTGAACTGCTGCGGTCAGGCAAGCGATACCGGAGTCTCATGGCAAGCACAGAAAGACTCAGAAGAAGCTTCTATCCCCAGGCCATCAGGTTGCTCAACGAACAATAACACTATGCAACAACCATCAAACGCACTCACAGCACACACATCCACACGCACACACTCACTTTAAACAAACAACTCACTGCAGCACCCACTTTACACATTTTAGAACACCTAAACACACTTTATATTTATTGGCAAAGAATTTGCACTACAACCCATACCTCAGTACACCTTACTGTAAATTGTACCTAAATTGTACCTCATCCCATTTCTGCTCTGCACTATATAGTATAGTGTAATTAGTATATTGTATAGTATATTGTATGGTAACTCAGTTACTTCTACTCTGCATTGAACATTGTACATATGTACATACTGAACACTTGTGTCTACGTACGTGACTTCTATTTTATACTTGCTATACTTATTTTATTTTATACTTTATCCTTTTGTCTAGCACAGTCTCTGGAGCGTAACAGAAAGAAGTATTTTGTATAAAAGTATTCTGTACTTCTGTATGACAACTAATAAAAAAACATGAAGAAACTTGAAACTATCCTAATGACGTAACGGCGTTCACTGTATTCTGCCCCCCCCCCCGAGCCTGCTGACTACAGGGATCTGTAAAAAAAAATCTAACCCTGACTAACCTTACTGTCATGCACTTGTCCTAATAAACTAACCTACACTGTAACACGCAACACTTGATGAACATTGTTACTCAGCTGATAGAGTTGTACCCTTCTTGCTGTCTTGTCGTACAGAACTTGTAAGTCGCTTTGGATAAAAGCGTCAGCTAAATGACTAAATGTAAATGTAAACAGATGGGGATCCGTGAGACAACATTTTATAAAGTGGGACGTTTTTGACCAGAAGTTTGTTGACCAGAAGTGTGTGGATCTGGAGTCGTTTCACACCGACACCGTGCAGAGAAACGAGTCGGCTTAAGCCTGTGAGGGGCGACAGTGGCTCAGGAGGTAGAGCGGTCGCCTGGTAATCGGAAGGTAGGGCTGAACAATTAATCGATTTTAAATCGAAATCGCGATTTGGAATGATGCAATTAGCAAATCGCAAAAAAATATAAATGTCCAGGAAGTCCCATTGAGATACAAGATCGGTTTGGGAGAGGGAGGTAAGGGGTTTTAGATTGTGTGTTGTGAAGTTTAGACTTCAGAGAGGGAGAGTAAAGTACAGAAAAAAAGATACCGTTGGGTACCGGTATCGATTCCCAGGTAAAAAGAAAAATTGTCAGGCTCTGTGTCCCGAACAGACCCACCGTGTAGGCCAGATGCAAGCCGCGTTTTACAATAAACCTCTGTGGGGCTGCTTAAAAATAATAATTATTTTAATCGCAAATTTTTTCGCAATCGCAATTCGATTATTTCCCAAAATCGTGCAGCCCTATCGGAAGGTTCCCGCTCCGATTCCCGCTCCTCCAGGGAAGCGTGTCGAAGTGTCCTTGAGCAAGACACTTAACCCCTACGTGCTCCCGATGAGCAGGTCGGCACCTTGCATGGTGAATGTGTGAGTGAATGGGTGAGGAACAAAATTGGAAAGCACGTTGGATAAAAGCTGCTATATGAATGCATTATTTACGCATGTGAATCACACCTCCATAAGCCATGTTAATGTAAGCTTACATGTTCACATGTACGGTACACACGCATACACACATACAAACTTGCGCTGTTGTGTTGCATATTAAACGTGCTATACGGAGCAAACATGCTCCATTATGTGCAAACATGCATGCAGACGTGTTCACCAGCTACACTCGTGTACGTCTGAGCCAAATACACGATAATGCTCCACTGTATGAATAATACACATAATAGATGCTAAGTGTGACACGGTTAGTTTTTTTTGCAGCTGTATAAATATGCCATCGCTGGGCATTTCAACTCTCTGTTACTAAATCGTCCACTTCATCGTCCACGTTCATGACACTGGTCCATTGTGTACGAGAGTTAATGTAAATGAGACTGGACAGGGTGAGGTACAATAGGAATATGTACAATGTTCCTTTATAGGAGAATAGAAAGGAGGAAATAATGGGTGTGAGTGTGCTTTGTAGAGTTCACTAATCTATCTATCTAGCTACAGTATATATCTATAGTATCTATCTATTGTGATTGTTGTACAGTATAGTTAGTAACAGCAAGTATAGCATAGGGACATAGAAGAAAAACTGCACATTGTATAGGAGTGCACATGGGATCCAGTGCCTTTAAGCGATTTATTAACATGTCTATTTACCATCTAGTTATCTTTTTTTATTATTATTGCTATTGTTTTTATTGCACATGCGGGCATGGCCAACCGCATTTCACTGTATGCCCTGGTATGTATGTGATGAATAAAACTCTTGAATCTTGAATCTATAGTATCTATCATTCTATAGTATCTATCTACAGTATCTATATCTATCTATCTATAGTATCTATTTATAGGGCTGTACCGAATGTCATTTTTTTACATTCAAAGCTTCTATTGAAGTATTCGAACGAAGCTTCGAATGTCTATAAAAAAAAAAAAAATCATAAAAAAAACGAAATCCTCAATTTGAATAAAGTGATTAATCTGATTAAATTAGTATTTTTCTTTTATTAAATCAACTTTCTTTATCAGTTTCGTCAACATAAATAATCCAATAACGGTTGGTATGAAAGTGATGGTGACGTCTTATAGTATAATATTATAATATTAGTGTAGCCTAATCTTTAACTGCAACTGTGAAGAAAACCCCCATTGGTTTAAACAGATTGAATAGACAGAAGAAATATATATTTTTATTTAAAAAAAAAAATTCGAATGTTGATTTAGAATTTGAATGTCAACATTATGATCGAAGCTTCGAAGCATTCGGTACAGCCCTATCTATTTATAGTACAGTATCTATTATATGTAACGGATGGTATCGTGAAGCGCAGTCAAGAAGGGCTGGGGTGAGTAGCGGAGCTATGGGTTAAACTCACTCTCACATCCTCAAAAGACGCAAAGACGCGGTACAGAGAAGTGAGTTCACCTCTTGGTATAGCGGTCTGTGTTGTTGCACACGGCGTGGCAGACCCGTGTTCGAATCTCCCTCGGGGCATCGAAGTTTGAGGTGACGTTGTCACATCTATCTACAGTATATATCTATCTATCTAGTATCTATCTATAGTATATATCTACAGTATATATCTATCTATTCTATAGTATCTATCTACACTACAGTATATATCTATATATCTCTCTATTCTGTCTATCAAAATAGCTGTCTGTAACTATATATATGTCTATCTATATGTCTATGTATATATCTATGTCTGTCTGTCATCATAATAACATGTACGGTGGATCATATCTTATTCCACAGTACAGACTCTCATTTCTTGCACAAAGACGACGACATCGAAGGCAACAGTGTAAATCTGTGTTCCTTCCCTCTGAGTGATAAGCACCAGATTCAACACAGCTGTTTTCTTTTGCCTGTGGTTTGGTTCATTCAACTTTTACCCACTACACAAGCAGGATCTCAACCACACACACACACACACACACACACACACACACACACACACACACACACACACACACACACACACACACACACACACACACACACACACACACACACACACACACACACACACACACACACACACACACACACGCACACACGTTGGGTGCCTATTTGTGTCACCTCTCCGTGTCTTGGGGGTGCAGAGCCGGCAGAGAGGGAGTTGTCTGAATGATAATTGCTTCTGACAGGTGGTATGCGTGGTTATATATTAATGCATCTTCCAGCGCTGGGTAAGATTAGCTGTGGATCTTCAGAATTTATCACTCGAGGCGCACGGATTAGCGCCGCAGTGAAGTTTAAAAACAGAATAACTGGCGACCGCGTAGTTTAAGAAAAATGTTTAAATAAGAGGAGCTTAAAGCAGCTCAAGCCGTTATCAGGAGAAGAGAACGCTAATCAGCTTTTATAAAAAAAATAATTAAACCGAATTATCCCTAATGAGGATTAGATTTTAAACATTGGTTAAACAATGTGGCCATTCAGAGACCATTCCAATACCACTTATATCATTTTCTAAAAAGAAATTGCACATTTTCAAAGTTGATAATTAGCGGAGAGGGGTTTGCGATTAATATGTCACTGGGATAATGTGTGTTTCCTTTCATATTTTCTATAGATATTAGGGGTGTAAGGGTACACAAAAACCACGGTTCGGTACGTACCTCGGTTTTGAAGTAAAGGTTCAGTACGGTTTTCGGTACAGTGGGGGAAAGTTTGGCTTTCCATGTTCCACTCAGGGGCGATGGAGTGTGCCGTAACTAATTGTACTTGTAGGGCTGTCAACGAATATTCTATATTGAAATTAATAATCGACTTGTAATATTTTTTTTTTAATATAATAATAATTATATTAGATTGTGAAAAAAACAGACCCCGGTGGGCGGTCGTTAGTGGTTAACCTACCGTTGTATTCGTTCGGTACACTACACAGCCGTTCGGTGCGGTACACACTGAAACTTGTTCGATTCGGTACGGATATGTGTATCTTTACACCCCTAATAGATATAGATGCTCTTTGTCAAAGTGAGCTTCCTCTCCGGTTCATAGACTTCCAGGCAGCATGGAGGTAAAGGTCCAGTCAGTGATCCAAACAGAAACAAATGAGGAGACCCACCACCAAAAACAGTACATATCAGTTTTTATGTAGATTGCCTGTATGTTGTGGCTGTGAAATGTATATTTATGTTGGTTATGTTCATAACTATGAGTAACAGATCTATATTCCTATATACAGTGGGTTAACCCTTTCACTACCGCCCAACCGTCTGTAGTGTGGTAGTGAAAGGGTTAACCGTCTGTAGTGTGGTAGTGAAATGGTTAACCGTCTGTAGTGTGGTAGTAAAATGTTAACCGTCTGTAGTGTGGTAGTGAAAGGGTTAACCATCTGTAGTGTGGTAGTAAGTAAGTAAGTAAGTAAGTAAGTAAGTAAGTAAGTAAGTAAGTAAGTAAGTAAGTAAGTAAGTAAGTATTTATAAAGCACCTTTCATACATGTCATGTAGCTCAAAGTGCTGTACACAAACATAGGCATATATAACGATAAAAGCAATAAAGTCACAGTGATCAGTTAAGATCAATGTTTAAAAAAAATATATATAATAATAATAATAATAATAATAATAATAATAATAATAATAATAATAATAATAATAATAATAATAATAATAATAATAATAATAATAATAATAATAATAATAATAATAATAATAATAATAATAATAATAATAATAATAATAATAATAATAATAATAATAATAATAATAATAATAATAATAATAATAATAATAATAATAATAATAATAATAATAATAATAATAATAATAATAATAATAATAATAACGTAAAAATGAAAATAACGTAAAAATGAAAACATGAAAACAGTCATTTGCTTACCAGTTTGGGAGAACAGGTCCGCACAAACATGTCCGCTCAGTAGCAACCGGAAGTAGGAAATGCACTAAACCAATGCACTTGTACGGTAGGTAGCAATGTTAGCTCTTATAACGCTAGTGTAGTTACGTTTTTATTAGTGGTCAGAGTTGGGTCCATAAGACTTATCCAAGCCCCATGGATCCATCAGTGGTCGCGTATTGTGTGCGTATGTACCCGTTCCCTCATTTAAAGAGTTGGGTCCATAAGGCTTATCCAAGCCTTACGGATCCATCAGTGGTTGTGTATTGTGTGCGTATGTACCCGTTCCCTCATCTAAAGAGTTGGGTCCACAAGGCTTATCCTAGCCTCATGGATCCATCAGGTTTTTCCAAGCCATAACTATTTGTAAGCTAGACTGTATAGGTACGTTTTTAATTTTCCTTTAAAAATGTGTATGGAGCTGGCGTTTCTGATGTGTGTTGGTAGTGCGTTCCATAGTTTTGGGGCATAGTTGGCAAATGCCATACTTCCTATCCTCTTTTGGTTTCTGGGTGTGTCTAGTAAACCTGTAGTGGATGACCGTAGCGTTCTTGAGGGCAGATAACTAACTAGGGAATTTGCTATGTATTTTGGGCCTTGCTCATTAAGAGCTTTATATGTTAGGAAAAGGACCTTAAAATCAATTCTATGAGTTATTGGAAGCCAGTGTAGAGTGGCTAGGACTGGAGTGATATGTTCTCTTCTCCTTGTATGAGTTACTAATCGAGCTGCAGAGTTTTGGATAAGCTGAAGCTTCCCAATGGTTGCTTTGGGAAGACCAGTGAACAGTGCATTACAATAGTCAAGCCGACTTGATACAAAAGCATGAATCAGTGTCTCTGCATCCTTTTTATTTACGAAAGGTCTTACTTTCGCTATGTTTCTTAGGTTGAAGAATGACGTTTTCATGGCCTTATTTATATGAGACTTAAAGGTCAGGTCTGAGTCCAAGATGACACCTAGGCTTGTAACCTCAGTCTTTACATAGGATGACAGACTCCCCAGGTTTTCACACAGCACTTCCCTTTTCGCTTTTGGGCCGATCAATAGGATTTCGGTCTTGCTTTCGTTTAATTTTAGGAAGTTATTGTTCATCCACTTGTTTATTGCTAACAGACAATTTGTGATGGACTGTATGGCTGTAGTGTTATTTGGTTCTGCAGAGATATATAGTTGTGTATCATCAGCATAACTATGGAAGCATACATTGTGGTCTCGAATGATGTCCCAGAGGGGCAGCATATATAGTGAGAAGAGTAATGGACCAAGGCAGCTTCCTTGTGCAACTCCAAAGCTGCTGTCATGTTCCTCGGATACATTGTCTCCAAGCTTAACATAGAACCGTCTCCCCTTAATGTATGTTATGAGCCAATTTAGTACATGATCGGAAAAGCCAACCAGTCTTTCAAGACGACTGATCAGGATATTATGGTCAATCGTATCGAACGCTGCACTAAGGTCCAATAGGACAAGAATTGAGACTTTGCCAGCATCGGAGTTTAGCCTGAGGTCGCTAACTATTTTAGTAAGGGCAGTTTCAGTGCTGTGATTTGTTCTGAAACCTGATTGTAATTCCTCCATGATGTTATTATCTTTGAGAAAGGAGTTTATTTGTACTGAGACTATCTTTTCTAATATCTTGCTGATAAATGGAAGGTTCGATATTGGCCTATAGCTTTTTAGTTCGTTTACATCTAAGTTTGTTTTCTTTAGTAGTGGTTTTACTACAGCCGTTTTAAATGCATCTGGAAAAGTGCCTGTTTGAAGCAACATATTTATGATTTCAAGGACATGATTTGAGACACTATCGAACACCCGCTTGAGAAATGCTGTTGGTATAGGATCGAGGCAGGAGGTGGCAGAATTACACTCAGAGACAATCTTACAGAGGTCAGGTAATGTAATACATGTGAATTCCCCCATAGTTATCTCAGGTGGGTTTCCACTCACAGCCAGATCTATATCAGAGGCAATGCTTGCTCTAATCAATGTTATTTTTTCATTAAAGAAAACTGCGAACTCTTCACATTTTGTGGCTGATTGCTGCGGTATATGGGGGGGTGGCATGTTAATCAGCCGGTCGATGGTGGAAAAAAGTACCCTGGAGTTACCCATATTTTCTGAGATCATTTTGGAAAAATATTCCTTTCTCGCAAGTTGTATTGCCTTATTGTATGCGCCCATGGCGTCTTTGTATAAATTAAAGTGAGCTGTGAGTTTGAATTTCCTCCATTTTCGCTCGGCTATCCTACATTTTCTCTTGTTATCTTTAACATTGGTTTTATTTAACCATGGAGAGATTCTATCAGTTTTTACCTTTTTAACCTTCAGAGGGGCAACAGTATCTAACACTGTTGACAAGGTGCTGTGGAAGTTTAAGGAGGATTCACTGCATTGGTCATATGATTTCATCATACTAGAGAATTTTGCTTCAGCTCTAGCGTCCAGAAGCCTTCTGTGAACTAGGAATTCGCTTCTGGTCTTATGTAATATTAGGCTTGTACCATAGAACACACAATAATGGTCAGAAATTGGAATTTGTTTTACTGATACATTCTCAATGTTTAGCCCTGTTGTTATTAGTAGGTCCAGAGTGTTGCCATGTTGGTGGGTGGCCTCGTGAACATGTTGCATCAGTCCAAAACTGTCCAGTAGGTTCAGAAACTCGCAACCCCTGGGGTCATCCTTTTTGTTGATATGAATGTTTAGATCTCCATTAAGAATGATTCTATCATACCTGGTAATGCAGATCGATATGAGTTCTGAAAATTCCTGTATGAAGAGTGGCGAGTACCTTGGTGGTCGATACAATGTCACACATACTACTGGCATTTCTGTTTTCAATACAATAGCAAGGTATTCAAATGATAAAAAATTTCCCAGGTCAATATCACTGCACACAAATTGAGTGGAGATGATTGCTGCTATTCCTCCTCCCCTCCCACTCTGTCTGTTTGATTGATAGAATTTAAAATTGGAAGGGCAGGTCTCAATCAGTGTTGCTACACCAGTGATGTTGTCTAGCCATGTCTCTACTAAAAACATACAATGTACACCATGTTTTACTATGAGTTCATTTATCAGAAATTATTTTTGTTTCAGCGCTCTAACGTTGAACAGTGCTAGTTTTAGCTGTACGGGTTCTGTAGTGGGGCGTGATACAGTCTGTGGTTGAACACTGATATTGATAAGGTTCGATTTACATATGGGACGTGATAATGAGTAATTGATTAGTCTTCTGGTGATCAGAATCGGGATGACACTCAACGTGTTTCTTTGTAGCTTAGGCTGCTTCTGTATATAGTCTACAGAGCTAGATATGGTTGGTTGTCAGGCCAGTGATGCTACACATTGTGTGACGTTATGTATTAGCACATTTACCCCCGATATGTTTGGATGGATGCCATCGGGTCTGTAATGGTATTTCCTGGACCAGAGCAGATCAAAGTTATTTATATAGCAAAGTCCTATAGTAGTACAGTAGGTCTGCAGCCATTTGTGCAACCAGAACAGACGGCTAAATCGCTCAGATCCACGACCTATGGATGGAATGGGGCCAGACACAATGCATATTTTTCCAAGGCTTTCAATAGTGAGTATTAGTGATTCAAAGTCAGATTGGAGTTTAGCGGATTGTCTAGCCATTACGTCATTTGCTCCGATATGAATGATAACGGTGTGGGCGGACGGATATCTGTCGATGATTTCGGGAGTACACTCTAGTAAGTCAGTAACTTTTAAACCGGAAAAACAATATGTAATGCTGTGTGGTATTTGCAAAAACCTGGTGATGGAATCTCCGATGAGTAGGATCTCTGGCTGTTCATGGATGCATCCCCCGTCATAGATGGCCAGGTTTCTATGGTGAAAAGCCGCAGGAGTAGCGTCTGCATTGCTGGCGGAGTGAAAAGTTAACCTTCTGTAGTGTGGTAGTGAAAGGGTTAACCGTCTGTAGTGTGGTAGTGAAAGGCCCTTCTGTAGTGTGGTAGTGAAAGGGTTAACTATCTGTCCAAGAGTATTTTTGTTATGAATAAAGTAAAGGATGTGTTAGAGTATGAGGCAATGAGAACACTCTACTGCTCACTCATCTCACCTTATATCAGTTATTGTGTTGAAGTATGGGGGAATACTTATGGAACTAATATAAAACCATTATATATACTACAGAAGAGGGCTGTACGAATCACACATAAAGTGAGTTATCGAGAACACACAAATATATTATTTATTAAATCTAGAATAATTAAACTTGAAGACATGGTTAAGTTTCAAACAATGTTAATTATGTTTAAGGCAAGAAATAATACACTGCCAGAAAAACTACAAAATCTTTTTCATTTAGAAAGTGAGTTTAGTAGGAGAAAATACAATTTTAAACATCAGTTTGCACGTACCACACTTAAACAGATGTGTCCTTCAGTTATTGGTGTAAAGTTGTGGAATTTTCTCCATAGCGAGTGTAACTGAGGGGTACAATTCCCTGACTGTATTGAGAGTATGGTATATTAAACCACTACTTAGTTATGTACTTTAATTACTGGCCATACAGTACATGAATATATATGGTGAACACCCACACAAGAATACGGCAATGACACATAAAGTTCTATTTGGAGGGTATTTATTATTATCAGAGCAAGCAACGTTAGGTTACAGATTGAGAATTATACTCGCGCTTGTAAGGCGAAGAACACACGTAAAGTAGGTCAAGAGCGTAAGTCAATGAGAATAGTAAGATGGGTCTAAACTGACGCCACCTGTGGCATAGCAATTACATAAGGCACACTAGTACCAGCTGGAGACACTGGGGGGTTCCCACCGGGTGTAAGGCCGGCAGGGTAGAGGAATGTTCGGGTGCAAAGTCTGGGTCAACGCGGAATAACGAGGCTCCAGATACAGGAGCCAGTGCAGTACTCCCTTGATCAGTAGACAAAGCAACAGCTATAATCCAGTATGCTCGACAGCATGGATGAAAGCTAGCCAGCCTCTTCCTAGAGGCGGGCTCGAGTGATGCTCCTCACGGGGGGTAGATCCCACACGATAGTGGGGTAGACGGTTCTCTGCTCCAGCAGTCACGGTACCAAAGCAATATAATCCAACCAGAAAAGGTTCTGCAGTCGCCGGTGTAGGTTCTCCGGTGTACATATCCAACGGTTCTCGTCTAGGACTCCTCGGGTGGGGGCACGAGTTTAGGCCGCCCAGCCTGGATAAGTGCACTAGCTATATACACGACGAACCGGTGGTGATGCTGGTCACTGAAGAACGGTAGCCGCACGATACACTATAAATGATAGACTATTACTTCACATTAGAATAAGTCGAACTCAACGGTACTGCGTTAAACTCTGACACTTTAGCAATCTATTCGCACGCGGTTCTCAAGGCTCTATACAGAGGCAAAGTTGCCCACTTCACTGCACGTTGTCTCGTGGTGAAGGCTTTACTAGTAATGAACGAATTGCTGCTGTTTCCACCTGCGCCGTATTTATACGTAAGGTGAATTATCTAGTGCCAACCTCAGTTCTGTCTCGTATTACTGCGCAAACCTGGACATGTTGAGACATGCCTTGGCGTTGCCTTTGAACTTGCCGTTGGGGGTATGGTCGTTGGCGCCTAGGGGTCGCTGTCCAATAGGAGAGCGAATATTATGGTCTGGTTTTGTACCCAGGTAAAGGGATATTCCGTGTATATATACAAAGAATATACAAGGGATATCAAACAATAAATATATATATTCGGTTTAATCTGACCCTTTGTAACAGCGAGCTTAAGGGATGTAATAGTGTTTATCAATTCAAAAGAATTTATAAAAAAAAAATATTTAGTCAGTATGAAA
Organism: Notolepis coatsorum; assembly: GCF_963971535.1. NCBI lineage: Eukaryota > Metazoa > Chordata > Actinopteri > Aulopiformes > Paralepididae > Notolepis > Notolepis coatsorum. The sequence goes on along the minus strand of NC_140168.1, from coordinate 139,577,392 downwards.
ATCAAATGTGATCTGAATAGTGAGATCTTTTCTTTTTTTTTCTTCTCTTTCTTTTCTTCTTTATTCTTTATCATTATTATTATTATTAAATGTTTTCTTGTTTAACTGTGGATTGTGTGTTTCTTTTATAATGGTATAAATGATTATTTGTGTAAATTAGGTTGTACGCCGACCATTAAGTAAATACTTGTTAGTTTAGGAATAAAGGGCAGGTAACTATAAGATTTATTCTTCTTCCTGCTCCTTTTGTCCATGGAATGACTATTTATGATTGTGTAATGAAGAAACTATGCTTGTATGATTCCATGTGGCAAATAAAAACTCTGAACTGAACTGAACTGAACTGTAGTGTGGTAGTGAAAGGTTAACCTTCTGTAGTGTGATAGTGAAAGGGTTAACCTTATGTAGTGTGGTAGTGAAAGGGTTAACCTTATGTAGTGTGGTAGTGAAAGGTTAACCTTCTGTAGTGTGGTAGTGAAAGGGTTAACCGTCTGTAGTGTGGTAGTGAAAGGTTAACCTTCTGTAGTGTGGTAGTGAAAGGGTTAACCGTCTGTAGTGTGGTAGTGAAAGGGTTAACGTTAGGTTATAGCTATAACCAAGTTCTGTTAATTAGGGGTGACGCTTGGCATCACACTGCACTCCCTCGCGTACGTGCACGCGCACTGAATAAATTCCACAAATGTACCTTTAATACCAGTATTAGTCTGACCACACCCCTCATCAGCTTACCTTCATAAGCAGGTGTGTGGTCACCTGCTCTCCTCCTTCCCAAGCTTTCACCACAAGGTGAGGTCAAGGGCTGCAGCGGCCGTCTGATGCCAAGCGTCACCCCTAATTAACAGAACTTGGTTATAGCTATAACCTAACGTTCTGTTCCATTAGGGGCTCTGCTTGGCATCACACTGCACAAAGGGAGGCCAAGCGGAGCCGCTGGCTGACAAATACACCCCACTGAAGGCCCCCCACAACCAACAGAACAGGGAGGGCCGAGCCCCCCCGACCCCCCCTAATGGAGGGCACCCCCCCTATTAGAGGTCTACCGAGAGGGCGACGGACCCGACCGCGCGAAGAGGCACTCAAGCAACTCAACGCACAGGGTGAGCAGACCGTGGCTTGACCCCACGACTACACCCACGCACAACCCGCATGCCACCCGGGAACAAACGTAGGAAACAACCTCGTTACAGCCCCCAGAATCACGGGATCAAGGGCAAACCCAACCCCGTGGCAAGGCCGTAGCAGCGGAGCACGAAGGAAGACCCAGACCCACCAAAAGGACTGGACTCCCTGGAATGGGGGCCCGGAGAAGTCCATGATGCCAGCATCAAGACCCCACCAGGTGGGCACCTAGTGACCCCGCCCCCCACATCGCCAGCGTATTTGGACAAAGGCCCCTCAGCCGAGCGGGCCCTGTCCTCCCCAACAGTACACCGCTTGGAACACAGGCCCTGCAACAGGCAGACAGCATGGTCGTAACACACAAGAGTTAACCAACGGAAGCAGGCAGTGCACCGGGAAAAAAGACCAGGCAACAGGCTGTCAACCCAAGCCTGGAGACTGCGGACGAGGCAGGCGCCAGAAGGACAGCTGAACACAGCCGCCCCGGCGGAAGGGGCGTATGCTGGCGTTGTCGCATAACCAAGCCTTAAACAGCATGTCAGAAGTGGGATTCAAACCCATGCCTCTATTCAGAGACCAGAAGCCCCATTGCTATGGAAAGTTTTACCTTGAGTCTGGCTCCTTAGACCACTCGGCCATCCTGACAGCTGCCCACAGAGAAGGCCCATATGATCGGCAGACGTCATGAACGTGCAGGGGCACCCTCAACCGGAGAACCGGGAGTTGACACTGCAGCAACACACCAGAGAACCAACCACCTAGGCATTACCCCATGCAATGGTTGGTCCCATAACCCCTCAGGAAAGAAACCCCAAAAACACACCTGCGGCACCGCCGCAGCCCGCGTTCTGGTTTCCAACAGGGCTATCCCGGGCCTACGGGTCAACGAACATTACCCCGGACCGGGCCCGGTGATACGGGGGGCACAGGGTCCCCCGAGGAGGTTAAAACCACCCCAACAGGCCCCTCTGCGCCAAGCGCAAGAGAAGAGCGTAAAAATGGAAGACCAGCCCCAGCACCCCGCACTCGGTATTCCCAGGAGGTCACCCAACCAAGTACCAACCAAGACCAACCCGCACAGCGGCCGAGATCCGACGAGATCGGGCGCGTACAGGTTGGCACGGCCGTAAGCCATTACGACAGTGCAGAATACAAACGCACCTAACAAGGGTTCCATAACGCTCAACCCTGTGACACCCGGACCGACCTAGCATTTTTCCCCCTGAAAAAAACCCAAGTCCCTCAGGGTACCAGAACAGCAGATCTGCATCCCCAGCGGACAACGGGTGCAACTGATCTGGACCAGCGTGACCAGAACCAGTCCCGTGCCCTAATCACGCCGACCTGCCAACCCCAGGAGAAGGGGCAGATATGCGTGTTGATCCCAACATAAAAAGAAGGCGCCACCCAGACGTGTCGGTACGAACCGCGCCCGGTGGCCCACCCCTAGGGCGTGAGACCCTTCCCCATATGTCCAGACCCATTCCGTCATCATCCCCTGACATGAACGGGAACCCATCGACAACCACACAGGGTGTCGGAAGAGGAAAAAAATACCCATCCCAATTGCTTCATAAAAACGCTGTTTCAACCCCAAGCAATCAAGGCGCGCCAGTCAGCCAATGCCCCAAAAGCACATCCTGAGCTAGCACTATGTGTGCGTTTTGACATACCCACATCAACAATAGGCCGTTTAGACCACCATATTGAATCCCCAAGACGCCATGGGGAACGACAAGAGGGGCGAGATGCAATCAACTCCATGAATGAATGAATGAAAAAATTTACCCAACAGACTGCAGAAAGGGTACAACCCAGTACGGCAATACACACAATAGGTTAAGGGGAGGCAGACCTGAGAAAGACGTTAGTCTTGTTTCCATCAGGGACCCTCATTTCTAATCCATCATAGACACATTCAACTCTTTATAAAAATAAAGAAAAAGCATCACCCGTATGACCCAACTGCATAGCTGGGAGTAAAAAACCTGTTTTCACATGATTTCAATCCAGTCACTCTTTTTAATCAGAGTGTAAGACCAGACCCTCCCAGAAACACCTTCCCACATGAGACCATAGCCATGAAAAAGATATGTAAACTGTGAGTCACGTGACCAATCGACTCAAGTTGACACATAAACCGGGCGCAGCAGAACTGTGAGCCCTACGCCCTAACCTCGACATCTTTAAGACACCAGCTCATGGAAGGCGTCGCCATAGCAACACCGCTACAACGGGCGGGGAAACCTGCCGGCTCCTGTCATGTAATAGGAGTCGGTAGAATACCCCTCCCCCCCCCCCCCCCCTGCCAAGCACTGGCTTGGCCCTGACTGGCTCAGCAGAAGAGATCAAAAATCCCCTAAACCAATCAAGTGGGAAAGGAGGGGTTTATTCAACACCCCCTCCCGAAAAAACACCCTTTATCCCTACACACAGAAAAACAACCGTAGCCATCTTGAAAAACCTCCGGTAGAAAGCAAAGCATAGCGAAGCTAATACAATGTCCGCTACCCACAAAATGTGTAAAGGTTTTACAACAAAAACACAAGTCGCCTGTGCGTGAATCCTATACCCGTTGACTATGTCGTACATAGGAAAAACGCTGATCGAGAGTAAACGGCTAGGCCGTGAAATGTGTGTGTACGAGTATTACTGCAACTAAACAACACAGCATTGTGAAACACATATACTTAGTTCAAGCAATGGAATAACACCAGTTCTACCTGTATGTGGAGCATCAAGCTAAATAGAACCTATTACCGAGTGTACGTTGCAGACCTTGCTTAACCTCGTAACACAACACGACTCATCCCACAACGTAAAAGGGCAGATTCATATATACACAACCCCACCATATGAATTGTTTGAAGAAACACACAGTTTGTTCGGCCAAAACACAGTCCCCCTCCATCGGGGAACTTTTTTATTTAACTAATTAAAGCGTGTCAAGGCACAAAATCATAGAGGGGCCGGGGAGGGTGTAGAGGAGAGGGGACACAGAGGGGAAAAAGTCACTTTTAACGGCGTCTGCCACTTCGCGCCGCTCGAGTCTTGCCACCCCGAGGAGCCCCGGAGGGACGGTAGGTTACAGTCTGCTGGACACGACGTTCCCTACCGTCTCCTCCGGTCTGGGATGGGCCGGCGGTGGCAGAAGCGCCATGTCGTCCCCTGGCCCTCTTGGCAGGGCCAGCAGCGGCGGCGGAGGCAGTGGTAGCGGCGACGGAGACAGCTCGACGTCGTGGAAGCCTTCTGACTCCACCGGCAAGGACGGGAGGCGGAAAATGGGGTTGGAGAATGGACCTCTCCTCTGCCATCTCTCTGCATGTTGAGGACATCAACCGCAGGGCCTTCCCGAATAGGCCAGCGTCGGAGAGGGCGGCCGTCAGAAGAGGAGCTCTCTTCTTCTCTGGCACACGGGCCTGCTCCAGCCAAAGGTGACGCTGGCCCAGGGTGGCCAGGGCGCGCACTTTCCCCATGGCTATGGCCAGCACCTGGGAAAGGTGCAGGACAGCTCCCGCAGCCTGGGTGATCTGATCGCATTTCACCTCGTTCAGATCCGTGCCGCCCGTCATTATCCCCGATACAAATCTAGCCAGGTGGGCGATGTTAGACGCCGCAGCTAGCGATTGTGTACCAGCGATGAATGACTGGTCACCCCAATAAGCCAATCGCCTAGCCGATTTCCCCTGGAGGACCGGCTTGCATAGTGGTTCCCACACCATATCCGGACAGAGGAGCGCGGCCATCGGACTGTCAAGCCGAGGCACGCCCTCCCCCATACCTTTGACCAACCCCGACACCCGCGTAACTGGTACGTAGGCAGGAGTTAGTCCCATGATGTTGGACACCGCCTGACCCCGACGAACATAGGCCCCCATCGATGGGAAAAATGGGTAGACAACGTCCACCCCTCTCACTGGGGGACGCTGCCAGGGATGGCCTATGAGGTCATCAGGGACAGGTGCAGGCAATGGCAGCGGCAACGGTACGCCGTTTGCGGCGGCGGCTACCGCCATGAGCTCGGGAAACAAGGCCCGCAGTTCCCCCTGCGAACCTTCCTCCACCGACCCCGCATCCCTCACATACAGCAGGCTGAGACTGGTCAAGGAGCCACAGTCTGATGTGGCCGACAGTAGGGCATCCTGCTGATGAGGCCAAGGTGGTTCCTCGACATCCTCGAACAGGGCGCCCCATGGAGCCATTTCCCCCCCCTCCGGGGTCTCCTGAGGAGGAATACTCTCCTCCACGGGGCCGTCATACAAAAACCCGTCCGCCTCGTCCATGAAGTCCTCAGTCTCCATTGGAAATCCAGAGCCGGACGCGTCTTCGCTGGTCTCCAGCAGTTCCCCAAACCCAGGCCGTTCGCGCCTGCACGCCACCATCTTGCGACGTGAGCGAGCAGACGCGAAAAGTTTGCGTCGCAAATCCTCTGGCTCCAAGACAACCCCCCGTTCACCAACGGGCGATTCCCCAGAACCAGAGGAACCAGAGTCGAGATCAGGCCATCGCCGGAGCGACGGCACCGAACCCTCGGCTCTTCGGTGAGGCAAACTATCCACCGGCAGTATCCCGGGCTGGGTCGGCAACCACGAGAGTGGCAACAGCCCAGCACCGAAGCGCACGACGGAGGCGGGAATGGAGAACCGCTGGTGAAGAGTAGGTCTAGCGGGTCTACTCTCCGCGGAACACATTATGACCCAACTTTTTCTTGTACAACAGATGTGAGAGAAGAAAAAATTAAGCACAATGTAAACCCGTCACAACTCTTTTCAACTAACAACACGTCAAGTGGGGTACTACCGAGGCACTTCCTTGTGGTGAAAGCAAGAAGGAGGAGAGCAGGTGACCACACACCTGCTTATGAAGGTAAGCTGATGAGGGGTGTGGTCAGACTAATACTGGTATTAAAGGTACATTTGTGGAATTTATTCAGTGCGCGTGCACGTACGCGAGGGAGTGCAGTGTGATGCCAAGCAGAGCCCCTAATGGAACAGAACCTTCTGTAGTGTGGTAGTGAAAGGTTAACCGTCTGTAGTGTGGTAGTGAAAGGCCCTTCTGTAGTGTGGTAGTGAAAGGTTAACCTTCTGTATTGTGGTAGTGAAAGGTTAACCTTCTGTAGTGTGGTAGTGAAAGGGTTAACCGTATGTAGTGTGGTAGTGAAAGGTTAACCTTCTGTAGTGTGGTAGTGAAAGGTTAACCTTTTGTAGTGTGGTAGTGAAAGGGTTAACCTTCTGTAGTGTGGTAGTGAAAGGGTTAAGAAAGTTCCAAATAGCTTATTTTACAGATCAAACTCTTCAAGAATAATATGAACGTTGATACGGTACAAAAAAAAGAAAATAAATCACGGACCGGGGCTTTAAATGTGTAACTCTAATGGTATTTCCGTGTGTTTCTGGGTGTAATGAAATAACGTCTCCTCCTGCTACTCTATATGTCAATAGGAATCATGCCTTTGTGATTCAGACGCAGAAAAAAACAAATGAGATTGAGCCTCTAATGGTGTACCTGGTGATGGGCCTGCCTTCGCAGAGAGGCACACGATCTCACCCACAATGCAACACAAATGCATGAATAATGGGTTTAGCCCCGGTAGATATCCCGCCATTGCAGGTCTATCTGTGATGGAAGGTGCATTTTATGGCACAAGAGAAGGCCAGACAAACAATGAATCATAGCCCAGGCATCTGTAAAAACAAGATTCGGTAAACAAGATTCCCAGCGTTTTAAGCCCCCCCCCCCCCCCCCCCAAAAAGAGCATGTGTTCAATGTCTCCAAACATTAATCATTCAAATGAAGTCTGCAGTCATGACGCCCCCCCCCCGCGCTCGTTTGTCGACGGAAATGGATTTTCACAAAAGCAGGAAGCCAGTTCTGTATCGTTAGTGGCTTAGCTTGGCATCACTACTGCACTATCTCGCGTACGTGCACGCGTACTGAATAAACCACAAATGTACCTCTAATACCAGTATTAGTCTGACCACACCCCTCATCAGCTTACCTTCATAAGCAGGTGTGTGGTCACCTGCTCTCCTCCTTCTCGCTTTCACCACAAGGAAGAAGTGCCTCGGTAGATCCCCACACTTGACACCATGATGGAAGAAATTGGATTAGGAACAGCTTGGGAAACAAGGATACGTTGACATCATATCTTTATTTTCTCTCTCACTATTTTCGAGAAAATACGGCGATATTGTCTTCGTACTGGAGTGTCTAGAAGATGATGATCATTCTAAAAACCCTCCACCGGTTTTCGTATTGGGAGCACGCCGCTGCATGCTTCTCAACTGCAGTTCCTTGCTGTGTTTGTTGGGGTGAAACCTGTCAGGCCACAGCTGAACTGTCGGACATGCCGCTGTTGTGAGGAGCGGTGCGTTCCAGGTTGGGTGAGTAGTGTTTGCTGGCGGGCTCCACTTGTCTGTTAGTGCTATGGGGGCTACTTGACAAAGTTTATGGAAACCGGCCCCAGGCTAGGGTCCTTTGTTTAGCCGCCTAGGCGACAGAAGACCTTGGTCTGAAGACCATTATAGTTTTAACTAGTGGGCCGCGACCATTGACACTGGTGATCCCTGTGTGTTCTGGACGAGTGGATTCTCTCTGTCACCGTGTTAAGGCCCCATCTTTCATATCCAAATGAGAGTATTCCTTCACGAGGGGATATGTGCATGTAATGTGCGATAGCGGCAGATTCATGTTCAAAGTCAGCTATACAGGCCAGTTGGTACTGTGCTGATTCCGCCGGACGTGGTAATGTCACCGTTGTGAAGCGGTGTTGACGTCTTGTTTTCTCTTTTCTCTTAAAAAGTGAGGAGAGGTTCAGAACGGCGGCCTGTCTGGGTGAGTGTTATGTCATTGTTTACATGTTCATAGCTTACGGTTAGCCGGTCAGTGGCCTGGCGCGGGGTAGCTTAGCTTCTCGCGCGCCGCCGGGAGCTCGCTTCTGATCGCGTGCGTCGTTAGATCGGCGTCTCGCGAGCGGAAGCAATAGCACCCGAACGGTTGGAGCAGCCGTTAGCTTGATGCTATTCTGTTGAACGTGCTTTGATTTTAACATGTTTTACACTCTTGACCACGACGTCATCCTTGACAGGGGATGTTCGTCGACCCTGCCCTGAGCCTGGACGGGGATTGCGTCAACAAAGAGGACTGTAGCGACTGGTTGGAGCGGCGACGCTGCCCGGATCGAACAACACAGGACGGCTGTGTTCTACGGTGTCTTGTGACTGCACTTCGCTGATCTGCGTTCCGGGTAGGTACGGGGTTGGCCAGACCTCATAACACGTCTTCTGGTTTTACTTTGCTAAATGTATTGTGAATAACGGTGTTTTTTCCCAAAACGTGTGTTGTTGCAATGCATTTGGGATACGTTGCGGGTTATGTGTGAGCTGTTTTTGTCACTGGCAGTTAGCTTCTCCGTGCAGATCGTGATGTATTGATCTGGTTGTTGTGTGAGAAACATCATGGTGTTTATGTGTACCGTGTACTCACTACTAAGGCAACTAACCTATGAAGCTATGCTTGGTGACAAGTGAGTAAAAGAATGTTCTTTCTCAGACTGTAATGACAATGAACAGTGAGTTCACACATTAACAGGTTTTCCTGTTTTAACTGGCCGTATTGAGGGTAAAATAGGAGGATTGTGTTTTCCCCCCCGGTTCCCTGGGGACTTTATCACCTCCTATCAGACATGTTGTGCATTGATTGTGTCTTTTGTGTGGTAGGGATACGATGTAACTCTTAGCTTGATTGCTGAGGTTGTGCTAAATCTGCTGGAGAAACTTATTTCCTAAAGGGAAATTGGTTTGGTTGCTGTCATGTGTGCTTAGCAAGGCCTGTGGTCGATACTAATCAAGAATGATGTATTCTCTCATTGTGGAAAAAAACGGCGTTCCTCTGTTGAGTGTTTTTGCCATTTTTTGTAGGTGATGATGGGTTGTGTGTGTCATGTGACCTACAACTGGGTTGTACTGGCCACAGAAGCACATGTGTATGTTGGACCGGGGTTCTTAGAGCCCTCTCTATTCTGTGTTTTTCCTTAGTAAAAATCAGATAGCAGGTTAGCTCATGCGCTGTGTGGAGCTGTGAAAAGCTTCATAGAGCTGACTATGACTGTGTCATATTCTCTTTTTGTCGTTACGCCGTATCATGGGTGTGGGGTCGTAAAGGGGTGAACTGGTAACCTTTCCTCTCCCCATTGTTCTGTCGGTCAGGGGTACACCCCCTGTCCTTCAAGGTTCCCGTCACGTGGCGGTTCGGCACGTTACGGGGGGGGGGGGGGGGGGGGGGGAGGGAGTTCCTGGTCCCACGGCCTGGTATATTGGGCGTGTGCACCGCAGGAATTCCCCCGCCATAGAGTACGTCACTGTGCGCGTCTCTGTTGGTAGGACTTCCGTGTGCTGTTCAGGTCCATGTGATGGATCTGTTTTCAGGGGGGGTGGTCAGGGCTCCTCCTCACCAAGCGCCTATTCAGGCCTTCTGTGAGTTCGGACTCCTTCTTCCATGTGAGGAAGCCTCCATCAGAGTACAGAGCCTTCCTCCTCAGATTGTCAAAGTGAGTGGACCCTCTAGAAGGGTCCTTTTCTATTGTATGTATATTCGATTCAATTCGTTTATTGAGTGTGTATGGGTTCGGTGCCTCTTCCCCGGAGGCCCTAAAACCAGTTTTTTACATGGCTCAAGGTGCAATATATTCTTTTCAATCTGTACAGCTCGCGTGGGAAGTCTCTCTGGGGATCCCCGTCTCTTTCCTATGGGAGGGTGGTGGGATGTAAAAATGTGAACATTTTTTACCCCGGCTGTGTAGACTGGGATACATACTGTTGATGCTTCCTTCTTTCTATTCCAGAAGTGTTGGAGTTAGGGAGTGTCACACCCCTCTTGTCGTTCCCCTGGGCGCCTTGGGGATTCAATGACAGGTCTAAATAGCCTGTTCATTGATGGGGGTGTGTCCCGACGCACGTATAGTGCTAGCTCGCTGTAAACAGGCGATTGACTGGCACGCCTTGGTTGCTTGTGGTTGAAACGGCGTTTTTATAAAGCAACTGAGATGGGGGTTTTTCCTCTTCCGACGACCACATCCCATGACCTGGGTGGGTTGTCGACGGATTCTCGTTCATGTCTGGGGGATGATGACGGGATGGATCTGAACATATGTAGTGGGGTCTCACGCCCTTGGGGTGGGCCACCAGGCGCGGTTCGTCCGAACGTCTGGGTGGCGCCTTCTTTTCATGTTAAGATCAACACGCATATCTGCCCTTCTCCTGGAGTAGGCATGTCGGCGTGGTTAGGGCACGGGACTGGTTCTGGTCACGCTGGTCCAGATCAGTTGAACCCGTTGTCCGCCGGGGATGCAGATCTGCTGTTCTGGTACCCTGAGGGACTTGGGCTTTTTTCAGGGGGAAAAATGCCAGGTCGGTCTGGGTGTCACAGGGTTAAGCGCTATGGAGACCCTGGTTGGGTATGTTTTTACTCAGCACTGTCGTCATGGCTTACAGCCATGCCATTCTGTACGCGCTCGATCTCGTCGGATCTCGGCCGCTACACAGGTTGGTCCTGGTTAGTACTTGGTTGGGAGACCGCCGGGGAATACCAGGTACGGTGTGCTTAGGGGCTGGTTCTCCATTATTTTTCGCTCCTCTCTCACGCATGGCGAAGAGGGGCCTGTGGGGGTGGTTTTTTGACCTCCTCTGGTGACCCTGTGCTTCCCGTACCGCCAGGCCCGGTCCGAAGTGATGTTTGCGACCCGTAGGCCTGGGTTAACCCTTTTTGGAAACTGAAACACTTGTACTGCGGTATAGCCGGTGTATACCCGCAGGTGTGTTTTGGAGTTTTTTCTTGAGGGGTTATAGGAACAACCACCGCATTGGGTAACACCGAGGTGGTTGATTCCCTGGTGTGTTGGAGCAGTGTCAACTCCCGGGTTCACCGTTTGAGGGTGCCCCTGCACGTTCATGACGTCTGCCAATCGTGTCAGCCTTCTCTGCCTCGACCCCTCTGGGTGGGGGTTGTTAAATGGAGGCTTGGTCATGCAACACCGCCAGCTTACGCTCCTTCCGCCGGGGCGGCTGTGTTCAGCTGTCCCCTCTGGCGCCTGTCTCGTCCGCAGTCTCCAGGCTAGGGTTAACAGCCTGTTGCCTGGTTTTTCCCCGGTGCGCTGCCTGCTTCCGTTGGTTAACCTTTTTTGTGTGCTTACGGCCATGCTGACTGCCTGTTCTGCAGGGTCAGTGTGCCAGGCGGTGTACTATTGGGGGGACGGGGCCCGCTCGGCTTACGGCCATACCGACCTGAACACGCCCGATCTCGTCCGATCTCGGAAGCTGGGCAGGTTCTGGCCTGGTTGGTTCCGCCTGGGAATACCAGGTGCAGTAACTGAGGGGCCTTTGTCCGAATACGCTGGCGATGTGGGGGGCGGGGCACTACGTGCCCACCTGGTGGGGTCTTGATGCTGGCATCATGGACTTCTCCGGGCCCCCATTCTAGGGAGTCCAGTCCTTTTGGTGGGTCTGGGTCTTCCTTCGTGCTCCGCTGCTACGGCCTTGCCACGGGGTTGGGTTTGCCCTTGACCCCGTGATTCTGGGGGCAGTAACGAGGTTGTTCCTCCGTTCGTTCCCGGGTGGCATGCGGGTTGTGCGTGTGTGTAGTCGTGGGGTCAAGCCACGGTCTGCTCACCCTGTGCGTTGAGTTGCTTGAGTGCCTCTTCGCACGGTCGGGTCCGTCGCCCTCCCGTGACGTCCCTAATAGGGGGGCTACCCTCCATTAGGGGGGGTCGGGGGGGCTCGGCCCTCCCTGTTCTGATGGTTTTGGGGGGCTGTCAGCGGGGTGTATTTGTCAGCCAAGTGGCTCCGCTTGGCCTCCCTTGTGCAGTAGTGATGCCAAGCTAAGCCACTAACGATACAGAACGTTAGGTTATGACTATAACCAAGTTCTGTTAGTTAGGGGCGATGCTTGGCATCAGACGGCCGCTGCAGCCCTTGTCCTCACCTTGTGGTGAAAGCTTGGGAAGGAGGAGAGCAGGTGACCACACACCTGCTTATGAAGGTAAGCTGATGAGGGGTGTGGTCAGACTAATACTGGTATTAGAGGTACATTTGTGGTTTATTCAGTACGCGTGCACGTACGCGAGATAGTGCAGTAGTGATGCCAAGCATCGCCCCTAACTAACAGAACTTGGTTATAGTCATAACCTAACGTTTCCTTCCCTCTGCCAACAGAAGATCTATTTACATATCGTGCTTTATATTTATTTATATTCTATTTCTTTGTGCTCTTTCCCACGGTGTAATAAAACGAGGGGGAGGAGGCGTCTTCTGGTAATTAGCTGGACCTCCTGCAGACGCCTCTGTGTTTTTAAAAGTCATCTGAATGTTAATTGTCGGGTAGAAGCACCTTCTCTGGCGGTGGGGGGTGGGGGGATATAATTAGGAGCAGGCTAAGGAGAACCTGCAAAAGCCAGGTGTTGAAGGAAACAGAGTTATATTCACTGAAGGCTTAAATATCTGGAATACGTCATCAGTATGCACCCAAAATTATAACAACAATCTTTAAAAAGATCTATTAGCCCAGAAGGCAACCAGCCACCGCTAAGAGCACAGAGCTTCACGTTCTAGAGGCCACTTGATCAGAACATAGAGCCATTTACCTTTTACTTTTACTCTGAATGGTATATAATGACATTAAAATCTTTTATTGCCTATATTTATTGTAACTAGGGATGTTCGATATTGGCTTTTTTACCGATACCGATATACCGATATTGTCCAACTCTTAATTTCCGATACCGATATATGCAGGGTCCCCCCCCCAGGTCATTAACATTACATATCTCTTGTTGTGGAATTAACACAACATTATGCATACTTTTGACAATAAATACTTGCTTGCCTGGGTAAATAAAGGTTAAATAAATATTTTAAAAAAAAAGCAAAAAGATTTTATTTTTGTTTTGGAAAACCGATACAGATAATTTCCGATATCACATTTTTTTAATGCCAATATCGGTAGGCCGATAATATCGGACATCACTCATTGTAACGTATGATATAACCGAGAGGGCACACAGACCCCCATCTGAAGCTTTGTTTACACCGATTGTTTTTCTCATATTTATATATTTAGAGTAGTGCTGTCAGGCGATTAAAAAAATTAATCTAATTAATTACAGGATTTGTAATTAATTAATCTAATTAATCGCATTTTAATCGCATTCCCATTTTATGCCTCATATTCTATATTCTATAATCATATTTCAAATTGCATGTGTCCGGATGGCAGAATTCAGTACTGTATCTACAAAACCTTCTGTTTAATCATCTTCCATCTATTAATTTGCTTAGATTTTTCAGGTCTGGTCAATTTGAGCATGGTGTTATTCACAGTCAAAGATAAAAAAATAATTGATATTCTCATTTGGTTCATTACAATTTACTCAAAATAAAATGTTCATTCAATCAATCACCGCGCAGATTGATTGATTGAATGAAAATGTTATTAACAGATTGCAGAATGGGTACAATACAGTACGGCTCAATACACACAATTGTTAAGGGAATGCAGACCAGAGAAAGACTTTCGTCTTGTTTACATCAGCGTCCCCCATTTTCAATTCATAATGAATTGTAAGTAAGGGTGCAACTTGCACCGTGCAATCCATTCTTTTTGGATCTAGCCCACAGTATTTCTGACACTGGGAATACATTCCCTGAGATTCATAGATGTCCCTAGAATCAGATACCAAGAACATGCAAATGTACCATATTAAAAAAAAATCTGTAAATGTGTATTCTACATGCTTATGGAATGAATGAGATACAACAAATATATAATAAAAAAAAAAAAAAAAAAAAACTTTTTTGTAATTAATTTTGAGTTAATTTTCATAACGCGATTATTTGCTGTGTAATTAATTAATCTAATTAACGCGATAAACTGACAGCCCTAATTTAGAGTTAATTATTCTTTACACTGTTTATTTGTCTCATATTTATATATTCGAAGTGAATTATATTGTTTACACTGTTCATTTGTCTCGTATTTTCATAGTCAGATAAAATTGCATTGCCTATATTTTCTACTATTACCCTGCCCATGCCTGGTCGCTGCTATGACACCCGGATTCCCCCAGGGGGAATCCGAGGAATAATATCCTCCATATGTTCCACGTCAGAGGCTCAGAGAGTAGTAGTCTCCCTGCTGTGACCTTTGATCTCCGATACGGACTTGAGCATTTCAGAGTTTAAAAAAAACATGTTTACATCATCACAAACAGTGGGCAGAGGCTAAAAAGTACTACCAAATGGTTAACCCTTTCACTGACACACTACAAAGGGTTAACATTTCACTACCACACTACAAAAGGTTAACCCTTTCACTACCACACTACATACGGTTAACCCTTTCACTACCACACTACAAAGGGTTAACCTTTCACTACCACACTACAGAAGGTTAACCCTTTCACAACCACACTACATACGGTTAACCCTTTCACTACCACACTACATAAGGTTAACCCTTTCACTACCACACTACAAAGGGTTAACCTTTCACTACCACACTACATAAGGTTAACCCTTTCACTACCACACTACATACGGTTAACCATTTCACTACCACACTACAGAAGGTTAACCCTTTCACTACCACACTACAGAAGGTTCTATTTCATTCTGGCCTCCGCTCAGCGTCAGTCTGCACTCAACTCACTCCAGTGACGTGCACTGAATAAAAACTTCACAATGTACCTTTACATACCGACATCCGTCTGACCACACCCCCATCCGCTACCTACATAAGCAGGGGTGGGGCCACACACTCACCTCCTTCTCAAATTTCATCCACAAAGATAGTGCCTGTTATATACCCCACTTGACGTGGAGAAAATATTTAGTCTGAGGAAAGGAAAACAGAAGAACAAGGAGATACGTTGACATTATATCTTTATTTTCTCTCTCACTATTTTCGAGAAAATACGGCGATATTGTCTTCGTCACTGGAGTGTCTGGAAGATGATGATCATTCTGACCTCCACCGGCTTTTTCGTATTTGGGGCTTGCGCCGCTGATATACTCCCCGACTGCATTCCTCCTTGCTGCGGCTGGATGGGTATTGGCCCTCCGGTCATACAGCTGGACTGTGGGAAGCACCGGCTGTTGTGAGAAATCGGTTGTTTCCGGGTGGGGTGAGTATTGTTTTCCTTGCGAGCACTGGTTGTCTGTTTATGCTATGGGGGTTAGCTGACAATTTTACGAAAGCCGACCCCGGACTAGGGTCCTCTGTTCGGCTTCTTAAGCGGCGGACGGAGGATCTTGGTCTGACGCCCATGATGGTCAACCTAGTGGGCCGCGACCAAGACCTGGTTAAAACCCGGGATTCTCTGGACGAGCGGATGCTTCTCTGTCCCGTGCAGGCCCGATCTTTCACATAAATGTGGAAGTACACCCTAACGAGGAAATGTGGGCATAGGATCTTCATTATCGGGAGTTCCATGCTCATGTCGGCTGCAGCCCGGATGGGAATTGTGCCGGCTCCGCTGTATGTCTGGTAAATCACTGTTGAAAACTGTGTTTGACATTTCTTTTTCTCTTCCCTCTTAGGATGGGGAGGGACTTGGACAGCGGCCTGTCTGAAGTGTGGCTTCTTATGTCATTGTGTACAGTTCAGGTGATAGCTGGCGTGCTAGTTTGTGGCCTACTGTTGTTAGCCAGTCAGCTGTTAGCTGCGGCGCTAGCCCGTTGTGTCACTAGGCTAGGAAACGTTAGCTTGTTGCTATCAGTCGGACGGCTGTTAGCTTAATGCTACACTGTTGAAACGTTACTGTGACTATAACATGCCTTTAACGCTCTGACTACGACGTCATCTTTGACAGAGGATGTTAGTCGACCCTACACCCGGGTGCCAGTGCCAGCGAGGACTTCGTCAACATGGAGAACGGCGGCTGGGTGGCGTAGCGGACATACCCTCGTCACCAACGCAGGAGATGCTGGGTTCAACTCGGTGTCCCGTTAACCAGTGTTGCTGTTCTCTCTGCCTGCGCGCAGGGTGAAGGTAGGAGTCCTGACCGGACTTTAAACACTTCTTCTTTTCTTCCCTTCTAAATGTTTGTAATAACGATGTTTCCAAAACATGTGTTGCTGCAATACATTGAGGATACGACGCGTGTTGTGTGTGAATTGTCTTGTCACTGGTATAGCTTTTCTCTCTGTAATAAATCGGCATTGTTTTTTACATGTGTAAAAATTAACTGGTTTGGTTGTGATGAGAACATGTGTGTTCATGTAACGTTGTACCGTGGGTGAACTCACAACTAAGAGGGTTAATTAACCTGTAAAGCTATGCTTAGTGACATGTGATTGAGGAATGAATTTTTTTTCTCAGCCTGTGATGACAATGAACAGCATGTTCACACATTAACAGAGGTGCCTGTTTGCCTTGGTCGTATCAAGGGTAAGATAGGAGGGGTGACCCCCCGGTTTCCCTGGGGCTTCCCCCCACTCCTCTCAGACATGTTTGGTTACAATATATTGTGTCACTGTGTTTGTGGGGATACGATGTAACCCTCAGCTTAATTGCTGGGGTTGTGCTTTCCGCTTGAGAAACAATTTTTTCCTAAAGAAAAGGTTGTTTGGTCACTTATCATGTGTGCTTAGCAAGGTCTGTGGCCATTACATAATCGAGGACTTCTGTCTTCTCTCGTTATGAAAAACGGCGTTCCTCTGTAGTAAGAGTGTACTTTTGCCATTTTTTGTTGTGATGAAGGGTTGTGTGTGTCTTTGTGATCTACAACTGGGTTAGGTTTGGCCCACAGAAGTCTGTGTAAGTCTGGACCGGGGCTCTTAAAGGGGCCCTCTCTGTTCTGTGTTTTTTCCTTAGTAAAACTCAGGTAGCAGGTTAGTACATGAGCTATGTGAGGCTGTTAGATGCTTCATGTAGCATGCTATGACTGTGTCATGCTCTATTTGTCATTACATCGTATCATGGGTGAGGGGTCGTAAAGGGATGAACTGGTAATCATTTCCTCCCCTTTTCTGATTGGTCAGGGGTTAAAACCACCTGTCCTTCAAGGTTCCTGTCACGTTGCTGTTCAGCACGTTACAGGGTAGGGGGGGGGGGGGTGGAGGGAGTTTCCTGGTCCCACGCCCTGGAAGATTGGGCGTGTGCACCGCGGAAATCCCCCCGCCATAGAGTACGTCACTGAGCGCATCTCTATTGGTAAGACTTCCGTGGGTTGTTCAGGTCCATGTTATGGATCTGTTTCAGGGAGTTGTCAGAGCTCCTCCTCACGAAGCTCCTCCTCAGGGAGAAGTGCCTTCTGTGCGTTCGGACTCTCCTTCCCAGTGAGGGAGCCTCCTCAGAGTTCAGAGCCTCCTCCTCAGATTGTCAAGGTGAGTAGAACTTCAAAAACGGAGTTCTGCTCTATTGTGTGTGTATTCGATTCAATTCGATTATTGAGTGTGTATTGGTTCAGTGCCTCCTCCTCTGAGAGCTCTAACCCAAGTGTTACACAGCTCAATGTTGTAATATATTCTTTTCAATCTATATAGCTCTCGTGGGAAGTCTCTCTGGGGATTTCCGTCTCCTCCCTGTGGCGAGGGTGGCGGGATGTAAAAATGTAAAAGAAATGTACCCTCAGCTGCATCACGTGGGATTCATGTCAGTCTGTGTTTTTTTCTTTTTTGAATAAATAGAGGAAAGAACATTAAGCACGATGGCTCCGTGTCGTTCTCCCAGGCGACTTGGAGGAACAATGTCTGGTGTCTTGCTAGACTATCCATTGATGTGTTTGGGTCTCGACGCGTACATAGTGCTGGCTCGGGGTGTTTCTGTTAAGAATCACGCAGGGGGCTAAGTACGCCTTGGTTGCTCGTTATTAAAACAGCGTTTTTATAGGGCAATTGGGATGGAGTTTTGTCTCTTCCGAGCGCCAGTTTACTAGGTTGTCTCGATGAATTCTCGTTCATATCTGGGGGATGTTAACGGAATAGATCAGAACATAGGTAGAGGGGTCTCACGGCCTTGGGGTGGGCCACTGAGCGCGGTACAAATGGGACTGTCTGGGTGGCGCCCTCTTTTCATGTTTTAGATCGACACGCATACCTACCCCCTCTTCTGGAGTGGGCATGTCGGCGTGGTTAGGGCACGGGACTGGTTCTGGTCGCGCTGGTCCAGGTCAGTTACCCCGTTGTCCGCCGGGGACGCAGATCTGCTGTTCTGGTACCCTGAGGGACTTGTGCTTTTTTCGGGGGGAAAAATGCCGGGTCGGCCCGGGTGTCACAGGGTTAGGCGTTATGGAGACCCTTTGTTGGGTACAAGTTGTACCTAACACTATCATAAGGGGCTGGTTCTCCTTTCTTTCGCTCCTCTCTCACGCATGGCGAAGAGGGGGCTGTTGGGGTGGTCTTCTGGACCTCCTCTGGTAACCCTGTGTGCTTCCCGAGCCGCCGGGCCCGGTCCAAAGTAATGTTTTGTTGAAACCGTAGGCCTGGGATAACCCTTTTTGGAAACTGAAACACTTGTACTGCGGTATAGCTGGTATATACCCGCAGGTGTGTTTTGGAGTTTTTTCTTGAAGGGTTATAGGAACAACCACCGTCTGTGTACCGAGAGGGTGGTTGATTCCCTGGTGTGTTGGAGCAGAGTCAACTCCCGGGTTACCCGGTTGAGTGTGCCCCTGCACGTTCATGACGTCTGCCAATCATGTCAGCCTTCTCCGCCTCGACCCCTCTGGATGGGGGTTTGTTGATGGAGGCTTTGTCATGGTGCGCAACAATGCCAGCATACGCCCCTTCCGCCGGGGTGCTGTTTTCAGTTGACCCCTTTGGCGCCTGTCTCGTCCGCAGTGCTCCAGGCTCGGGTCTACAGCCTGCTGCCTGGTTTTCCCCGGTGCGCTGCCTGCTTCCGTTGGTTAACCTTTGAGTGCTTTACGGCCATGCTGACTGCCTGTGTTGCAGGGTCAGTGTGCCAGGCGGCGTACTAATGGGGGGAAAGGGCCCGCTCTTGGAGGGGCCCTGTCCGAATACGCTGGGGATGTGGGGGGCGGTGTCACTAAGTGACAGCCTGGTGGGGTCTTGATGCCTGGCGTCGTTGACCTCTCCGGGCCCCCTTTTTCCAGGGGATCCAGTCCCTTCGGTGGGTCTGGGTCTTCCTTCGCGCTCCGCTGCTACGGCCTTGCCACGGGGTTGAGTTTGCTCTTGACCCCGTGATTTTGGGGGCAGTAACGAGGGTTGTTCCTTCCGTTTGTTCCCTGGTGGCATGCGGGTTGTGCGTGTGCATAGTCGTGGGGTCAAGCCACGGTCTGCTCACCCTGTGCGTTGAGTTGCTTGAGTTCCTCTTCGCACAGTCGGATCCGTCTCCCTCCCGTCCTCCAATAGGGAGGGTCGGGGGGGCTCGGTCCTCCCCGGTCTTATGGTTGTGGGGGGCCTCAGCGGGGTACATTTGTCGAGCTTCTGGCTTCCGCTCAGCTCCTCTTGTGCAGACTGACGCTGAGCGGAGGCCAGAATGAAATAGAACGTAAGGTTATGTATATAACCAAGTTCTATGAATTCTGGTGACGCTCAGCGTCAGGACGCCGCTGCGGCCCTTGATTTTTCCTGGTGGTGAAATTTTTGGGAAGGAGGTGAGTGTGTGGCCCCACCCCTGCTTATGTAGGTAGCGGATGGGGGTGTGGTCAGACGGATGTCGGTATGTAAAGGTACATTGTGAAGTTTTTATTCAGTGCACGTCACTGGAGTGAGTTGAGTGCAGACTGACGCTGAGCGTCACCAGAATTCATAGAACTTGGTTATATACATAACCTTACATTAACCTTTCACTACCACACTACAGAAGGTTAACCTTTCACTACCACACTACAGACGGTTAACCTTTCACTACCACACTACAGACGGTTAACCCTTTCACTACCACACTACAGGAGGTTAACCGTTCACTACCACACTACAGGAGGTTATATATATCGTACTTGGCTTATCGCGTCCCGCCTATCGAGATATACCTCATCTCATGTACCTATTGTACTCCATCACGAATAAAAACCAGTACACCCACACCTGCCGGGTCCCGCCTCTATGGAGGCGTAGCCTATAAGACAGTAGGCATGGTCACCAATACACTCTTCCTCTATTTTCGTTCCCATCATAACGGATGCAGTGCACCTTATGTTAACTAGTTGTTATGAAAAGATTAGAGAAATTGCGTAATGTTGAAAGCTTACCGGAGGTTTGCTTACCCCTGGCATCTTCGGGGCATGTTTCAGCGACACGTCGGGCCTATTCTGATGTTCCTCGTCTGGTGACAGCAGATCCAGGAGCAGCGTACAAGGTTGGCTATCGGGCCGGCTTGTACAAAAGTAGGCCCTGTGTCATTAGGCACGGGTGTTAGTGTTAGTAATGCTGGGTTGTTTTGTTACACAACCATGTTGTGTGTCGGCGCCAGGGGCGGGATGGTTTGGTGAACGTTTCACTGCAGTGAACGGGTTCCAAACGATCCTGGAAGCGTGCTGTTAAACACCTAATGCTAATGCTACATGCTGATGCTAATGCTACATGCTAACACTACTGCTACGCTGTTCTAATGTCTCCGCCGTGGGATGTTGTCGCTTTCCCTCCTCTTGCCCGTCAATGAAGGTCAGTCGGTAGCTGATGTGGGGGTTTTGCTAGTCCTATTTACCTTTTTTACGGGTAAATGGGTTGACAACAGGGTAGGCCGTGGCTAGGTAGCCTAGCCAGGTAGCGTTACCCCTGTGTCCCGGCGGGGTTGTTGAACGGTGTCCCCACCTGGGAGCCGATGCTTGAAGCTCGGCGGGTAGCAGTAGAGCTATACTACTGCAGGATGGGACTTAACGGCGGCCCGTGTTGTGGCTCAGCTGACTGTTTTCTGTCCATAGTAGCGTTGAACGCTATATGCTATAGTAGTGTAGTGGGCTACTGTTTTGTTCTGTCGCTCTGCTATGAGAAGGTCTGTCTTTGCTACAGCTATCTCTCCTCTCAACCATTTCATGCTGATGGTCAATCGGTGTCTACTGGGGGAGTAGTGCGGGGGGGGCTTTGTTTACCTTTTTTGGTAAATGGGCTAAGCTAGGGCTGGTATGCTGTTGTGAATATTTTGAATAAATGCGGGACTGGTTCGCTCTGGTCCGCCTCCCCTTAACGTGTATATGGGCTTGCTCATTCTACAGTATTTTGTGGTTTAGTTCTTTTATTCATTTAACCCCTTCATAGTGCACACCACAGTTGCTGTTTGCAACCACCAATGGTGCTCCGTGTTAACATCAGTCCTTTGCTTTTGACATATTGAAACAGTCCCCCGCCCGGCCGACGCCATGGGTGGGTCGGCCTAGCAAGTGGCTGGTGGGCTGCTAAAGCCTGTACCGCCACGGTATGGAATTGGCAGCGATTAGAACTGTGTTCGAATTGCTGTTTTTTCTATCAAAAAAATGGTGTCTGGTGGCGGGGCCTTGAGGGCCAGCCGACGTCGACACATCGCGCGAGGTTGTTGACGTTATTAGCTTTGACCTAGCCGCAAGCTATAACCGCTCAGGGTTCCCCTCTCCGCAGGGGATTTTGGTCTTCTGCTGGAGCGCGGGCGGTATTGTCCTAGGCCCCACACCGCCTCACACCGCGCAGCCAGAAGAAGAGAGAGCACAGCCTCGTCAGCGGCGATGACGAGGCCCTCGACAGGCGGCCATGTTTTTCCCCCGCCAGAGGTATCCTGGGCGTTGAATCGACAGGTGTCCACAAGGCCGACAGCCTTGGCGGCCGAGGGATCGGCCATGTTGGATGGGCTCGGCTTGAACAACAAGCCGTCACCGTCCTGCCGCGAGCAGCCCGCTCTCTGATCACTCCCTCCCCCAACACCAGCGGAAAAAGTGGGCTCTGATTGTTTCCTTTGGCTGCGGGCCGCGTGCCTTCGTTGAAGCGCGGGCGGCCCCACTTTTCGCTTCTCATGGGGACAGGGGCTGACACCCAGTTGATGGCTGAGCCTGGGTCTGTCCGTGAGAATGTTGTGCTGTCAAGCGGCTCCCACACCATAAGCTGTGTTGGTTGAGCCTGGTGTTACGTCTGTCAACTATAAGTGTTGTCAGCAGGGGGGCTCGAAACCTTTTGAGGCACACAGTGCGGGCTTCCCCGGCCTCGCCTTCGCCAGGCCAGGTATCATGTTGGTGCCTCCCACTCCTGAAAGATTGCCAGTGGTCTCGCAGGCACGCGTGATTTGGGTGGTAGTAATATCACTGCAGGGCTACGGTGTGTAGGAACCCATGGGGTCCTCACACCTTGCATGTCCGGCTGCAGAACAACTCCTCAGCATGTTCTGGAGGGGTGTTCAGTGGGGGGGCTTTTTTCACCTAGAAAGCCCCCCGTATCAAACCGGCCCTTTCTGTCGGGGTCCCCCCTTGGGTGCCTCGTGGGTAGTGTCAGGGTCAGATGTCCCGACACGGAACGCTCTGCTCGCACGGGTCCACGGTTGGCTACGCACAGCGGGTGGGACTGGGCCAACTATCTACAGTTCCTGGCGAACCTGCGCCACATGGCGGCGGGTGCGTTGGGAGTGTCATCACATATGACTATGGCAGTACCATATGTCGAGGTGGATGGAGAGAACGCTGAGGCGGGGACTTGTGTTTACACAACCCCACTCGTTTTTGGGTTTGGTACAGATCCTATTGTCAGGGTCTCCAGCAGTGACAGCTCTGGTCAACGAGATTCAATCTCTGTGGACGAAGCAAGCCATCGTCGTGGCGTTCTCCTCCCGGTGTTCTCTGGTGCCTGAGAAATCGGGAGGGGGGGTGTCAGACCCAGGTTGGACCTGTCCCATGGGAAGGTTCAGCATTTTTTGGATCGTCTCCTACCTGTTGAACACTGTCAGGTGGGGGTCTGGTTCTCCTCCATAGACCTGTAGGATGCGTATGCGCATCTCCGATCTTCCATCCTAGGGCTTACCTACGCTTCCTTTGCAGGGTTAGCGTATGAGTACCAGAGGCTGCCGTTCGGTTTTCTCTGGCTCCCCGCATCTTCACCAAGTGCGTGGAGGCCGCACTGGGGCCTCTGCGTCGTCAGGGGTTACGGAGTGTATTCTGCCCTGACGACGTTCTGGTCCTTCGCGGTCAAGGTGGATCGTCAGGTCTCGTACCAGGCAGGTCTCTACCAGCCTGGGGTTGCTGTAGACTGGATGTAGAGTACTCCTCTTCCCAGTCAACGGTTGGAGGGCTATGGGCATCCATCTCAGAGCGTGTTGTCAACACGCTCGGGAGGTTCCGTCCTAGGACGGTTACGGCGCTGTCTCACGTCACGTTTTTCACCGACGCCTCCCTCGCTGGTGACGCGTCGGGCCAACGCAGTAGGGGGCAGCTGGCAAACCATGCTGCCCCGTCTGCGCTACGTTCAATGTGTTGGTATTGAAAGCGGTCCTTCTGGTCCTCAAACGGTGTTGATCAGGACGGACAATACGACGTCAGTGTCGTATATCGACAGACAGGGAGGAGTACGCTCCCCCTGTCTGCACCAGGCGGCGGGCGGCTGGCTATGGGCGTCCTCCATCTGCGCGGCCTGAGGGCTCCCCACATCCCCGGCAGGGTGAATGTGGGTACAGGTGTACTGTCACGGGGCGGTCCTCATCCTGACGGGTGGGGATTACGTCCGGACATAGCCAGGCAGGTCTGGGACCGATGCCGTGCCGCCTGGGATTCTTCCCCATACATCTGTTAGGTCAGTTGTTGGGACGGGTATGTTGAGGAGCGCAGGTTCTTGATCCTGATGGCGCCGGACCGGGGCGCAGCTGTGTGGTTCCCGGTCCTGATCCGGCTACTGGTAGTCTGGAGAGGATGGACCCTTCTGTGGTTGATACCATCCGGAATGCGCATCCTCCCTCCACTGTCGCGCTTTACGCGGGCAGATGGCGTATGTTCCAAGTGTGGTGTAAGGCGGGGGGCCGGGACCCTAAAAGGTCTCCTGCCCCCTGGATGCTGTCCTTAGTTACCTCCAGTCTTTCCTTGATAGACTGTCGGCTTCGACGGTGAGTGTATATGCAGCAGCTATATCCTCCTATCATGAGGGATTTGAGGGGGATGTCTTGTTCAGCCACCCTCTTGTGAAGCGTTTCCTGCTTGGCGCTCGACGCGTTAAGCCGGTGCAACGCTCTTTGGCTCCGAGTTGGGATCTTCAATTGGTCCTCGGTCGGTTGTCCTTGGCCCCGTTTGAGCCTCTTGAGCAAGCGCTGTTGGAACAGCTGTCGTTCAAGACTGCGTTCTTGCTGGCCGTCACCTCCGCTGAACGCGTGGGTGTGCTTTGTGCTCTCTCGGTACGACCAGAGTGCCTGTCTTTCGTTCCGATTGCGGTGCCACTCTGCGGCCTAATCCTGCCTTCGTGCCTGTAAATATCCGGAGTTCTTCCGCTCCAGGGATATTGTGGTTCAGGCGTTTCATCCGCCTCGAGTTAGATGCGGGCCTTCACCTGTCATGTCCGGTCCGTGCTTTGGGAATTACCTCAGCCGTACTCAGGACCTCGGGGTCACCGATCAGCTTTTTGTCTGTCACGGTGGTTCTCAGGCCGGTAAGGCACTATCGAACAACGCCTGTCCCATTGGTTGTGCGAGGGCATTGCCCTCTGCTACACGTTGGCCGGGCTGGATCCCCCTGGGGGAGTCAGGGCGCACTCCACTCGTGGGGTGGCTGCCTCTGCCGCTCTGCTGGGTGGGGCCTCGGTGGAGGACATCTGTGCTGCAACTTCATGATCCTCCCCGGGCCCCTTTGTAAGGTTTTACCTCATGGACATGACCGGGGGTTCTGTCTCCCAGGCGGTTCTGGGGTCTGTGGCCTTTCCTGCTTCCCGTCCGTTGGTAGGGTAGCAGGAGTGTGTGGGTATGGGCCACAGTGTGTTAGGTCACACGTGGTTACGCCTGTGCTGTGTGTTCAAGGGGTTCTAGTTCCTCCTTGCTTGCACTCCGGTGGAGTTGACTGCGCCCCCCCTTCGTTAGGAAGGATGGGGTGACAGGACTCCCCGAACCCCTTGATGTGGGCTTACGGGTCCTCAGGGGGTACATTGGTCGGGCCTCGCGTCCGCTCTAACCCCATATCTCGATAGGCTTAAGAGCGGGACGCGATAAGCCAAGTACGATATATAACGATAGGTTATGTATATAACCTAGTTATATGAGTACTGGCTGAGCGTCCCGCTCTTAAGCGGGCCTGAGTCCCATTGAGGGATTTTTTACTGGGAACCAAGATTTTGACGAGGAAGAGTGTATTGGTGACCATGCCTACTGTCTTATAGGCTACGCCTCCATAGAGGCGGGACCCGGCAGGTGTGGGTGTACTGGTTTTTATTCGTGATGGAGTACAATAGGTACATGAGATGAGGTATATCTCGATAGGCTTAAGAGCGGGACGCTCAGCCAGTACTCATATAACTCGTTAACCTTTCACTACCACACTACAGAAGGTTAACCGTTCACTACCACACTACATACGGTTAACCCTTTCACTACCACACTACAGATGGGTTATCCCGTTCACTACCACACTACAGACGGGTTAACCCTTTCACTACCACACTACAGACGGTTAACAGTGGACAGAGGCAAAAAAGGCCTTTGTCCCTGGTGTGAATAGCTGGTCGTTCATCCCCAGGCTCGCCAAGGCAACGTGCCACTGACCATAACGGCCAAAAGCTACAGGGAATTTTTTTTACTGACTAATAATAGAATGTCCTGCCAGTACAGTGGGGGGGGGGGGGGGGGGGTGCGGTGCTGCTGGTCTGCTGAGAGTCTATAGGCCACGTCTCACTGATAACTGGAGCCTAATTGACATGGGTCTGTCACTGCCTCCTGGGGTGGGGTGGGGTGGGGGGGTAGAGCGAGAGGAGGGG
Organism: Notolepis coatsorum; assembly: GCF_963971535.1. NCBI lineage: Eukaryota > Metazoa > Chordata > Actinopteri > Aulopiformes > Paralepididae > Notolepis > Notolepis coatsorum. The sequence goes on along the minus strand of NC_140168.1, from coordinate 139,551,422 downwards.
TATGGGAGAGGATGACTGAACCATGGTGGGGAGGAGGGCGGGGGTGGGCTGGGGGTGGGGGCTTAAAGGAGGGTGACGCACTAGGGAGCACTGGTCAACGACCGTGGCGCTGCAACCCCCCCCCCGTGCTCCACCGCTGTGTCCCGGTCTTGACAGCAATCCATTTGAGGGGGGGCCTCCTGGCGCTAAAAGATTGCTAAAGCCCAATCAAAGGGCCTGGGGGGGGCTGTGCTCCACTTGTGTGAGTGACTCACCTCCGACTGACCCGCTCAGACGTCTTAGACAAGCCGCACGCAGCGCAGACGGTGGCTGGGGGACAAAACACGTTCAGGAACGCGAGACAGACGCGTGTGTCTTGAAGGCTGCTAGAGAGTCAAAGCAAAGCCTGCTGTTCCTCCAACGCAAGCAGGGAATCTGCAGGGTATTATAAAAAGTCTTACAAAAATATGAAATTCATAATTCTCAATTTAAGGCCTTAAACGGTATTAAAAAGTCTTACATTTCATTTGCACAGCGATAACTAAATGTTGGGGGGGGGGGGGGGGCAGCTTGACTGTCAAGAGATGAAATAACATTAAATATATTAAATGTTTTTGTATTCAAGTCGGGAGCTTGGTGTGTCTGGCGAGAGCGTGAGAATTTAAATGTGGATTGTCGTGAAATTGGCAAGTTTTGCTCTAAGTGGTATTAAAAAGGTCTTAGATGTAACGTGTTGAAACCCACAGATACCCTGGTCTGGTCTAGTGTATAGAGCGCTCTTAACCCTTTCACTACCACACTACAGAAGGTTAACATTTCACTACCACACTACAGTAGGTTAACCCTTTCACTACCACACTACAGAAGGTTAACCCTTTCACTACCACACTACAGTAGGTTAACCCTTTCACTACCACACTACAGAAGGTTAACCCTTTCACTACCACACTACAGAAGGTTAACCTTTCACTACCACACTACAGAAGGTTAACCCTTTCACTACCACACTACAGTAGGTTAACCCTTTCACTACCACACTACAGAAGGTTAACCCTTTCACTACCACACTACAGAAGGTTAACCTTTCACTACCACACTACAGTAGGTTAACCCTTTCACTACCACACTACAGAATGTTAACCCTTTCACTACCACACTAGAAGGTTAACCTTTCACTACCACACTACAGAAAGTTAACCATCTGTAGTGTGGTAGTGAAAGGGTTAGAGTGTGGTTGTGAAAGGGTTAACCCTTTGTCGTGTGGCAGTGAAAGGGTTAACAGACCTGAGCAGGGGAGATCTGTGTCTGAACAAAGATCACATCACCCTGCGTGGAGTAAGACGCCTCTCTCTCCTCCACCTCCTGCGACCGCACATCCAGGCTCGCGTTGTCTCCATTAGACGGGGAAAACAATCTTGTTTTCTGTGTCATTACTTGTTGTGAGGTCTTGTCATTTAATATTTATAGTTATTGCCGTTTGATGCGGGGGAGAGAGAAAAATCATTTGGGATCAAACGAGGATTGCGCTGGATGAACGTCTCCGCTGACGTGAACCATTTGTTCCCGGATGAAAACAGAAAAGAAAACACGCAGCCTTTTCAGAGAGCGAAGTAATTCCATCTCCTCTGCGGGAAGTGACACCACGAGCATAATGTTTTGACATCGACTAAATGTTTATGTCACTTGATTGAATAAGGAGCGTGCATGGCTGCTCTCCGCGCGAAGGCGCCGGGGACGCTCCTGATAAAAGCACAACATGGTGTGGACTCTTGAGTTACAGGAGCCCAAGACAAACAAATGGAAGCGATTGGCGTCTAATGGGCTCCGGCTGCAGCGTTATGTGAGAGCGGCGCGGCCGTGGTGCTAACGTGACGCACCATTATCCGCTGGCCGCGGGGTGAAGGCAGCTACGCACCAGAGGCCATTCGGCGGATGCTTTCATCTAAAGCGCTGTATACTGTATATATGCGGAGCGTGTGCGTATGAGGTACATAGGTACAGTAGTTATGATTATTATGATTACAGTGTAGGGTGGTTGTAGACGGTGAAAGCAGTAGGCAGGTATAAATTGGGTATGGGTCGGAGCCTAGTGTGTAGGCAATGTAAAGATTAGGTTTAGGTTTACTTTATTTGTTCAAGGGGAACAGCGTACATTAATAAACATTTTAAAAACTTAAATGCACCACATTTTTGCCAAAAGGCGAATTTCCATTGACAGTCCCCCTGCCAGAAGGTACAGGCTAAAATCCTGTGTAAAAAAGGGTTAGCAATACAAACAGAATAAAAGCAAGATAAATAACATTAGAATAAAAAAAGAGTTATCAATACTTTTATATAATCATAAATCATATTGGTAGAACGCCACTCATTTTAACGCGTTATTATTTCACCGTCACCAACCTCCAGAAAGCATACTGTGCTAATAAGCCACTGTTGTGTTAGCTAACCCAGTTATTAGATGTAAGTGATTATTAAACGCTGCCCGACAGCTATTCATAGGGTCCGTAGGCTGCGTTGGCCGGTGTCCACTGCCACTCTCTCTCTCTGCCCTCGAGAGCCACCATGAGAACGTAATTAGCCGACGGTGGGCAGGCAAGCATCCGTCTGGGATGAGGTTCAGATCGTCGTGTTCCTCCGTTAATAAAGTAATTAATATCTTCTTCCTCCCGGCAGAGGGAGAGAGGGTATTTGACAGATTGTTTTTGTTTGGCTGTTCATATTATTCTATACTTGACCACATCTTGCTCAGTTGTACAGCCCTGGCCTATTCTTATTCTTATTTAATTTTTACTTATAATTGTACTATATTCTATTGTGCTATATATCCCATTTTATTTGATTAGATCTCTTTATTTACAGTTGTACAGCCCTGGCCTATATTGTATTTTATTTCATAATTATATTATATTATATTGTGCTTAACTTAGTTCATATTTCATTTTATTTTACTCCACCTCTATTATTGTATTATCTGTCTGTTAATGTCTGTCCGCTAATGTCACGCCGAAAACGACCAAGCAAATTCCTTGTATGTGAAAACTACTTGGCAAATGAAGACCTTTCTGATTCTGATTCTGATATTATTCTTTAAATGTGGCCAATATCCGATTCCAGTGTGAACAGGGGCGACAGTGGCTCAGGAGGTAGAGTGGTTGCCTGGTAGTTGGAAGGTTCCCGGTTCGATTCCCACTCCTTCCTGGCAGCGTGTTGAAGTGTCCTTGAGTGTGTGAGTGAATGGGTGAATGTGAGGAACAAAAATGTTAGAGCTTGCCTTGGATAAAAGCTATACGCTATTTCTTCAATTATTATTTGTATTGTCTTTCTATTTAAATTGTATTAAATTACAATGAAAAAGAAAAGTGATGTTTTGTTGTTGTCCTGTGGTTTCAGGAAGTGGGGGACGTGGGCAGGGCCTCCAGGGAACCATTACAGTCAGATGAGGTACGAGAGTGGAGAGCCCTGTTGGCAAGGCCCCACCAGGAACACTATGGTGAGAACTAACTAACTCTATTATATCATAAGAACTAACTCATCATATCATAAGAATTAACTCTATTATATCATAAGTACTAACACATCATATCATATCATAAGTACTAACTCATCATATCATAAGTACTAACTCATCATATCATAAGTACTAACTCATCATATCATAAGTACTAACACATCATATCATAAGTACTAACATCATATTATATCATAAGTACTAACACATCATATCTCGTTATATCCAGATCTTTATCTTATTATATTCAGATCCTATTATATAACGAGATAAAGATCTGAGATAATGAGATAGAGATCTCGTCATAATGAGAAAAATATCTTGATCCCCCGAAATACCGCAAAGGCTTTAGGTGCCTCAGCCTGCTCTGACAAACTAATGATAGAACCAATGAATACCAAATTAGATGTAGAAATGTACAAAGCTGTTCAGTTACACATGTAGATTAACTTTTTAAAACCCGTATTCTAGCGCAGCCAGCTCCGAGTCCTCTCTGTCCAAGTACGCACCGAGGTATGCCACTTTCTACCCGTGTGATGTTGTTGAGTCACTAATGAGCTTGATGGTAGAGGTATTATTTGAAGTAGCAAGCGCAGGTGTTTGTGTGAGCTCAATGTCTGCCGTGCATAATCACCCTTCTATCTTAAGATAAGATAAGATAATATATTCCTTTATCGATCCCCTTGGGGAAATTCAGGCATCATAGCAGCATGGGGGGGGGGGTACAGGTAGTAAAAAATCTGTGTAAACAATATAACAAATCAATATAATTAACTCTGGACATGTGCATATGGGCAACAAGGTGCGAGATGAGGGTATGTATGCCCTCTCAGTTATATTTGCCCTACAATAAATAGTTACAATATATAATCTAATAATCCAATAATCTAAATCTAATACCGGAGGGGACACGTGATGCAAGGCTTCTATACTCACTACAGCCGACCAGTGGGAGGCATAGTCTAGCAACGTTCAAGACAGGGGAGGGAAGAATTGGAATTACGAAATTGGGATGGGAGAAAAATAAGGAGTAGAAGTGGATACATTTTTTTTAATTTGCCCGACAACACATGCTAATGTCCCCATGGACCGGACACATCTTCTTTCACATTTCACATGTGACTTGGGCCATTATTTACAGGCACAATGTAGCCCCTTACGCAGACCAGGCTGCAGAAACAAATTAGTGGGGGGGCATAAAATGTTCTCGGGGGGGCACAATGGTTTTTCAACACAGGTTCCCTTTTATACATTTCAGCTGGGACAGCGGCGCTGTGGCTTGCTTGGCGCTGCCCACGGTGCTGAACTAAACAGCAGAGAGGCAATTGAAAAAATCGAATTTCTCTCTAAGAACATTCACTTATTCACTTAAGGCTTTCCGGTTTAGCTGCAATATGTAGCGCACGCATTTGGTTATAGCTCCGCTCCCGTTAACGTTAATTTCGTTTAAAAACCTTATTTGGACAATACCAAAAGAGATTAAACCACATCGTATGTATTGATAAGACCTTCTACTAACTATATCAAAAGACAACATGGATAAGGATAAGAAAAAGAGTGGAAAGAAACAAGAAACAGCAATTCCAACGGCGCAGATTGAAACACGTTCAAGAAAAATAACTGGCGACGCTGCGGCAGATCCGTCGGTGACAAGCCCCGACGTGGGGAATATAGAGGAGAATACACCGGGACCAACGACTACTGGCCCAGAGAGGGAGACAATAGATGACAACATAACAGTATTCACTGACATATTTAACCTGTCCTTAGAACAGGCTGTCATCCCCACCTGCCTGAAGAAGTCCACTATTATCCCTGTACCCAAAAAATCCAAGCCTGCTTGCCTCAACGACTACCGCCCTGTAGCTCTCACCTCCATAGCCATGAAGTGCTTTGAGAAGCTAGTAAAGGGCTACATCTGCTCCTCCCTCCCCATCAACATGGACCCCCTGCAATTTGCATACCGCCCCAACAGGTCCACGGAGGACGCCATAGCCCATGTGCTGCACACAGCAGCATCACACCTGGACAAGAGGCAGGGGAACTATGTGAGAATGTTATTCATCGACTACAGCTCGGCATTCAATACCATAGTCCCCTCCATACTCATAGCCAAGCTCAGGGACCTGGGCTTGAACTATGACCTCTGCCAGTGGGTCTTGGACTTCCTGACTGGCAGACCCCAGGTGGTGAGAGCAGGCAACTGCACCTCCTCATCGATCACCCTCAACATAGGGGCCCCCCAGGACTGTGTTCTGAGTCCCCTCCTCTACTCCCTGTACACACACGACTGTGTGGCTCAGCGGAGTAGCAATACAATCATCAAATTTGCTGACGACACAGTGGTGGTGGGCCTGATCTCTGCCAACGACGAGAGGGCCAACCTGGAAGAGGTCAAGGTCCTGGCGGGATGGTGCCAGGAAAACAGCCTCTCCCTAAACGTCAGCAAAACAAAGGAGATGATTGTGGACTTCAGGAGGTCGGGGGTCAAGGACTACAGTCCCCTCAGCATCGACGGGGCACCGGTTGAGAGAGTCAACAGCTTTAAGTACCTCGGAGCCTACTTATCCGAGGACTTGACATGGACCACACACATTGACAGTGTTGTGAAGAAGGCACGACAACGCCTCTACTTCCTCAGGCGCCTAAGGAAGTTCCAAGTCAGTCAGAAGATCCTTAAGAACTTCTACTCATGTACAATAGAGAGCATCTTGACTGGCAACATCACCTCCTGGTTTGGGAATAGCACTGCACAAGACCGAAGCAGACTACAAAGAGTTACACGTTCAGCCGAACGCACAATTGGAGGGGGGCTCCCCACCCTCCAGAACATTTACAATAAGCGTTGCAAGGGCAAGGCTAAGAGAATCATTAAAGACTCCAGTCACCCGAACAACTGCCTCTTTGAACTGCTGCGGTCAGGCAAGCGATACCGGAGTCTCAAGGCGAGCACAGAAAGACTCAGAAGAAGCTTCTATCCCCAGGCCATCAGGCTGCTAAACGAACAATGAACACTACACAACAACAACCACCAAACTCACATAGCACACACATCCACACGCACACACTCACTTTAAACAAACACACTGTAGCACCCACTCCACACACTTTATAGCACACACCCACTTTAAACAAACACACTGTAGCACCCACTCCCCACACTTTATATTTATTGATGAAGGATTGCACTACAACTCGTACACCTTACTGTAAATTGTACCTAAATTGTACCTCATCCCATTTCTGCTTTGCACTATATAGTACTGTACATTAGTACACTGCATAGTATTGTATATTATATGGTAACTCAGAACATTGTACATATGTCTATACCGAACACTGTGACCTCATTTTCTTCTTCTAAATTACATGCTATACTATGTTATTTGATACTATCTTGTCTAGCACAGTCTCTGGAGCGTAACAGTAAGAAGCATTTTGTATGAAAGTATTCTGTACTTCTGTATGACAACTATTAAAGAAACTTGAAACAGGAACGACAGGAAAAAGTACGGTGAGAGATAAAGCAGGTGATTTTGAGAAGATAATAGCAAACAAATCCAACGGATCCCTCACTGCACCCATAACATCAACTGACACAAGCAGTGCAATTACACAACCCGACTTCAACTCACTGACTATCCTGATGAAAGAACAGATGGTCGCTTTCAAATTACACGTTGCACACATCGATACTAAATTCGAACACATCGATGCCAAACTCGAGGAGGTTATGAGAGCGGTCGCTGTACAGTCCATGCGAATCACAACAGTGGAGAATACGGTGACAGAAATTACACGGGCAGTCAAAGAGAACGAGAACATCATCAACGTTGGTTTGACAGAGGTAACAAAGGAGATAAAAAGGGTGGAAGAGGCATGCCGGAGGAAAATACAAGAAGTTAAAGATGAAGCGATGGAGAGGCTACTCGAAACCCAACGCTACTACAAGCGAAATAACATCCGCATTGTAGGACTAGATGAATCAGTCAATTGCGCAGACGACAAGTTTCCAATAGTGCTATCAGAGATTTTGGGTAACAACTTTCTAAACACAGAGCCGATAGTGGACCAAGCTTACAGAATCGGTACTCGGGATCAAAGAAGCAACGGACCAAGAGTCATCATTGTTACTCTGCGCAAGACGGCAATAAGAGATGACATCATCAAAATTGCTCACAACCAAAGGGGAAAGCTGAAACATGGTGAAAACCCAATATTTATCTACGAGGATCTTTGCAAAGAGGCCATCGCTCAGCGTTTCCCCTACAAGGAGGTGATGCAGAAATTGTTCAAATCTGGCCTCAAACCAAGGCTAGTATACCCGGCGCTATTATCGATCGTGGGCAGTGACGGCCGTAGGTTAGGATTACACACGCCTAAAGAAGCAGAGGAATACTGGAATCTACATGGAGCAGAACCCCCAACAGATAAGCCTTCCCATCTCTCTCTTTCTCAGTGTATATCAGTATTAGAATGACTTTATCCGGGCTCAACAAAAGTAGCAGATGATATGCATGCCGGCTACACCAAGGCATAATGTGTATAATATGATTTGTAATGCATTATATTTTCAGACCTCTGGTCTCCGTGGAGACAAGAATATATCATTGACACTAAGAACAATCTGGAATATTCTGGGCTCATCGCTCGACTGCTCTGGGTCACTGAGAAATATCCCGAAAATACTAGTAGTCATGAACCCTGGGTAGGAAGATCATTCTGGAACATAACAGCAGTCTGTTAGTATATACTAGTGTATTCTACAACCTTCTAGAATATAATGCACCATTACAACGAAGGCCTGCAACTCTAACATTAACATCCGGTGTGTATAAGCATAAGCATATGATCTGGGCGGCTAGGTGGTGTAGTGGGCAAGGCACTCGCCACCAGTGTGGAGACGCTAGGATTCGCGTGTTCGAATCCAGCTCTCCACATTGTTTTCAGTTTAGCTGGTCGTCCGCAGTAATACACATTGGCCGTATTACGGGGAGGGAAACTGAAGGGTGGGGATCGGGCGTTGTGAACAAGCGACTCCTACAAGTCGGTTGGTGCGCCTGCGCAGTAGAATCAGGAAGTGTCGGGGGCAGCGTGAGCCTCCCACGCGTTACTCCTCGACACTGAGAGATCGAGCTGCGCAGGTGAAAAGATGCGACTGCTGTTACCTCAAGTACCGGAGGGGACTTGTGCTATGTATGACTTAGTCCACATTGCAGCCGGCTTGTGGGAGGCAAGAAACAGCGTTCGTGACAGGGGAGGGTTGAATTGGACTATACGAAATTGGGATGGGAGAAAATATAGAAAAATGGGAGAAAAAGTGGATCAAAAAAAAAAAAAAAAAGCATAAGCATATGATCAATTGACTGGAGTTTAATCAGGCCTTAATAAGAATGATTAAAAAAAATCAACCACACCTAAACGTATGAGCACAACAAGGTTATTCTAATAATTTAAATAATCACTCCACTGATGTAGAGATTGGCACATTGTAGCTCTAAAAGTCTCAGTTCTTCTCTTTTATCTATTTACTCAATTCTGTTCTAGTGGCTTCTCCACATTGAGTTTTATTCTATCTCTCACTCATTTTTTTTTTTTTTTTTTTCTTTTATCTTACATTGTTCTTTCCCATTGTTCTTCATATTAAGGTGTTAATGTTTCTCTACAATCTTTTCCTTTTTTCTGATGTTTCCTACATAAGTTAGTAGAAGGTTCAAATGAATATATCGATGAAAGTGTATTATTATTTTTTTTCATTTTTCATAATATTTCATTACAGTAAGGGAAGGCGCAAGACCAAAAGCGACATTCTATTGAATTAGAATGAAAATGTTAGATCCTATGGCAATTAGCATAGGAAGATTAGGATTACAAAACTCAGTTTGGGCAATCCGGTGGCCTAAGGGAGGGAGTCATACGCGGAGGATGTGTTTTTGGAACACAGGCCTGTACGACTCTCTGGGTGAGGGGAAAAAAGGGGATTTTTATTTGTATATATATATGTTTTTAAGCTCGGCTCTCAACGGGACCTCAATAATTGGATGTTCATCTATTGTAGCTTCGCACTCCAGAAGCATTACCAAAAACTACACAAAAACATGTATAGATTATGGCTAGTTTGAATATAATGATATGGAACACTGGTGGGATAAACAAACAACACAAACGCAAAAGCGTGCTCACACTGATGAAAAAAGAACATGTGGACGTGGCTCTACTAAGCGAAACGCACATTTTAGAGGAAGACATAGATACGTTAGCGGATAACACATATCATAATGTTAGTCACTCTTCTTTTGGTACGAGAACTCGAGGTGTAGCCATAGTCGTCAGACGTAAGTTAAATATTGAATTAAAGGGGGTATGGTCGGATGCGGATGGGCGTATAACTATAGCTAGGATTGTACACAATAACAGGAAAATAGCGTTGGCAGCGGTATATGCCCCAAATTTGTACGAAGAGGGTTTCTTCACTACAGTAACCGATGAAATGTTAAACCATCCCGATTACTCATTTATAATAGGTGCGGATTTTAATGCCATTTGGAATCCAAGGATGGACAAATCTTACCTCGCCTTTTCCAGCGAACAAAAAAATTCATCTAAAGCATTAAAGGATTGGTCAAAGATTACAGGTGTAAATGATTTATGGCGTTCACTTAATCCCACGACCCGAAAGTACTCTTGTCGATCGGCGAGACATAACACATTATCCAGAATTGATTATGTCTTTGCATCCCCGAGACTATTTGATAAATATGAAGTGGAAATGATACCCAATGCACTATCAGATCACTGTTATTTACTCCTAAAAGCAACATTTGGTATACTATCTTCCCGGGCCCCAAGATGGCGTTTTAATTCGATGCTGCTTAATAACAAGGAATTCATTACACAACTCAAAGAAGCTCTCATTGTATTCCTACGGGAGAATGCAAACTCGGTGCAAGACCCCAGAATAATATGGATGTCGGTAAAGGGTATGATCAAGGATTTCACTGATAGATTTTCCTCCATAATGCGCAAGAATCAATGCACAAAACTGTCTGAACTGGAAACGCTTTACTCAACGTTATTTAATTCTTTAAAATACAACAACTCAACTAGAGTGTATAAAATCCTGTGCAGGCCGTACCACCTACCCCGTGAATTTACCGCGGTCATTATATCCGTTGTGTATATTCATCCACAGGCAAATACCGGCAAAGCGCTGGGGGAATTACACGACCACATCAACAAACAGCAGATCAAGCACCCGGAAGCCGCGACGATAGTGACTGGTGATTTCAACCAGGCAAACCTGAAAAAAGTGATGCCGACCTTTTTTCAGCACATCGCCTGCTCCACAAGAGGGGGGAACACACTCGACCACTGCTACGCCCCGTTCAGAGCTGCCTACAAGGCTGTAGCGGCTCCGCCACTGATGGGCTCTGTAAGCGCGAGCGATCACGACTCCATCTTTTTAATCCCAGCATACAAACAGAGATCACGCGAAGTCGTCGTGTCACGTGAGACAAAAAAGTGGTCTGACGAATCAGAGGCCGAGCTCCGTGACGCGTTCAAGGATACAGACTGGGACATGTTTGAAGGAAGCGCCAGTGACGTCAGCGAGTATGCTGATACCGTTGTAAGCTACATAACTACAGTGGCAGACGGCATTGTCCTCACAAAGACGGCGCGGGTTTTCCCAAACCAGAAACCTTGGGTGGACAGCACTATAAGAACAGCCCTAAACTCACGCACCACGGCTTATAACCTGGGCAGAGAGTCAGGAAATATGGAAGAATACAAGGCTTCAGTCTACACTCTGCGCAAGGCTGTTAAACTTGCTAAGAGGACATATGCTGAGAAACTGGAGACACAAATGGCACAAAACGACACAAGAGGCTTGTGGAGGGGACTGAAGACAATAACTGACTACAAAGTCAGCGCCCCCTCAATGGGGAGCGACGACGCCTCTCTAGCGGACAAACTCAACTCCTTCTACGCTCGGTTCGGTGTAGACAGTGTCGCCGCTAGCCCTCTGGCTAGTGACGTCACTGGCGCACCGGCTGTTGTGGAGGGGGGGGGGGCAACCGCGGGGGGGCGGGGGCGCTCTCTCGTTGTCGGAACACAGTGTGAGAAGAGCATTTATGCAGGTGAACACCAGGAAGGCTGCAGGCCCAGATGGTATAACAGGACGCATACTTAAGTCCTGTGCAAACCAGCTTGCCCCGGTGTTCACCGCCATATTTAATCAATCCCTGGCGGAGTCAGTAGTCCCTGCCTGCTTCAAGATGTCTACCATCATCCCTGTACCGAAGAAACCCTCCCCAACATGTCCAAATGATTACAGACCGGTGGCACTCACCTCTGTGGTCATGAAATGTTTCGAGAGGCTGGTCAAGGACCACATTTGTGCCTCTCTCCCCAGTGATATGGACCCTATGCAATTTGCATACAGGACAAACAGGTCCACTGATGACGCGGTCTCCCAGGTACTGCACAGCACTCTCTCCCACCTTGACCGTCAGAAGGGGGGCTATGTGAGACTGTTGTTCATTGACTACAGCTCAGCGTTCAACACCATAGTCCCCACCAGACTGGTGGACAAGCTGATCGAGCTAGGCCTGAGCTCCGCCCTGAGCGCCTGGGTACTGGACTTTCTGAGTGAAAGACCCCAGGCGGTCAGGGTGGGGAGTCAGACCTCCAACACCATCACCCTGAGCATCGGGTCCCCCCAGGGCTGTGTTCTAAGCCCCCTGCTGTACACCAAGTTCAGCTCCAACTCCATTGTGAAGTTCGCCGACGACACGGTGGTGGTGGGGCTGATCTCGGACAACGACGAGAAGGCCTACCGGGAGGAGGTTGAGGTACTGGAACGTTGGTGCCAGGACAACAGCCTGCTCCTGAACATTGGTAAAACCAAGGAGCTGATCGTGGATTATAGGAGAGGACAGCGGGAGACACACACACCACTGAGGATTAACGGGGCTACCGTGGACAGGGTGAGCAGCTTCAAGTACCTGGGGGTCCACATCTCAGAGGACCTGACATGGTCAACACACATAGGCACAGTAGTAAAGAAAGCGAAGCAGCGCCTCTACCACCTGAGACAGTTAAGGAAGTTCAGAGTATCGGGGAAGATACTCCAGTCCTTCTACTCAGGAGCTGTAGAGAGCATCTTGACCGGAAACATCACTGCCTGGTATGGGAACAGCACGGCACAGGACAAGAAGGCCCTACAGAGAGTGGTGCGCTCAGCCGAGCGTACCACGGGTATTGCGCTACCTCCCCTGCAGGCTCTATACAACAAGAGGTGCAAATCCAGAGCCTGCAGGATAATGAAAGACCCCCACCACCCCAATAACAGCCTGTTCCAGCTGCTGAGGTCAGGCAGACGCCTGCGAATTCTAGAGACTAAGACGGAGAGGCTTAGGCTAAGCTTCTTCCCCCAGGCCATCAGAGCCTTGAACAATGAACATTGAGAGACACAGAAACTGAACTATCCACACACAAGTACATACACTACACGCACGCTGAGCACGCTCACACACTAGCAGCCACTTTAACACTCATGCCGCACACACGCACACTTATGGCCAGAGGAAAGGCCACTTAAAGTAGTATAACATCAGGAACAGTGTATTGCACTACTAAAGCTAACTAGCATGTCCTATATGCTCTGTAAATACTAATGTACAGATACCGAGATGGCACACCATGTACCTGTTTATTGCACTGTTTTATTGGATTCTATTAATATGTTGTACCACTGTATTTTTATTGGATTCTATTATATGTTGTACCACTGTATTCTACTAGTTATTTCGAAATACTGAAGTCTTATCTATAGTCACACATCGTCGCGGGCAAGACCAGCCGCATTTCATTGTATACCTGTATGCCGTGACAATTAAAACTCTTGAATCTTGAATCTTGAATCTAGACTAGAAAATCAAGTTAACGTACTAAAAACAGAGATCAATGCCATATACAGACAACAATCAGAAATGCAAATACGCAGCACAAGACAACAGCAGTACTCCCAAGGTTCTAAACCTAGTCACCTATTAGCCATGCGATTAAGAATTAATGCAAAATTTGCAGATATAACTACCATTAGAGCACAACAAGTACTTGAAACAGACCCCAAAATAATAAACGATACATTCAAAGAATTCTACTCCGACTTATATAAATCAGAAACGACCTTCGATCAAAACAAAATTGACACATATCTTAATCAAATTATTCTCCCTAAACTTTCAGAGGATGACGCTAAACAGTTAGAAACACCGATCACACTAGAGGAACTCAAGAAGGACATATCCGAAATGCAAAATGGTAAAGCTCCTGGAAGAGACGGTATCCCATCAGAAATGTACCTTTCTTGTTGGGACATAATTGGACCCTTATTACTAAATATGATCTTATACTCAGTCAAGGAGGGGAGCTTCCATAAAAACGACAATATTGCACTCATTTCAGTCCTTCTCAAAAAAGACAAAGACCCCACCGAGTGCGGTAGTTACAGACCCTTAAGCCTCCTCGGAACCGATGTCAAACTGTACTCTAAGGTATTAGCCATCAGATTACAAAAGCATATGACGTCTTTAGTTCATCCGGACCAAACTGGCTTCATAAGAGGTCGCCTGATCACTGATAACATAAGACGAATACTGCACGTACTAGATGCAGACAAGGACGACACCATACCTAAGGCGATGCTGTCCCTGGATGCTATGAAAGCCTTTGACAGGCTGGAATGGTCGTATCTATGGGCAGTACTAGAAAGGATGGGGTTAGGAAAAGGATTCATTGATATGATTAAAGTATTATACAAAGACCCATCGGCCATGATTACAACAGGTACATTCATCTCCAAAATCTTTCCGGTATCACGCTCAGCCAGACAGGGTTGCCCTCTTAGTCCCGGACTATTCGATCTATCATTAGAGCCTTTAGCACAATATATAAGACAATCCCAATCCATAGAACCAATCGTAATCAAGGGCACACAACATAAAATTAGTTTATATGCGGACAACGTAATATTGTTCATGCAAAGCCCCAACACCACATTGCCTCATCTACTCAAGTTGATTGAGAACTTTGGTGATTTATCGGGATTTAAAATAAATTGGCCGAAGTCGGCTTTCCTTCCACTTAACACCCATGCAAAAAAAGATACAACCCTCCCAGGTGAGATACCTATGGTAAAACATTTTAGATGCTTGGTTGTGGAAATATTTCCCACCATAAGACAAACGGTGAAGCACAATTACACAAAAATACAGAACAAAATCAAAGACGACCTGGACAGGTGGGCAAAACTTAAAAACTCAGTACAGGCAAGGGTATCAATAGTTAAGATGGATGTACTGCCTAGAATCAACTTCATCAGTTCAATGCTACCATTACCCCCTCCAGAGGGTTACTGGAAAAGATTACACTCCTCCACATACAAATTTATTTGGAATAACAAACCACCACGTATAAAAAGATCCACCGCACAGAGAAATAAAGCAGACGGTGGCATGGCAGTTCCAGATTTTTTCCAATATTTTAAGGCGTACACATTAAGACCATTGACAATATGGTTTGATCCCCAAGCATTAGTATCCTGGAGAAAATTGGAAGAAAACATAGTAGCCCCACATAGACTGAAGGACATAGCACACACTAAACTACCAATCAAGCACTGTGAACGGAAATTTGGCCCCATAATTACCCATGCGATCCGGATATGGCGTGAAACACAAAAAAATATCCTAACCCACAAAAATGGCACAATCACACTCCCTTATTCAATAACAATGCACTCTTAATTGAAAAACGTCCTATAAGATTCCCTATATGGGAAGAGCAAGGCATACACTCATTAGGGGATGTTTTTAACAACCAGGGTTTTTGTAGTTATAGAGAGATATGCACAAAATGTAATCTCACCGAGTCCACATGGCTTTTTTACTTACAGTTACGGCTATGTTTGAGGTCTCACAGTGTTCCATTAGACATACCAGTTGAACACCACAGATACCACAAATGCTTCTATGAAAGAGAGACATCGAGAGGTTTTGTATCAGGTTTTTATTATCAATTACTAACGTCCTCGTATGAAACCCTCCAACTAGACTCTGTCTGGAGGAGGGATATACCAGACCTGGAAAGTGACTTTGATTGGCAAGGAGCATGGGCAAATGTCCGTCTTACATCAAGGAACCCGGACCATCAACAAATCAATCTTAACTATATTCACAGGACATACTTGACTCCTATAAGACTGAACAGAATGGGTCTTAAACAAGACTCAAAATGCTCCCAATGTACAAATGGAGACGAAGGGACATTTATGCACATGTATTGGGACTGCCCACCAGTTAAGGCATTCTGGAAAGATGTGACCCATCAATTATCAAAACTCGTATCTTGGAATATACCAGTACACCCCTCTGTATTACTATTGAATGATGTTTTTGAGTTTGCAGTAAATCCACAGCTAAAGAGATTGGTTTTATCGGGTATCACAGTAGCTAAAAAACTGATCGCATCACGCTGGTTTCAACCGGAAAAAATGTGCCGGAAGGTTTGGTTTCTTACATATCTCGATGTGATTTATCAAGAAATATCTACAGCAAGAATTCTGGGTCTCAACGAATCCAAAATGTCAATGTGGTTAGAAGTGGTGGAGAGAATAAAAGCTAGGTTATAATGGTAGTGTCTGGTTAGGAGTGAGGGATAATGGAGGTACTATCCAAGGAGGGGTCTGGGAGGGGGGGGGTTCGAGCTGGAGCATATGTGTGTAGGGTTTTAGATAATAGGTATTAGGGGTATATCCGTATAAGACATTGGTATAATTGGTAATTTCGTTGGATATACACTGTATACGGTAAAATATTATTATTATTATATACTTTTTTTTGTTTTCTGTTTCTGTACTTGCATGTCATTTTAGCCACCTTAATTGTTAGTTTCATTATGCATTGTGTGTTGAGTACTGACTTTTAATAATTTTGTTTTGCAATAAAAAAAAAAAAAAAAACATTCACTTATACAAAAACAGACTGAATGGATATATATAACAGACCTGCTGGGGCAGCGGACTGAGAGCAGGGGACACAAACAGGCTGGATAAGATGGTCAGGAAGGCCAGTAGCATGGTTGGGGTGGAGCTGGACTCTAGTGAGGGTGGCGGAGAGGAGGAACCTTGCTAAGCAACCCCTCCCACCCACTATATACAGACTTGGCTGACAGGAGGAGCATGTTATAGGCTCACACTACCTAAATGCAGCACTGAACGGCACAGGAAGTCCTTCATTCCGACAGCCATCACTGCACTGACTCTTACTTTTTAAACAGCACTGTGCAATATTACACCTACTGTAGACTTCAGTATATATTTTTTAATTTACTGTTTCTTTTATTCTATTTTTATTAGGGATGCTCGATATTGGCTTTTTTACCGATACCGATATACCGATATTGTCCAACTCTTAATTTCCGATACCGATATATGCAGGGTTTCCTCCCCCAAAAAATTTAATGGTTTCAGGTAATTAACATTACATATCTCTTGTTGTGGAATTAACACAACATTATGCATACTTTTGACAATAAATAAAATCAGAATGTGTTCTTACTTGCTTGCCTGGGTAAATAAAGGTTATAGAAATGTAATTATTATTATTATTTTTTTTTGAAAACCGATACCGATATTTTCCGATATCACATTTTAATGCCGATATCGGCCGATAATATCGGTAGGCGGATAATATCGGACATCCCTAATTTTGATTCTATTTCATTTTATTCTATTCTCACACCATTTGTTTTGTTATTCTTATTCGTAACTTGTTCTGTCTAAATGTTTAATGTTGAGTGATTTGCAGTGTAAAATTTCCCTCAGGATAATACATTTCTATTCTATTCTATTCTATTCTATATCTTTGAAAAGTCTCCATTTATTCAACACTTCTGAATTCACTGAAAACTGAACTGAACTGACAAAAATAAGGTGCATACTCACCATCATTAGTAGAGCGGCAAGCTGCGTTTGGGGACAGAGTTTTTAATTTTTTTTTACCAGGGTGGGCACAGCTGACTCTGTGGGCGGGCCCGGCCCCCTAATGCCCGCCCATGGCGCCGGGTCTGCCCTTACGTTTCTGCGATCTGCAAGCCAGGGGCTTTTGTAACCGCAGTCACTCTCAGCTATGCCGCTACCAGGCTCGTATAAAGTAACAAGCGCTGCTTCTGAGCTGGGGGTGTGTCAAAAATATATCAGATATGAATTTCAAATACCCAGTGTACAATATGGGATTAACACAGCGAAACGCTGGGGTCTGAAAGCTCGGAGTTGCTAATAAACCTTTTAAATCATTGTTACAAAACGAGTGGTAATTACAGAGCGAGCCACCATGCGCTGTGACACCAATGGCGGAAATACACGGCTCGCTAATGATGCTAATGATGCTAATGATGCTAATGATGGAGCATCGCCGTCGGTTGTGTGATAGTAAAGGGTTAACCGGCTGTCGTGTGGCAGTGAAAGGGTTAACCGTCTGTAAAATGGTCATGGGATGTAGTAAAAGTATAATGGTGACGAGGGACATTTTGTACATTCGATTTGGCATTCATTAGTTTCATCATTAGTTTGTCAACTTTTACAGGAATGTAAAACCTTTGCGGTCGCTCACTCACGTGGAAAGCACCCAGCTCTGCCCCAATTTATAGACTGCCCCAGATGTTCATCTTTGTTATATATCCACATCTTTCTTATCTCATTAGAAACGAGAAACCAGGCTGAATTCTTGCAATGAATGTGTTTTTGAGGAAATCTTATTGGTACACGAGACATGGCCTCCCATCATCACGTGGCCTCGCGTCCCTCTTACAGCGGAGACTGAATAGAATCTCGCCGGGCGCTCGGTCACTCGTCGCGGCCCGCAGTCCTCAAGCCACTAACTGCATGTTCATGGATGTGTCCAAAGGCTATGAAATATCAGGACCAGGGCTGGCTCTGACCAATTGGCTGCCCTAGGCAGGATTTTATCTGTTGCCCCCTTCATGCATCACAGTTTATTCTGTTCTATACGGTAAAGGGAGAGAAGAAGACGAAGAAGTTGTTTGTTTGGAGAATTTCTCACTCGCCGTCCAAATGAATGTAAAAATGTTCCATGGGATTGTCATAAATGTTGGAACTGTACTATAGATAAGACTTCAGTATTTCGAAATAACTAGTAGTATTAGTAAAAAAAAAAAAATAATTATAAAAAATATATATATAAAATACATTTGTTGTTGCCGCCTCTGGGTGGTGGAACCCTTAGCATTTGCCTAGTATACTGCCTATGCCTAGAACTGGCCCTGATCAGGACCATTAGTCTGCAGCCACAGCCAAGGCCTCGGACATGAGGTTTAGATGGTTTAAATGGTTTAAATTGTTAGATGGTTAGATTGGTTAGATGGTTTAGAACAAACTTGCGGCCCGCGGGCCAATTGCAGCCCGCTGGATGATATTTTGCGGTGCCCTACTTGACATCAAAGTTTAGTGTTAGTACGGCCTGCACGCAACTTTTTGCCGCGTCGTTGCGCGAGTTGGAAGTTTTATTTATTTTATCATTTGTAGGCTACCATAGCGCAGGCTCATGACAGCAACGTTACGTTAGTGACTTGGTTGAAACATGATTCCGGAGGAAGGAAAATATATCCTGTCACCCGCAGGCATCCTCGAAATTCTCCGCTATCTCCTCTGCAAGCAATGCTCTGCCTGTCCAGCTGCACTGCTACACTGTCTGTGTCTGTCTACTCTGGTCCAATCACATTCAGCATCCCGTCAGCATTTCCCCCCCCCCACCCACAGTCTGCGAATCGGAGGCAGAGTAGGGTGGGTCTTCACGGAATGCGTGTCGTCTCTTTCAACAGGTTTGGGCCTTCGAGTACAAGGTAATGCCTTTCGGTCTGACCAACGCCCCTGCTGTCTTCCAGGCCCTCGTCAATGACGTTCTCCGTGATGTACTCCACCGCTCCGTATTCGTCTACCTAGATGACATCCTGATCTTCTCCCGCTCCATGGAGGAGCATGTCCAGCACGTCCGCCGGGTCCTCCAGCGTCTTCTAGAGAACAAGCTGTTTGTCAAGGCGGAGAAGTGTGAGTTCCATGTCTCCTCCATCGGCTTCCTTGGCTACATCATAGAGGGCGGCAAGATCCGGGCGGACCCTGAGAAGATCAGAGCGGTGTCCGACTGGCCCCGTCCCACCAACGTTAAACAGCTCCAACGCCTCCTGGGATTCGCCAACTTTTATCGGCGCTTCATCAGGGACTACAGCCTGGTTGCGGCCCCTCTCACCCAACTCACCTCGCCTTCGGTGCCCTTCGTCTGGTCCGACGCAGTGGACTCCGCCTTCGCCGAGCTGCGCCGGCGCTTCACCACCGCTCCCATCCTCGTCCAGCCGGACACGTCCCGCCAGTTCGTGGTGGAGGTGGACGCCTCCTGCACCGGAGTAGGGGCGGTTCTTTCCCAGCGCTCTGCCACCGACCAGAAGCTGCACCCCTGCGCCTTTTTCTCACGCCGCCTAACCCCAGCCGAGGTCAACTACGACATCGGGAACCTGGAGCTCCTGGCGGTCAAGCTAGCCCTGGAGGAATGGAGGCACTGGCTGGAGGGATCGGAGGTCCCCTTCCTGGTTTGGACGGACCACAAGAACCTCGCCTACGTCTCAACGGCCAAGCGCCTGAACTCTCGCCAGGCTCGCTGGGCGCTGTTCTTCGCTAGGTTTAACTTCACCCTGACCTACCGGCCTGGTTCCAAGAACACCAAGCCAGACGCCCTCTCCCGGCAGTTCGTCCCTGAGGAGGGGTCCACACACCCCGACACCATCCTCTCTACCTCCTGTCTGGTGGCCACCGCCACCTGGGAGATCCAGTCCGTCGTCAGGGAGGCACAGTGTGCCCAGCCGGACCCAGGTAATGGTCCACCTAACCGGCTTTTTGTCCCTGACCTCGTCCTCTCCCAGGTGCTCGAGTGGGTTCACGCTTCCCGGTTCGCGTGCCACCCGGGGATCGACCAGACACTATCTCTGCTGAAGAGGCACTTCTGGTGGGTCACCATGAGAGAGGACACCCGCGCTTTCGTCCTGGCGTGCACCGTGTGTGCTCGTGCGAAGGCCTCCCACCGACTGCCCGCCGGACTCCTTCGTCCACTCCCAGTCCCCGGTCGGCCCTGGTCGCACGTCGCCCTGGACTTCGTCACCGGCCTTCCCCTCTCACACGGTAACACTGCCATCATCACCATTGTTGACCGTTTCTCAAAGGCTGTGCACTTCGTTGCTCTCCCCAAACTCCCCTCTGCGGGGAGCTCCAGTAGCTCACCGCGTACCTCGAACGCTATTTCGGCGTCGGGGACAACCGTGCGCGTCACGGATCTGGGGTAGCGAGTTCGACTCCCGGACAAGCCGTACTTTCTCAGAGTGTCTTTCCCCCCATCTATACCCCCATTCAACCTGTTTCTGTCGGTCATACTTGACCAGAAAAAAGCGATAAACGCAAAAAGAACCAGCTGACTGGTCAAAGTTTAAAAAAAAAAAACTCCCCTCTGCTGCAGAGACTGCTGACCTGATGGTACTTCACGTCTTCCGGCTCCATGGGATCCCAGCTGACATCGTCTCCGACAGAGGCCCTCAGTTCATATCCCAGGTCTGGAGGGCGTTCTGTCGGGCTCTGGGGGCCACGGTCAGTCTCTCCTCCGGGTTCCACCCTCAGACCAACGGCCAGTCGGAGCGGGCCAACCAGGACCTGGGATCCGCACTCCGCTGCGTGACAGCCCGGGACCCCTCCGGCTGGAGCGCCTTCCTGCCGTGGGTGGAATACGCCCACAATTCCCTCTCTTCGGCGGCCACAGGTCAGTCCCCCTTTGAGTCATCTTTGGGCTACCAACCCCCGCTGTTCCCTGCCCAGGAAAAGGAGATCGCCGTACCATCGGTGCAGGACCATCTCCGTCGCTGCAGGACGATCTGGGAGGAGACGAGGGCTGCGCTGCTCCGGACTGCGGACCAGAACCGGCGCTTCGCCGACCGCCACCGGACCCCGGCTCCCGCCTATGTGCCAGGTCAGATGGTATGGCTCTCGTCTCGGGACCTGCCTCTCAAATCCGTCTCACGAAAGCTAACCCCCCGTTTCGTGGGGCCCTACAAGGTCCTGTCCCTCATTAATCCCTCTGTTGTCAAGCTCCAGCTCCCCCCTCATATGCGCATTCACCCTTCCTTCCATGTCTCCCAGCTCAAACCGGTGGTCTCCAGTCCCCTGTCTCCCCCTGCTCCAGAGCCCCCTCCTCCGCTGGTGATAGACGACCACCCGGCCTACGTGGTCCGGGAGTTGCTGGCCGTGCGGCGACGCGGCCGTGGCTTCCAGTACCTGGTCGACTGGGAGGGCTACGGCCCGGAGGAGCGGAGCTGGATCTCCCGGCCAATGATCCTGGACCCAACTCTCGTCCAGGACTTTCATCGGGCTCACCCTGACAAGCCTGGGCCGCCGGGAGGCGCCCGTCGAGGGGGGGGGGTCCTGTCATAATCACAGCACGGGCCTACTTCACTCCCCCTCCTTTTCCCCTCACGTCCTCCACACGCTCCTCTTCATCCCCCTCTCTATCCACTGCGCACTCCTCATCATCCTCTCTTTCTTCAGTCACCCCTTCCTTCACCCTCATTCACCCAGCTGTATTCCATCCCCCTAATTCACACACGGGCAAGCACACCACTCTCCCCAGCTGCACCCTATCCTCCCCTGATGAGGGGACTATATCTACACCTCGACGCTGACCAGAAGCTGTCGTGGTATTAATTACCACTGCCCAGGTACGACGTCTCTGCCACAAGCTCTACTGCTAGATACTCTCCGTGTATTGGCTTACTCTAACCCGTTTCTCTCCTGTGCCCCAAAGGACCGCCGTCCCTGTCTGGACGTCACCTGTTCCTGAGAGGAACACCTATCTCCCGCTGCCACCCAGCAGCTCCAGCGTCCCTGTCTGGACGTCACCTGTTCCCGAGAGGAACACCTATCTCCCGCTAGGGTTGGGCACCGAAAACCGGTTCTAATAGGAACCGGTTCCTAACTTCCGGTTCTGGACATATTTGAATTTCGATTCTAAATTTCGATTTTTTTTTTTTTTTTTTACTTTGTTAATTAATACCCTAGTTACAGTACAGCAACCAAATTAAACTGTATCAAGTCAACTGAAAATGTGAATAGTATGATTTTCTTTAAAAAAAAAAAAAAAATTAAAATCTCCTTCGAAATAAGCTGTGACCTGTTTTGACCTGCACCTCAAAGAATCGGAATCGAGAATCGTTTAGAACAGGAATCGATATGGAGAATCGGAATCGGAACCGGAATCGTTCAAATCCAAACGATGCCCAACCCTATCTCCCGCTGCCACCCAGCAGCTCCAGCGTCCCTGTCTGGACGTCACCTGTTCCCGAGAGGAACCCCTATTCACCCGCTGCCCCCCCAGCAGCTCCCCCGACAAGCACCAGGACCGCTTGCTCGCTCACTGCCGCCGTGGCAGCCACAGGACAGAACATTAACCCTGTTCTATTTTCCCCCCCAATTCCCGTGTTGCTCAATTCAATTAAACACCCTTGAAACCGCTCCCTTTCTCTTCTCGTGTATTCAGCAATTGGGCTGTGCTCCAGACTCCAGTTCTCACAGCCGGACCAGGTCAGTTAACCCGTTGTCCGCCGGGGCACTGTTCTGGTTCTCTGAGGGACTTGTGCTTTTTTCGGGGGGGAAAATGCCGGGTCGGCCCGGGCGTTGCAGGGTTTGACGTTATGGAGATGTTCGTGGTTATGTTACTACGTGTTTGTTACCCCTCACTGTTGCTTGGTCCATGTTGTGTTGTACCTTGCGCTGTGCTGATGGAGCCTGGTCCTTCTCCATTATTTTTTGCCCCTCTCTTCTCCTACTTAGGCAGGACTGGGAGGGGGCTGTTGAGGTGGTTCTTGTAGAACTCCTCTGGCATCCCTGTGTACGTCCCGGTCCGCCAGGCCCGGGTTCGAAATTGTTTTCGTCGACCCGTTGGCCTGGGTTAACCCCTTCTTGAAAACTAAAACACTTGTACTGCGGTATAGCCAGTGTATACCCACAGTTGTGTTTTGGAGTTTTTTCTTGGGGGGTTATAGGAACAACCGCCTCATGTTAGAACCAAGGGTGTGGTTGGTTCCCTGGTGTGTTGGTAGCGGAGTCAACTCTCCGGGGAGGCCGGGTTTGGCCCCGTCTACCTGTGAGTGTGCCCCCGCACCTTTCATGACGTCTGCCAATCATGTCAGCCTTCTCTGCCTCTGCCCCTCTAGAGAGTCGAGTTTTTTTTTGTGGAGGCTGCGACATGGTGCACAGCATGCCAGCATACGCCCCTTCCGCCGGGGTGCTGTTTCAGCAGACCCCTTTGGCGCCTGTCTAGTCCGCAGTGCTCCAGGCTCAGGTTGAGTGGCCTGTTGCCTAGATTGAGGGGTCGACCTCTTTTGGGGGTCGTCTCCCCGGTGCGCTGCCTGCTCCCGCTGTGGGTGTAGCCTCTTGAGTGCTTCAGGGCGGCGTGCTGTAGGGGGGAAGGGCCTGCTCTTGGATGGGCCCTGTCCAAATACGCTGGCGATGTGGGGGGTGGTGTCACTAGTGACCGCCTGGTGGGGTCTCGATGCTGCGGCGTCGTTGGCCTCTCCAGGCCCCCTTTTCCGGGGGTTCCAGTCCCTTCCTGGGTCTGGGTCCTCCTTCGCGCTCCTCTGCTACGGCCTTGCCACGGGGTTGGGCTTTTGCTCTTGACCCCCGTGATATTAGGGGTTGTAACGGGTGTTTGTTCCTTTCCGTTCGTTCCCTAGTGGCATGTGGGTTGCGCGTTTGTGTAGTCGTGGATAAGTCCCACGGTCTGCTCATCCTGTGCGTTGAGTTGCTAAACTCCTCTTCGCACAGTCGGATCCGATACCCTCCTGTCCTCCGCTAGGGGGGTCCGGGGGCTCGGGTCCTCCCCGGTTCTGATGGTTGTGGGGGGCCTCAGCGGGTACATTTGTCGAGCTCTCGCTCTGCTTAGCTCCTGTATTACAGTATGACGCAGAGCGGAGCTATACGATGTATAACGTATGGTTATGTATATAACCATAGTTATATGAGTATAGTGACGCTCTGCGTCGGACTCACTGAGGACCCTGTGGTCTTGCCTTTGTGGTGAAAGACTTGGGAAGGAGCTGTTAGTATGGCCACACCCCTGCTTATGTAGAGGAGCGGATGGGGGTGTAGCCAGACAGATGAGGTGTGTAAAGGTGCATGTGAAAATTTATTCAGTGCTAATACTGATATGGAAGAGTATTATAGTATGACGCAGAGCGTCACTATACTCATATAACTATGGTTATATACATAGCCGTACGTTCAGGTTTATCATGTGGCCCCTTGTAAAAGTTAATTGCCCACCCCTGATTTAGATGGTTAGATGGTTAGATGGTTAGATTGTTAGATGGTTAGATGGTTTAGATGGTTAGATGGTTAGATGGTTAGATGATTTAGACGGTTAGATGGTTTAGATGGTTAGATGATTTAGATGGTTAGATAGTTAGATGGTTAGATGGTTAGATGGTTAGATGAATTAGATGGTTAGATGGTTTAGATGGTTAGATGGTTAGATGGTTAGATGGTTTAGATGGTTAGATGGTTAGATGGTTAGATGGTTTAGATCAGGGGTGGCCAACCAGTCAGAGACTTAGAGCCACAAAAAAATGACTGTGGTACCACAAAGAGCCACACCATATACCAGCGTTTCTCAACTTTTTTTTCAGTCACGGCACCCTTCATGTGTTTATAGGTCTCACCCTCTGGCCTCTGAAGTTGCTAATGTCTTTTTTATTTGGGCCTCACAGGGTTAAAAGTACCCTGTGAGACCCACGGTTGCAAAATTACAAAATCACTTTTAGCCATTTAAAAAAATTATGTTTATTTAAAAAATGTTAAAGGGGAACTATTTTACTATTTTTTTCACTATTTGGGCACTTTTACACAATTCCTGTGAGTCTATGGAACACCTAGGTTTTTTTCAAAAAAAATGCATTGTTTTGTATTTCTAATCAAGTACTAAAAACCGCATTTTTCTACCTTAAGATCTTAAGCCGTTTTGAGGCTGGGCTCCAACCACTGTGTGGCCTGGTGCCAACTGCCACATCAACTGCCACATTATTATGCAGCTGAGAAATCTCTGACATCACAGATATGCACATTTTCAGATGACTCAGTTCAGTGAGGGTGAATATTGTCAGAGGAGAATTGGAAGAATTCGCCAATATGAGAATTAGAGACATATATCCTATTAATATAAGTCCACATAGCTAAGAAACAATGGTAAACACTGAAAAAAGCCATTTATAAGATAGTTCCCCTTTAAGCACATGTATAGTCAATTAGTCCTGTTGTTCAGCCTCACAATGCTATTTGATAGTAAATGTGTTTATATGTCCCACCCTCTGGCCTCTGAAGTTGCTAATTTCTTTTTAATTTGGGCCTCACAGGGTTAACCTCTTAAGCCCGAGATATACAGTAAAAGTGTATATTTTCAGCATTATGTTTGTTTACCAATTATTTGAACTGTTATTAGTGAAATATAAGATTATAGAAATCTCAGGGCATTGAGTCTGAAACCGGCGCATATTGACAGGAGGAAGTGGCACAGCCAAAAGTGAGTGTAGTCTTTTGAAGGAAGAGACTCAGGGCTTTCAAATTTCGAAAAACTACCCTACCCAGCTCACACCAGCCCCTGTCAATCATCTGACTTCTGGATTTACTTTTTAATTTCTCTTATTTTTTGGGATTATCTCCCACAAACGTTATTGCCATAAAACAGAACGCAGTTAGTTTCTCTACCTTTCTGTGAACGTCTTGCAAAAAACGGTGTTGCAATATGATGAAAAATGGTGGAGAAATTTACATTATAAAAAAGATGGCAGAATTCAGTACTGTATCTACAAAACCTTCTGTTTAATCATCTTCCCTTTATTCATTTGCTTAGATTTTTCAGGTCTGGTCAATTTTAGCATGGTGTTATTTACAGTCAAAGATAATTTTTTTTTTTAAATAGAATTGATATTCTCCTTTGGTTCATTACAATTTACTCAAGCCTAGTAACAGACACACTATTTCTGACACTGATCCATATATGTCCCTAGATTCAGATACCAAGAACATGCAAATGGACCATTTAAAAAAAAATTGTAAATGTTTATTCTACGTCCTTATGGAATGAGTGACATATAAAAAAAAAAAAAAAAAAAAAAAAAAAATGGATGGAAGAGCCGCACATTGACGGGCAAAGAGCCGCATGCGGCTCGCGAGCCGCGGGTTGGCCACCCCTGGTTTAGATGGTTAGATGGTTAGATGGTTAGATGGTTAGATGGTTAGATGATTTAGATGGTTATATGGTTAGATGGTTAGATGGTTTAGATGGTTAGATGGTTAGATGGTTTAGATGGTTAGATGGTTAGATGGTTAGATGGTTAGATGGTTAGATGGTTTAGATGGCTTAGATGGTTAGATGGTTAGATGGTTTATGGTTAGATGGTTAGATGGTTTAGATGGTTAGGTGGTTAGATGGTTTAGATGGTTAGATGGTTAGATGATTTAGATGGTTAGATGGTTAGATGGTTAGATGGTTTAGATGGTTAGATGGTTAGATGGTTTAGATGGTTAGATGGTTAGATGGTTAGATGGTTAGATGGTTTAGATGGTTAGATGGTTAGATGGTTTAGATGGTTAGATGGTTAGATGGTTAGACAGGCCCCAGCCACCAGAGCTCCTGGACATTCTGTCTGCACTGACCTGCCCTGGTGCAGCATGTCTGGGCCCAAGCTCGATTTAAAGTCGTCTGTTTTTCAGTGCAGTGGAAATCTAGGAAAGCAGCAGAATAAGCCATTTCTATTTAGATTCCTCCTCAGCTGGGACGGTTTAACCTGATTTCACAGCACAAATGTAAACAAATTATTCCAAAGCAGCAGAAAGCGAACAAACTATTTCCTCTACTCCCACACGATCTATTCAGCAGCTTGTCCTACCTGTTTTAGAATGTAATTCTCATCTTCTCTGACTTTTCCGGTTCTGACTCACTCACTCTCTCTCTCTCACACACACACACACACACACACACACACACACACACACACACACACACACACACACACACACACACACGCACACTGTTAGTGAGGGGGCTGGCGGACAGGGAGCTCAGGGGAACAGATAACCAGACTAATAGAAGACCCACAGGCACTAACACATCGTAAGGCAGACAGACAGACAGACGTGCAGACTGGTAGATTTACAGATGGACAGACTTCCATGTCGAGTGTCGACAGACAGACAGACAGACAGACAGACAGACAGACAGACAGACAGACAGACAGACAGACAGACAGACAGACAGACAGACAGACAGACAGACAGACAGACAGACATTCTTTTTTCCCCACACTACGGGTCCACCCAGAGAATAGGAGACAATCTGGGTCGTAGAAAAGCACCAATTCTGTATCGCATTTTTTTTTTTTTTTTTTTTTTCTCCTCCAGTCAATTAAGGACATTCGCTATTGTAGGCCAGCCCTCTGGGTCCGAACAGAATGATTCTGTGAGTGTGTTCGGGACTAAACCTGCATGCGGCTCTCTTAACCCTCTCACTGCCACACGACAGAAGGTTAACCGACGGTCGCCGTCGGTTGTGTGATAGTAAAGGGTTAACTTTCTGTTGTGTGGCAGTGAAAGCGGTAACCGGCTGTCGTGTGGCAGTGAAAGGGTTCACCTTCTGTGAATTGTCGCAGTGAAAGGGTTAACCGTTTGGTAGTGCGGCAGTGAAAGGGTTAACTCATTGAGCCCCACGCTGTTTGTCCATCTTTACTCCCTGGAGCCAGCTTTTTTTTGACCATTTTCACGATGTTTACAGACCCATCGTATATTCTATATTATAGCTATGGAGACACAATAGTATGGCTCATTTGACAGGCACTATTTATAGTCCAACGATCCTGAGGTGAAAAAAGATGTCTCTGTCTACAGTACAGTCATAAACAAAGACGAAGCTGCCACATGGAAACTCATTAATCACTTCTCATCATGGTATGACCTCAAAGTAGCTGTGGCATGGATGCTGAAAGTTAAAAAGATGCTTCGATTGCGATGCCAAGAAAGAAAAAGCGCACAAAAGACACTTGGACAAGTTGATTACAAGCAGCAGCAAGGTAAATTTGCAGGTCTTTCAGTTGATGACATGGTCCAAGCAGAGGAGGCAGTCATATGCTTTGTCCAAGGTCAGAGTTTTTCTGAAGAGATTGCTGCACTGAGAACGGGCACAGTAAAGAAAACCAGCCCATTGTACAGACTGGATCCAGTGTTGGTGAACGGAGTTCTGAGGGTAGGTGGAAGGCTCAGCAAGTCTGCCTTACCCGAGGAAGTTAAACACCCAGCCATCCTTCCCAAGGACAGTCATGTTTCAAAACTGATCCTTTGTCACATACACAAGCTGGTAGGACACAGTGGAAGAAATCACATGCTGTCCAGGTTGCGACGGAAATATTGGATTCTCTGTGCAAATTCTGCAGCAAGAACTGTTATCCGGAAATGTGTAATCTGTCGACGCAAACATGGAAAGGTGGGAGAACAGAAGATGGCTGATCTTCCCACAAACAGAATCTCTCAAGACCTACCTCCTTTCACGCATGTAGGAGTGGATTATTTCGGACCTATTGAGGTTAAGAGAGGAAGATCCACTGTGAAAAGGTATGGTGTAATATTTACATACCTGACCTGCAGAGCTGTTCATCTTGAAATGGCTCACTCCCTGGACACAGACTCTTGCATTAGTGCCCTTCGGCGATTCATATGTAGAAGAGGACAAGTGCTAGAGATAACGTCAGATAATGGCACCAATTTCATCAGCTCTAATCGTGAGCTAAAAGAAGCCTTGAAGCAATTGAACCAAGACAAGATTCAAAGGGTAATGCTACAGGATGGTATAAAGTGGAAATTCAAACCTCCCCACGGAGCCCACCATGGGGGGGTCTGGGAGCGGCTCATTCGTCAAGTAAAGAGTGTCCTTCAATCCGTCTTGACACAGCAAACCATTGATGATGAAGCTCTGCAGACAGCCTTATGTGAGGTGGAAGCCATTCTCAATGATCGTCCAATTACTTCAGTCTCAGATGACCCAAATGACCTTGAGCCTCTTACACCAAACCATCTTATTCAGCTCAAGGGTAAACCAATCTTACCTCCAGGTCTGTTCACCCAAGAAGATTTGTATGCTCGGAGGAGATGGAGGCAAGTACAGTATCTCGCAAACCTCTTCTGGAAAAGATGGACATCTGAGTATCTTCCTATAATGCAGCAACGCCAAAAGTGGAACAGCATAAAAAGGAGTTTAAGCCCTGGAGACTTGGTACTTATAGTGGACAGCTCAGCTCCACGCAACTCATGGCTGATGGGACGAATCATTGACACCATGCCAGACTCCAGAGGTCTGGTTCATCGTGTTCGAGTTAAAACAAAGAGCGGCGTATTGGAGAGACCTATCACCAAGCTTTGTTTGCTCCTGGAAGAAGCAACATCTTGACATTGAATCAGCGGACTCATCGACACCTACACATATACTGATTGACACCGATCATTGAACAATGCACACTCTCAAGAAGAGCAAGAAACGCATGGACTTTGAAAACCCGTAAAAAAGAATATATATATAAACTAGTTTTCATGGTAATTGCTGCTTATATTATATGGGCTCCATTTCTATTGATAATTGCCTTGCTTGGCAATTAGGGGCTGGTGTGTTGGAGCCATTATATTGTGTTCTTAGTGTATCTATCATTTGTTTACATTTTGTTTCTGCACCTCTGTAGTCAACTACCCAACCTAGTATCCAAAGGCTGGTAGTGCATGTTGAGAGTGGGGGGCGGGGACTCTTGGAATATCAGGTGGTTTAATGAGCAGGAAGAGAAGGCCTAGGCATGGTAAAAATGTTTGGTGAATGTGCCAGGTCATACATTTTTCAGTGTGAGAATTCAGTGTGAGAATTCAGTTATTTTTGAGTATTTGAATCTTTCTTTTGATGTTTTCTTTAGATGTTTCAGATGCTTAAAATAAATCTATAATTTAATTCATAATACCTTGGATCTCGTTTTGGATTTTTTTGGAATGTGCATGTTAAAGACACTACCTGGTTGACCAACAAGAAGCCATTACATTGACAAACCAGTTCGTTTCTACATACTTTAGTTTGTGCGCCATTCCACGCTAAACATCGTCCCGTTTTGAAATAATCCAGTCTCGTTTTCTAGATAGTGAGATATGACGTGTGTTACGACCCCTGGGTGTCTAAGGGTAAAGGGCTGTAACATAACAGTTGGTTGACAGAAAAGATGGACCACGTTTGTAAACAACAATGATATTTATTGAATAGATGCAAAGGAAGCACATGTAGCTCAGGGGTGAGCCCAGGCCAAAACAACAAACAAACACCACTATACTCCAGATAAACCCAAATCTAATCTATGGTAAAAGAGATTACATTACCTAAACTACTCTTACCTAACCAAAACAGGAGAAAACAATATCCAAAGGAAATGGCAGCTCACCCCATCTGTGCTTCCTGAGAAAGAGAGAAAAACACATTAATTATACAGAAACAAAGGCAGAATATATACAAAAACAAACTATAACTAACAATGCTCTCTCTGTGGCCATACACACACAAGGAAATTTCTACTAAGCACCAAAGGCCAATAAACGAAATGCAATACTGTCAAAGTTACAGGTTTACAAAATCACAACAGGCCTAGCCTCATGCCAGAGAGAGAGAAAGACTGAAGTGAGAAGCCATGTTTTAACAGGTGTGGGGTGATCCATGATTGGGTGGTGTGGATTGAGTGTTAGAGTCTGGAAAGCCATCCACCAATCGGTGCTGTGTTGCTATAATGGAAGGGCAGGCCTGGCAGGGACCAATGGTGAAGGGAACAATGGCTGGAGGGAGGAAACAAAATGGAGAACACACACTGGGGAATATATACATTGGGATGTAACACCCCCATACATAAGACAAAAACATGTTTGACACTTAACACCAACCAAACATGTTTTTATTTTTTTTTCAACAACGAGATAACATCTCTGAGATAACATGTACTTCAAAACAAAGAGCTATAAAAAAAACTAGCAGTTGGTACAACCACACGGGTCAACAATGACAGAACGAGTTGACGGCAAGAGAGACTGAGTCGACAGCAACATAAAACGAGTCCACAGCAACATAGACCGAGTAGACAGCAAAATAGAACAAGTCGACAGCAATATATAGTAGAACGAGTCGACAGCAACAGACAACGAGTCGACAGCAACAGAGATTTAACTCCGAGATAGAGCATCCGCCAACACATTCTCAGACCCCTTCTTATGCTTTATGCTGAGGTTATAATTTTGCACTATGAGCGCCCAACGCATGAGGCGCTGATTGTGGTTGTACATCCGCGACAGAAAAACCAATGGGTTGTGGTCGGTGTATACTACCACTGGTAATACGCTCGAACCGACATACACCTCAAAATGTTGCAACGCATACAACATAGCCAAAGTCTCCTTTTCAATAGTGGAATAGTTTAGTTGATGTTTGTAAAATTTCCGGGAGAAATAACAAACCGGGTGACTGACACCATCGTGATCTTCCTGTAATAACACCCCTCCAGCTCCCACCCCGCTGGCATCCACCTCCAGCTGGAACGGCAGGGAGAAATCTGGAGCAGAGAGAACAGGGGAACTGCATAAGAGAGCTTTAACACTATCAAATGCATTTTGACAATCAGCTGTCCAAATGAATGGTTTGGACGGGCTACACAGGCTAGTGAGAGAAGTGACGACAGAAGAAAAGTTTCGGCAAAAACCACGGTAATACCCAGCCATCCCAAGGAATCTACGCAATTCCCGCCTAGTAGTATAGGCACTGGAAAAGTTGTGATTGCAGATATTTTTGCATCCACCGGACGCACTTGTCCTTGTCCTACCTGCTTACCAAGATAGGTAACCGTAGCCTTGCCGAACTCACACTTGGCAAGGTTAAGGGTCAGGGAGGCTCCAGCTAAGCGGTCAAAGACAGTTTGTAAGGTTGTCATGTGGTCACGCCAGTTGGTCGAATAGACAACCAGGTCATCGAGATAGGCATTACAATTTGGAACACCAGCCAGGACTAGGGTCACCAGTCGCTGGAAAGTGGCCGGGGCATTACGCATTCCAAAAGGCATTACAGTATATTGCAAAAAATTGTCAGGAGTAACAAACGCCGAGATTTCCGAGGCACAGGGGGTCAAAGGGACCTGCCAGTAACCCTTTAACAAATCTAGTTTGCTAACATAGGTGGCAGATCCAAGGTTGTCAATACAATCTTCCATGCGGGGCAGTGGGAAGGAATCAGCATTTACCTTTCGGAAATCAGTACAAAATCTAGGAGTTCCATCCGATTTGGGAGCTAACAAGCAAGGTGAACTCCAGGGACTGCAACTTGGCTTGGCTAAACCATGTTTTAACAAATAGTCAACCTCCTGTTGCATCATGGCCCTCTTGGTGATGTTAACACGGTATGCATGTTGCTTGATAGGCACAGCATTGTTAACATTAATATCATGGGCCAATACAGAAGTACAGGAGGGAACATCACCAAACAGAGCCATGTAGGCCTGAATCAAATTTGTGATGTCCTCTCGCTGCTCCTCAGGTAAGTGTGCTAAGTGAGTGGGCAGGTTCAATAACATCTCAGTGTTGGACAATCTAGCACCCTGATGGGCTGCATTGCGCAACTCTAAGCCATCTACATCCTCACCACTAACGTCAGGAGAGTCCGGAACTATTGGAGTTGAGGCAACAGCAGAGACGGCCAGTCCGGCTGTCTGGTCTGAGGTCTTCACCTGCACACTATCTCTGGAAAAATATGGTTTAAGCATATTGATGTGGCAAACACGAGAGTGACGTTTACGATCAGGGGTGCGAACCACATAGTCTGTATCACTTATCTTCTTGTCTATTGCATACGGTCCGGAAAAACGAGCGGAAAGAGCAGAACCAAGGATAGGTAACAGGACTAGAACCTTATCACCTGGCTGGAAAGATCGAGAAACAGCTTTCTCGTCATAGTGCCGTTTCATAGTTCTCTGGGAAGAAGAGAGCGCTTCTTTTGCGAGAGAGCACGCCTGATGCAGTCGCTCTCGAAACTGGCTAACAAAATTTAGAACATTAGTGGGTGTGCTGGCACCCTTTGACATGAACCGTTCTTTAAGAACTTTCAGAGGCCCTCTAACAGTGTGCCCAAAAACGAGCTCAGCAGGACTGAAACCAAGAGACTCCTGTATGGTCTCTCGCGCAGCAAATAGAACAAGGGGGACACCCTCATCCCAATCTTTCTCTGTGTCTAAGCAATATTTACGCAGCATGGACTTTAAGGTCTGATGCCAACGTTCTAGAGCCCCCTGAGTTTCAGGGTGGTAGGCACTGGACACTATATGTCGGATACCCAGGGACTGTAACACTTGCTCAAATAACCTAGACAGGAAGTTGGTGCCTTGGTCCGTTTGTACTACCTTAGGCAGTCCAAACGTGGAGAAGAACTTCGTCAAAGCCTTAATTATTACAGGCGCTGTAATTCTGCGAAGAGGGATAGCCTCAGGTAAACAGGTGGCGGTACACATTATTGTCAACAAAAACTGATTGCCGGCTTTGGTCCTTGGCAACGGACCAACACAGTCAACTATGACATGTTCAAATGGTTCACCGACCGCTGGTATAGGACAGAGGGGAGCAGGTGGAATTACCTGGTTTGGCTTTCCGGTGATCTGACAAGTACTACAGGTACGACAGTACTGTGCTACATCGGACTTCAAACCGGGCCAAAAGAAATGTTGAAGTATTCTGTTGTATGTTTTAGTGACTCCCAAGTGTCCAGACCAAGGGTGGTCATGGGCCAAGAACAGTACATGCTGACGATAAACTGCAGGGACAACAATCTGATAAACAGTGCTCCAGTCTGGTACCTGATCTGGTAGCCCTATCTCCGATTGTGCATGCTCTGCCAGTCTAGTACCATGGGACCTCCATGTACGCATCAAAACTCTTTCATCCACAAAATAAGAATGCAACTCTCTCCTCTGTTCTGTTTCAAGAGAAGAGAAACATTTTGCAAGAGAAGGGTCAGCCTTCTGGGCAGTAATTAGCATTTCACGAGTAACGGGTAACTTCAATGCGTCGGAACTAGTTACAGTTGTCTGTGGGGGTACCTTACTATGAGTCGGTGGTTTGTCAGCGGTATCAGAAGTTGGAGCCAGCAACTCCTCCCTGACAAAGGCTGAAGCAAAAACAGAGTCAGACAAATTAATTTCATCACCTCTCTTTTTCAATTGAGCCCGAGTGACAACACTTGCAGAAAAAACTTCAGGGAAGTTCTGTGACAAGTCATCAGGCAGAGAATCTGTGTCTGGGTGATCCAACACTTCCAGCACAGCGTTCACCTGTCCTCCAGCTAAATCATTTCCCATGATAAAGGAAATGCCTTTAACTGGCAAGGAAGGTCTCACCCCTATTTTAAAGAACCCAGTGACCAAATCAGATTGTACATGAATACAGTGTAACAGGGCTGGCACGAAACCCATCTCAATACCTTGAACTAGGACACTAGAACCACAGGAAGATTTCTCAGACAGAGGTAGTACATCAGAGAGGATAAAGGATTGTGAGGCTCCAGTATCTCGTAAGATCTGAACTGAACACTGATCTTTTGGATCCCCTGTCAAGGAAACTAAACCCTTGGAAGTAAATGGCCTGAAACAAGGATCGAGAACATCCTGATCATTGTGCATCTGTTGATCGGAATCAGGTGCCATTTTAATCAGACCAACCCCTTTGGGTTGTCTAAAGTTCTGAGAGGACGGTTGCTGCTTACGTTTCAATGTTAAACAGTCAGAAATAACATGACCAGGCTTATGACAGTAGTAACATGTCCGCTCCTCTTTTGAGCGTGGAGGTGACATTTTTGGTCGGGGGTGTGTGAATTCTGAATGGTTGGGGACAGAATGTTTCTGAGAGAAATCATGGGGGAGAAACGAGTCACGCCTATCTACAAACACAGTTTTATGGGTTAGCGCAAACTCATCAGCTAATACAGCAGCTTGCTGCAGAGTGGACACTTTCTGCTCACTCAGGTAAATTACAATACGCTCTGGCAAACGATTTTTAAACTCTTCTAATAGAATGAGTTCTCTGAGAGAGTTAAGATCTGAGGCCTTGCTTGCTGCACACCATTTATCAAAGAGAGTTCCCTTCTCTCTAGCAAACTCTACAAAGGTCTGGTTGACAGCTCTCTTGTGACTGCGAAACCTCTGCCTATAAGCTTCGGGCACAAGCTCATATGCACGAAGGTTGGCAGCCTTCACAGTATCATACAGTAAACTATCTTCTAGGGAAAGTGTTGAACAAACCTCTTGGGCTTTACCAGTCAATTTGCATTGAAGCAACAAAGGCCAGACCTCTCTTGGCCAGCGCAATGAAGCAGCAATACGCTCAAACACATTAAAATAAGTATCAACTTCTGTCTCTCGGAACGGAGGCACCAAAGCAATGTGTTTACTTATATCAAAAGTGTGTGATGAATAAGCTGTGGAGGAGGACATACCCGGGCCTTGTGGAGGAGTCGGTGTAGCAGAGTTGGATCCACTCCTTTGGTCTCCCAGCTCCAACTCCCGCAGTCTGAGCTCTTTTTCCACCTCAAGCTCCAACCTACGGATGTTAACAGCCCTTTCATTTTCCGCCTCAAGCTCCATTTTACGAAGCCGATACTCCGCCTCACGTGCTTGTGCCTTCTCCTGAGCCTCCATCTGGAGACGGGCTATTCTAACCTTGACCTGGGCCCCTTCTCGAGACCCAGTTGACACAGGAGAGGTCAAGTGAAAATGTGGCAATGTGACGTTCACACCTGCCTTTTCAGCACCATGGGCTTGCTCCTCAGAAGGCTGTGCTTCCGTAGGTTCACCAGGAGGACTTGCATGTTCATCAGAGACCACAGGTAAAACAAGCGTCCCCTGCTCCAACAGCTTATCTACCACAAGACACCTGATATCCTGCTTAAGATGCTTTTGTTGAACCGAGAGTTTAAAATGTGTGGCAATCTCCACTAAGTCTGCCTTGCGGCAGCTATCTAGCGCTTCCCAAGTAGGATTTCTCAAGAATTTCCCCAGATCAAAAGTACTAACTGCCATTATTTTTTCTTACACAAATGCCATTTTTACACACAAATGTATTAATAACTATACAAGTGTAAACAAACACAGTTCACCAAATCCATCAACCAACAATTGAACACAGGTTACAAAATCCAGGCAGAGCCCCCATTTATGTTACGACCCCTGTGAGTCTAAGGGTAAAGGGCTGTAACATAACAGTTGGTTGACAGAAAAGATGGACCACGTTTGTAAACAACAATGATATTTATTGAATAGATGCAAAGGAAGCACATGTAGCTCAGGGGTGAGCCCAGGCCAAAACAACAAACAAACACCACTATACTCCAGATAAATCCAAATCTAATCTATGGTAAAAGAGATTACATTACCTAAACTACTCTTACCTAACCAAAACAGGAAAAAACAATATCCAAAGGAAATGGCAGCTCACCCCATCTGTGCTTCCTGAGAAAGAGAGAAAAACACATTAATTATACAGAAACAAAGGCAGAATATATACAAAAACAAACTATAACTAACAATGCTCTCTCTGTGGCCATACACACACAAGGTGTATTACCTTAATAATAATAATACTAATAATAATAATAATAGATCAAATTTATATAGCGCCTTTCATAGAACCCAAGGTCGCTTCACAATCAGGACAAAAAATAGGGCTAGGGAAAAAAGGGGATGAGGGAAGGTAAGGGATAATGTATAATGAACCTAATCTAATCTAAACTAACTGATGGGGAAAAGCCTTGGTGAAGAGGTGTGTTTTTAGAGCAGATTTGAAGGTGTCCAGGGTTGGGGCGTTGCGGATTTCGGGGGGGAGAGAGTTCCAGAGGGTAGGGGACGCCACGCTGAAGGCTCTGTCCCCAAAAGTCTGTAACCTGGTGCGAGGGATGGAGAGGAGACCTAGATCAGAGGATCGTAGGTTCCAGGATGGAGTGTGCTGGTGGAGGAGATCAGACAGGTATCGGGGGCGAGGGCATGGAGGGACTTGTAGGTGAGTAGCAGGAGTTTGAAGGTGATGCGGAACTTGACTGGGAGCCAGTGGAGGTGGATGAGCGTGGGGGTGATGTGCTGCCAGGGCTTGGTGTGAGTGAGAACCCTGGCAGCTGAGTTCTGAACATACTGGAGCCTGTCCAGGGCTATGCTGGGTACTCCGAACAAGACTCCGTTACAGTAGTCCAACCGGGAGGTGATGAATGAGTGGATCAGGGTCTCAGCCAGAGAGTGAGGATCGGAGACGGGAGATGTTTTTGAGGTGGTAGAAGGCAGACTTGGTGACGGATTTGATGTGGGAGTGAAATGAAAGTGTGGAGTCAAGGGTGATGCCCAGGTTACGGACTTCGAGAGACACGGAGATGGAACAGCCATCAACGTGGAGGAGGAGATCTCCAACCTTCCCGAGCAGTGCCTTGGGGGCCACAACCATGAGCTCCGTCTTTTTGCTGTTCAGTTTCAGTAATTTGGTTGACATCCAGGTTTTTATGGCGTGGAGGCAGTTGACTACAGACTGTAGGGGGAGCTGGGAGGATGGTGAGGTGCAGATATAGAGCTGAGTTTCATCAGCATAACAATGAAAGTTGAGTCCGTAGTGACGTATAATCTGACCGAGGGGGACCCAGCACGGAGCCTTGGGGGACACCGTGGTTTACTGGGGCCGGGGGGGAGGATGAGGCGCTGACGCTGACAAACTGAGATCTATTTGTGAGATATGAATGAAACCAAGACAGAGCTGTACTGGTGATGCCAAGGTTGTCGGAGAGGCATTTGAGGAGGACTGAGTGGGATATTGTATCGAACGCCGCGGAGAGGTCGAGAAGGATGAGGAGGCTGATGTGTCCGGAGTCTGCAGCAAGGAGGAGGTCATTAGTGATCTTGATGAGGGCAGTCTCTGTGCTGTGATGTGCTCGGTAAACTGACTGAAGGGGTTCGTAGAGCTCATGGTTGGACAGATGTTGCTGAAGCTGGGCGGCGACTGCCCTTTCCAAGGTTTTACTTAGGAAAGGAAGGTTGGAGATCGGCCGGTAGTTATCCAGCACCTCAGGGTCCAGACCAGGCTTCTTTAGGATGGGAGTGATGGAGGCGGTTTTGAAACAGGAGGGAACTATTCCAGATGACAGAGAGGAGTTGATAATGTCCGTTATGATGGGGCAGAGGGTAGGAAGGCAGGCAGGCCTTGACCAGCACCGTAGGCATGGGGTCGAGGGAGCAGGTGGAAGCTTTGGCTCTGGTAACCAGCTTCATGACCAGCGGAACATCCACTGGGGAGAAGGAGGAGAGAGAGCACTGGGGATGGAGAGATGCAGCTGGGAGCATATAGTCAGGGGTAAGTGAGGAGGGGAGGGGGCGGGCACTGTGAGTTGTTGGTGGATGGAAATCACTTTAGCCTGGAAAAAGTCAAGGAACTTAGAGCAGAGGTCAGGAGCATCAGCAGTGTGAGAGGCAGTGAGAGGGTGGAGAAGACCATTTATAGTCGAGAAAAGCGATCTGGGGTAATTTTGCTGTGAGGTGATGAGGGTGCAGTAGTACGCGGTCCTGGTCTTGGAGAGAGCCTCTTTGTAGGACCTCACGTGGTCGACGAAGGCCAGACGGTGGACGGTGAGGCCAGATCGCTTGGAGAGTCGCTCCAGTCGTCGACCAGCTCTTTTCATTGAGCGGAGGTCAGAGGTAAACCATGGGGCAGGGCGAGGAAAGGACACATTCCGGCTTCTGAGGGGCGCCAGAGAGTCCAGGCTGAGGGAGAGTGCGGCATTGTAACAGGCCGTTAAGGTGTCCGGGGAGGTATCGGAGGTTACCTCTGAATGTGAGGGTGAATGTTGAAATCTCCGAGCAGATAGGTAGTCGGGGACTTGGAGCAGAAAGAGGACAGGAGCTCAGTTAGCTCTGACAGGAAGGTGGTGGAGGCTTTGGGGGGGGGGCGGTAAATCAGGGCAAATTGAGGTTGAGGAGATCCGGAGAGAGAGAATGTAATGCACTCGAATGATGTGAGATCAGGAGTGGGGATCTGGAAGTCTGTACGATGAATGACAGCCAGCGGCCCGTGGAGCGCGGTTTCTGGAGGTAGATGTAACCGGGGGGTGTAGCTTGGTTTAGTGTGATGAAATCCAGTTTATTTTGCCATGTTTCAGTCAAACATAAAAATCCAGTTTTCTTTCAGTGATGATATCATGGATGAGTAGTGCCTTGTTATTGAGGGAGTGAGTATTGAGCAGCATGAAAGTGGCTGTGGAGGAGACAGGCAGAGTGGGAGGGGTGCTACTGTCAGAGCAGGCCAGGGGCTTCAGACAGCTGGTGCGCACGTGAGGTGTGTTGTGATGACGTTGACGAACAACATGGAAGCGCGGAGCAGATACTACCACAGGAATAGTGGAATCTGTGCAGATGAGTGCGGATGCTCGATGTATATAGCGGGGGCGTTGAAGGAGTCTGAGTGATCTGATGGTATCCATCCAGGCAGATTGGCGCAGCGGCGTTGAAAAAAACTCAGAAGTTGGCGAGAGGAGTATGTTAGCATATCGACCGGAGCAGCTAACCGGCTAACGACCAGCCACACACAACGAATCCAGCCTCAGACAACAGCACACTGCGGTGGAGTAATCAAAACTCACAAACAGTCCAGGTACATGTAGAGAGTTAATCCAGTTGGGGAAAAACAGGTGACGGAAGAAGATGATCCAAACCGAGAACCCAGGAGCAGAGGGAAGCCGGCTAGCTAGTTTGGCAGCGGGGCTAACGATGCTAACAGCTGATGCTGACAGCTGGCAGGTAGCAAACATTAGCCCCAGACAGCTGATCAGCAGAGAGGGTGAGTAAACACAAAAACCGGATAAATGAAATTATCACACGGTTATGACAAAGTAAAAAAATCTGAATCTAACGTTAGCAGCCCAGACGAAAATTTCTTTAGCAAGGGAAGGAACGTTAACTCAGTGGAGCGACTGAGAAGCGGCAACATCAAACGCCAGCGTCCTCTCAGCATCTCAGTAGCCTTAGTCCGAAGGTACTCCAAAATGTATAATCCCAGTAATCCCATCGCGATCGCAATTACTCATGTGCATTGGGCATGGCTATCATACGGGAAACAATAGGTTTCAGGTGATCTAATCTCCGACAGATTGCTGTGTTCTTATTCACTTCGAGGGGGAGGGGTTCCTGCAGCCAGATGCACAGAGAGAGAGAGAGCTTAGAGACCCAGTTCAAAATACTCATACAAAATACTCAAAAAAGTCATATATTACTGAAGTCATATATTACTGAAGTCACGTATTACTGAAGTCACATATTACTGAAGTCATATATTACTGAAGTCACGTATTACTGAAGTCACATATTACTGAAGTCACGTATTACTGAAGTCACGTATTACTGAAGTCACGTATTACTGAAGTCATATATTACTGAAGTCATATATTACTGAAGTCATATATTACTGAAGTCATAATTACTGAAGTCACATATTACTGAAGTCACATATTACTGAAGTCACATATTACTGAAGTCATATATTACTGAAGTCATAATTACTGAAGTCATATATTACTGAAGTCATAATTACTGAAGTCACATATTACTGAAGTCACATATTACTGAAGTCACATATTACTGAAGTCATATATTACTGAAGTCATAATTACTGAAGTCATATATTACTGAAGTCATAATTACTGAAGTCACATATTACTGAAGTCACATATTACTGAAGTCACGTATTACTGAAGTCACATATTACTGAAGTCACGTATTACTGAAGTCACGTATTACTGAAGTCACGTATTACTGAAGTCATATATTACTGAAGTCATAATTACTGAAGTCATATATTACTGCAGTCATAATTACTGAAGTCACATATTACTGAAGTCACATATTACTGAAGTCACATATTACTGAAGTCATATATTACTGAAGTCATAATTACTGAAGTCATATATTACTGAAGTCATAATTACTGAAGTCATAATTACTGAAGTCACATATTACTGAAGTCACATATTACTGAAGTCACATATTACTGAAGTCATAATTACTGAAGTCATAATTACTGAAGTCATATATTACTGAAGTCATAATTACTGAAGTCATATATTACTGAAGTCATAATTACTGAAGTCATATATTACTGAAGTCATAATTACTGAAGTCACATATTACTGAAGTCACATATTACTGAAGTCACATATTACTGAAGTCACGTATTACTGAAGTCACATATTACTGAAGTCACATATTA
Organism: Notolepis coatsorum; assembly: GCF_963971535.1. Classification (NCBI taxonomy): domain Eukaryota; kingdom Metazoa; phylum Chordata; class Actinopteri; order Aulopiformes; family Paralepididae; genus Notolepis; species Notolepis coatsorum. The sequence goes on along the minus strand of NC_140168.1, from coordinate 139,509,453 downwards.
CTGAAGTCACATTACTGAAGTCATAATTACTGAAGTCACATATTACTGAAGTCATAATTACTGAAGTCACATATTACTGAAGTCACATATTACTGAAGTTATTACTGAAGTCACATATTACTGAAGTCACATATTACTGAAGTCACATATTACGGAAGTCATATAAATACTGAAGTCACATATTCCTTTTTTTTTTTTTATCCACTTTTTCTCCTTATTTTTCTCCCATCCCAATTTCGCTGTTTCCAATTCTCCCCTGCCCTGTCTTGAATGTTGCTCGCATATGCCCCCCACTGGCCGGTTGTAGGGAGGATAGAAGCCTTGCATCAAGCGTCCCCTCCGGTACACGAGGAGGCAGCCTGTCACATCTTTTCACCTGCCAGCGCGGACTCTCATTGGCGAGGTGTAACGTGTGGGAGGCTCACACTACCCGTGCCCATTTCCTGTCTCTGCTGTGCAGGCACCCTGACCGACCTGTAGGAGTCGCTGTCCACAACGTCCAGATTACCACCCATCGACTTCCACCCGCTGACTCTCCCAATTGAGCCAGTATGACGGCCGGCCCAAGCCGGAGGCAACGCCGATAGCCGGATTTGAACCCGGTGTCTCTTGCGTTGGTGACGAGCGCAATGTCCGCTGCGCCACCCAGCCGCTCTACGAAGTCACATATTCCTGAGAATCCTGAGCAAAAAAACACTGTACATACTAAGTGACAAGCAGGCAGGAAAAAACTATATCTCCACAGCCAAGTGAGGGGTGGAGTGGGCTCTCTCTCTCTCTCTCTCTCTCTCTCTCTCTCTCTCTCTCTCTCTCTCTCTCTCTCTCTCCATTTACATTTTATGCAGGAATTTGTTCAATAATCATCTAATTTTCTCGGGCCTCCCTTCTTCAAATGGAGTCCGCTAAATGTAATCTGTGAATGTATGTACTGTACTCCCGACGTCCAGGGGCCCCTTTGAAAAGACTAAATTGAATTCCTTTGACAGGAGCCCCCAACCTCCCCCCCACTGCGCGCTCTCTCGCTAAGATGCCATAAATTAAGTCTGGACTGAAGTCGTTCCCCTCATTATATTCGAAACGCTGAATCCGGGCTCTCCTCTGCGCGCTCTCCTCTACGCCCACGAACCAAGCTCCTTCTCTTCAGATCTCGGTCGGGGGACGGGGGGGGACGGGGGGGGACGGGGACTCGTGCTTTGTCCCATCAACGGATATTAAACTCGATTCAAAGCGGAAAGGAATGCGGGGAGAGTCGGGAGACGCTGGCGATTTGAGCCGTCCGTGTTATTAATTAGATCCTGCGCTGCAGCAGAGTGTCGGGAGGCTATTGTGTGTGAAAGTGTGTGGGTTCCGTTCCGTTACCTCGTGAGTCTCTTGACTTGACATCCAGTTCTCTGTGCCGAGTCTTTCAACCTGCTGCACTGAAATGAACACACCTGAAGTCATGAAGTGAATCCAGCTAATGAACAACTAATACTGATAAAATCAACACAACTAATACAGATAATTTTTCACTTATTACTGTACATTTGACTGTATATTACTGTATATTTGCGGCTGTATATTTTAGAATGTATATGTGACCTGGCACAGTCTAACCCGTCTTGTTAAGGAGCTCACGAATCCTCAGAAAACCCCCAAAATGTAGCGCAATTCAGAAATAGGTTGAAATGGAGATATTGGCAATTTTGAGTGCTTTGAAATGTTCTCTATATGTCTCCTTATTTGCTAAACTTAATACGACTTGTGAATGTGTTAATTATTGTTAAGATTGTCCGACAGTATTATTCTCCTCGCTGTGTGAAAAAACGACAGTAACATCTGAGGGGAGTGGCCACTGGCTAAGTCTGTCTCGGGTATCGGAGAGGAGACGCACAGAAATCCATTCCCAGACAACGGGCCCAGTACTTTGTTGGCGGTGTGAATATATGCAGAGAAACATTCATATCCTTAGTACCGTTTGTGTGAAATTGTTTCTGAATCGGAAGATGATCTTCTCTCACAATTGGAATTGTATTTCTCCGTCGCACAAAAGCTGGCTGGCAGTCGCATTGAATAATCTACTCCAGTACTCGCTGCGAAAGTCTGTAAACTTGCGCATAATGGAGTATAGCAGAGGTCCCCAACCATTGGGTCGCAGACCGGTACCTGGCCGTGGAACATTTGGTACCGGGCCGCAAAGAAAGAATAAAGTTGTTTAAAAGGAAATGTATTTTATTTTCATTAGTCTTCCGGGTATTTTACTTTGAAAAATTGACACTTCCGCTTTCGCCTCACTCTTTTTCGTAAAATAAGTCTCCTGCCATAATGCTCCCCTTCGCATAATTCACTCACAGCTTGCGCTGTGGTTGTGGCAGAGACATGATTATAATCAGGTTTTTATGCACCTGACTCTCCCGAACACATAGACACACAGCGTACATACGCTGAGCTATGGTAACTTCTGCGCACTGTAAGCCTCTTTTATGTCATCACTAGGCCAATTCAGAAATAGCAGCAGAATACACAAGACCAAATAATAAATAGGTATCGGTCACATAGTTAGGATTGGATTACAGCTGAGCTCAACACAGACTCTTGTCTCCGTTGTATAGGTCCACAAGAATGTATGACATTCCCTGCATGAACACACATCAGAATACAGGGCCAACACAGTAAATAACAGTTGATTGTACACACTTATTTAAGTAATTTACAATATGGAATTATAGATGGATATGGTAGAATTTATAGATATGGTAGATTATAGATACTGTAGATAATTTTATGGATAGTCTTATATTAGCAAAAAACTAAGAGAACAGCCAACAGCCCCTTTGAGGCTCTGTAGCTCAAAACGGGCTATTGTGTTATCATATTTGTTAATAAGATATAGATTGAAAAATATCCGCCTGATTTGTACAAGTGATGGCTTATTTTGATATAAAAATTATATTTTAACAATACCCTATTATCTGTGCCTGGTCACATATACATATTTTAGAATGTATATCCCTGACTGTATTTGTATTCTTATTTGTGATTTTGACTACCTAAATGTTTATTGTGAGCGATCTGTAGTGCAAAATTTACCTCTGGATCAATAAAGTACTTCTATTCTATTATATACACAACTAATACTGATAATCAACAACTAATACTGATAATCAACAACTAATACTGATATTCAGACAAAACCAAATACCTTAGTCAGTCTGAAGGTTAAATACCACTATCTCTATCTGTCTCTATCTCTCTTTCTCTATCTCTCTCCCCCTCTCTCTTTCTCTCTCCCTCTTTATATATCTATTCTCTCTCTCTCTCCCTCTCCCTATATCTCCCTCTCCCTCTCTATACCCTCTCAATCTCTTTCTCCAGGTACCTTTGTCCACAAGATGAATTGTGTGTACATGGAGCAGTGTGATGTGAGGGGTTGCTATGGAAACCCCCTAGAAGTAAAATACCCCCCCCCCCCTCTGGTCCCTCTCTCCACTCTCTTGCAGAGGATCATACAGTCACCTATTAGAGTCAGAAGAGTTGTTACATCCCTCATATGTACCCCCAACCTCCAGCAGTATCCAGTGTACCTGTCTCCCTGTCACCCTGTCTCTCCCTGTGACCCTGTTACCATGTACCCCCAACCTCCAGCAGTATCCAGTGTACCTGTCTCCCTGTCACCCTGTCTCTCCCTGTGACCCTGTTACCATGTACCCCCAACCTCCAGCAGTATTCAGTGTACCTGTCTCCCTGTCACCCTGTCTCTCCCTGTGACCCTGTTACCATGTACCCCCAACCTCAAGCAGTATTCAGTGTACCTGTCTCCCTGTCTCTCTGTGTCTCTGTGTCTCCTCATCTCCCTGTGACCCTGTCTCACCTCGTCTTCCTGTGACCCTGTCTCACCTCGTCTCCCTGTCTCTCCTCATCTCCCTGTGACCCTGTCTCACCTCGTCTCCCTGTCTCACCTCGTCTCCCTGTCTCTCCTCGTCTCCCTGTCTCTCCTCGTCTCCCTGTGACCCTGTCTCACCTCGTCTCCCTGTCTCACCTTGTTTCCCTGTCTCACCTCGTCTCCCTGTCTCTCCTCGTCTCCCTGTGACCCTGTCTCACCTCGTCTCCCTGTCTCACCTTGTTTACCTGTCTCTCCTCGTCTCCCTGTGACCCTGTCTCACCTCGTCTCCCTGTCTCACCTTGTTTACCTGGCTCACCTCGTCTCCCTGTGACCCTGTCTCACCTCGTCTCCCTGTCTCACCTCGTCTCCCTGTCTCTCCTCATCTCCCTGTGACCCTATCTCACCTCGTCTCCCTGTCTCACCTTGTTTCCCTGTCTCCCTTTCTCACCTTGTTTCCCTGTCTCACCTCGTCTCCATGTGACCCTGTCTCACCTCATCTCCCTGTCTCACCTCGTCTCCCTGTCTCACATTGTTTCCCTGTCTCACCTCGTCTCCCTGTCTCACCTCGTCTCCCTGTCTCTCCTTGTCTCCCTGTGACCCTGTCTCACCTCGTCTCCCTGTCTCACCTTGTTTCCCTGTCTCCCTGTCTCACCTTGTTTCCATGTCTCACTTTGTCTCCCTGTGACCCTGTCTCACCTCATCTCCCTGTCTCACCTTGTCTCCCTGTCTCACCTTGTTTCCCTGTCTCACCTCGTTTTTATTTTTGCACGATTCTGTCATTTGTGGCGAGCGGTTCTCCTTCCACATCCGGGTGACTGGAGGTCCACTCGCCAGACAGTCCGTTTAGCTGCCGCGGGAGAGTATGTACCTCTCCAGACAGTCCGTTTAGCTGCGGCGGAAGAGTATGTACCTCTCCAGACAGTCCGTTTAGCTGCGGCGGGAGAGTATGTACCCCTCCAGACAGTCCGTTTAGCTGCCGCGGGAGAGTATGTACCCCTCCAGACAGTCCGTTTAGCTGCCGCCGGAGAGTATGTACCTCTCCAGACAGTCCGTTTAGCTGCCGCCGGAGAGTATGTACCCCTCCAGACAGTCCATTTAGCTGCCGCCGGAGAGTATGTACCCCTCCAGACAGTCCGTTTAGCTGCCGCCGGAGAGTATGTACCTCGCCAGACAGTCCGTTTAGCTGCCGTGGGAGAGTATGTACCTCGCCAGACAGTCCGTTTAGCTGCCGTGGGAGAGTATGTACCTCTCCAGACAGTCCGTTTAGCTGCCGCCGGAGAGTATGTACCTCTCCAGACAGTCCGTTTAGCTGCCGCCGGAGAGTATGTACCTCTCCAGACAGTCCGTTTAGCTGCCGCCGGAGAGTATGTACCCCTCCAGACAGTCCATTTAGCTGCCGCCGGAGAGTATGTACCCCTCCAGACAGTCCGTTTAGCTGCCACCGGAGAGTATGTACCTCGCCAGACAGTCTGTTTAGCTGCCGTGGGAGAGTATGTACCTCGCCAGACAGTCCGTTTAGCTGCCGCGGGAGAGTATGTACCTCGCCAGACAGTCCGTTTAGCTGCCGCGGGAGAGTATGTACCTCGCCAGACAGTCCGTTTAGCTGCCGTGGGAGAGTATGTACCTCGCCAGACAGTCCGTTTAGCTGCCGTGGGAGAGTATGTACCCCTCCAGACAGTCCGTTTAGCTGCCGCCGGAGAGTATGTACCTCGCCAGACAGTCTGTTTAGCTGCCGTGGGAGAGTATGTACCTCGCCAGACAGTCCGTTTAGCTGCCGCGGGAGAGTATGTACCTCGCCAGACAGTCCGTTTAGCTGCCGCGGGAGAGTATGTACCTCGCCAGACAGTCCGTTTAGCTGCCGTGGGAGAGTATGTACCTCGCCAGACAGTCCGTTTAGCTGCCGTGGGAGAGTATGTACCCCTCCAGACAGTCCGTTTAGCTGCCGCGGGAGAGTATGTACCTCGCCAGACAGTCCGTTTAGCTGCCATGGGAGAGTATGTACCTCGCCAGACAGTCCGTTTAGCTGCCGTGGGAGAGTATGTACCCCTCCAGACTGTTCACGTCAACGTTCACGCGCACAATACACGCTTACCTAGGATTTGACTTGATTCAACAACAACAAAGCAGTCGAGGCAATGGCAAGGCGAAAACTGTCACAAGTGTTGTTACACTTTACAAAGCTAAATGCAGACAACACTCGCTGCAAGATTATATATTATATATATATTAACAAATTGTTCTAAATAAATAATAATGATAATAAATAATTAGAAGTTTGGACAAATTTTTTACAACTGAAGAATCAAGAGGTTTATTTGTCACATACATACCAGGGCATACAGTGAAATGCGGGTGGTCATGCTCGCATCGATTGTGCAAAATACAATAATAAAAATAGGCAAAAAAATATATAGGTAAGACACAAGATGTGCATGATAAAAAAATACATGCTATGTTCCTGATAAACTGGTTCCTATGTACACTACTATACAATATACAATTTACAATTCCGCCATTTTTATACTTAGTGTATCTAAACTATACTATACAATACCTCCTTCCTTTAAAGTGACTTTTCCATTATTTAAAGTGACATTTTGTTTAAAGTGATTGTTTTAGCGGTTGCCGCATGAGTGTTGTGTGTGAGTGTGTGTACTGAGGTAGGTAGATTACATTTTTAGAGACTAAAGTACAGAAAAAAGGTACCGTTGGGTACCGGTAACGGTATCGGTTCAAATGTGAACGTACCCAACCCTAGCCGTCGGTGTGTGAATGTGTGAGTGAGCGGGTGAGGCGTGAGTTGTAAAGCGCTTTAAAAAAAGAGTTTAAATATACTAGGGGTGGGGGGGGAAATCGATACGTAGTAGTATCGCGATACTTTGCGTGGCGATACTGTATCGATATTTAATTATTAATAAAAATAATTTAAAAAAAGTTTAAGGAAGTTGCATTGTTCATTTCAATACCTGTAATAGTACAGTAGTCCACGCACACATGTGCATTCAGTTAAGTTGGAATATGACTGTAATACAAACAGTTCAGTTTGTCAGGTACATGCAACACAGATTACAGTGTGTACATCTGTCTGCTTGAGAAAATACCATGTTCTGCAATAAAAATTATTGAAGTGAGATGAACAGACTGAACTTTATTTTATTAGATAAAACATGTTGACAAAGTTTTACTTTGCAGTTGAAAAAAGGTAATAAATATATATATATATATATATATATATATATATATATATATATATATATATATATATATATATATATATATATATATATATATATATATATATATAATATTATATATATCTGAATTGCAAAGTGGTAAGGCTCCGGGATGGGATGGTATCCCACCAGAACTGTACCTCTCATGTTGGGATGTAATTGAACCCCTATTACTTGATATGATTTTATACTCAATCAAAGAGGGGAACTTCCCCAGGGACGTCAATATGGCACTCATATCTGTACTCCTTAAAAAAGACAAAGACCCCACTGAATGTGGTAGTTATAGACCCTTAACCTCCTCGGAACCGATCTTAAGCTGTATGCTAAGGTACTAGCCATCAGACTTCAAAAACATATGACATCTTTAGTTCATCCTGATCAGACAGGCTTCATAAGAGGCCGCCTGATCACGGATAATATTAGACGGTTACTACATGTGATAGACACCAGCAAGGATGCCGTGCCTCCTACAGCTATATTATCCTTGGATGCGATGAAGGCCTTCGATAGGTTGGAATGGTCTTATTTATGGGCAGTACTCGGAAGGATGGGGTTAGGAGTAGGATTCATTAATATGATAAAAGTACTATACACAGAGCCATCGGCCATGGTTATAACAGGTATATTCACCTCCCCTCTCTTTCCTGTTTCGCGCTCGTCCAGACAGGGTTGTCCTCTTAGTCCCGGACTATTTGCTCTATCCTTAGAACCTTTAGCACAGTATATAAGACAATCCCAATCCATAGAGCCGATCTCAATTAACCCTTTTCTCGCCAATGACGTGTTACGACGTCATTCTCCGCCATGCGTAATCTGCCAATGACGTCGTACAGCGTCTTTGAGATCAATATTTTAAATTTCTGTCATGGCAATCATATTTCACCCACGGAGACTTGACGGGTGCTGTAGATCTCCTCTCAACTCTCCAACGGTTCAAGACCGCCACCTGGTGGCCGATCGGCGAGTTGCCAAAACCGGAAGTGAGCGGCCGGAAGTGGTGCTCACCCATATTTCGTCCGGCCACTCGCTATCGCTCGCGGGACTCCATCTCGATACACTGGACATGGATCCGTTGCCGTAACTCGATAAACAACATGATTGGACGTATATTAGTATTATACAACCTGGAACTGGACCAACTAGATCGGCATCCCATAATAACGATCTTTTTGCTCCAGTAGCATCCCCCATCGCTACGAGGAAGCTGCGGTGAGTTTCAGCGTGTTTGATTATTATTATCCATACAAACTGCTCTGATCTATATATCACCCATACTACATAAATTATTTAACGTCGGCCACAGACTTATAAACCCCCCCCCCCCCCCCCCCCACTCCGGGCACCAGCAGATGATAAGTCATAACGTCTAGGACGTTAACGTCAATCGGTATCAAACTACATTTGATGATCTAATATATGTATTTATGGCTATAACTCACGTTCTATGGAATGCTGCAGAAAATGATAAAAACATATTTATACTTTAGACCGTATTTTAGTATGAATGTGTGAATGAAAAAGTAGAACGTTGCTACATCCTAAACGATAGATACTTGATGTTGAATGGGCCATAGTAATGTCAATTTAGCAATACAATTTAAAAAGTTATAGCCCTGCAAAGAAGGGGAACATCTCCATAGACTTACAGTACTGGCAGAGAAGGGATTAAGATGAGAATAATCTCCGGTAGATAAAGGGTTAAGGGCACACAGCATCATATTAGTTTATATGCGGACGATGTAATATTGTTCATGCAAAACCCTACCACCTCACTGCCTCATCTTCTCAAGCTCATAGATGATTTCGGCAATCTATCGGGATTTAGGATAAACTGGCCAAAATCGGCCGTCCTTCCACTTAATGTCATTGCGAAGGCTACCCTCCTTCCAGAAAATATACAAATGGTAGAACACTTTAGATGTCTTGGAGTTGAAATATTCCCCACTATATGCCAAACAGTGAAGTATAATTATACAGGAATCCAAGATAGGATCACAAATGACTTTGACAGGTGGTCAAAACTTAAAAACTCAGTACAGGCCCGAGTATCAATAGTTAAGATGGATGTTTTACCCAGAATCAACTTCTTCAGCTCAATGTTACCGTTACTTGCTGGTTACTGGAAAAAATTTCACTCCGCTGCATATAAATCTATTTGGAACAACAAACCTCCACGAATAAAAAGATCCACCGCACAGAGAAATAAAGCCGACGGAGGTCTAGCATTTCCAGACTTCTACTACTACTTTAAAGCGTACTCTTTAAGACCACTGATCACCTGGTTTGATTCTCAAGCATCCGTATCCTGGAGAACATTAGAAGAAAACATTGTGGCACCACATAGATTGCAGGATGTAGTATACACCAACCTATCAATTAAGCAATGCGACGTGAAATTTGGCCCTCTTATTACACATATGATCCGGATATGGCGTGAAACACAAAAAAGATTTACTAACCAACATAAATGGCATAGACACTCTCCCATATTTAATAACAATACACTCCTTATTGCACAACAACCTATCAGATTTCCCAAATGGGAAAAGAATGGCATACATACATTGGGAGATATCTTCAACGAACGGGGGTTCTGTAGCTATCAAGATATACATAACAAATTTAACCTCACCAGTTCCACATATTACTTCTACAGACAGTTATTAGCATGTTTGAAGGCTCATGGAGTCCCATTAAAGGAACCACTTGAGCACCACAGATATCACAAATTCTTTTATGAAACGGAGACATCGAGAGGTTTTGTCTCGGACTTTTACCGTCACTTAAACTTAAACAAGACTCTCGATGTTCCTTATGTACAAACGGTGATAGTGGTACATTTATGCATATGTATTGGGAATGCCCGCCTGTTAAGATATTTTGGGAAGAAATAACCACACTATTATCAGGATTTTTGTTTTTGACAATACCTGTAATGCCTTCTGTATTGTTGCTGAATGATGTCTCTCAGTTATCACACTCTGTACTTGTAAAGAGGCTAATCTTGTCCGGTCTTACGGCTGCCAAAAAGCTAATAGCATCACGCTGGATTCAACCTGATAAAATGTGCCGGAGGGTTGGATTCTTACCTATCTTGATGTGATTTACCTAGAGATATCTACCGCACAAATTCTAGGTGTTAATGAAGCCAGCATAGAAATCTGGTTAGGGGTGGTGGAGAGGATAAAATATTATATGAACTATTAATCCTTGGTATCAAACGGAATAATGGATGTATTCAAGGGGGGTCCGGTGGGGGGGGGGGGGGGAAGAACGAGCAAGAGCATTTATGTGTTGTATTGTATTGTAATTAATCTGTGTATATCTCTAATCTTTAATCTACATCTATTTAAATTTTAAAAACCGGGCTGTCATTATTGTTAGTATTATGTCGATAATAGCCCTGTGATTTATAGTGCATTTCTACTGTAAATGTTTGTATATCATGTCAAAAAAAAAAAACATTTGTAAAAAAAGAAGAAAAGTAACAAATAAAATTGTATCAAAAATAAATAAATGAATTTTTTTTGGCAATACTCAGCGTATCGCGATATATTTAGTATCGCGATACTATCGTATCATGGCGCAAGTATCGAGAAAGTATCGTATCGTGAGGTCTCTGGCGATTCCCACCCCTAAAATGTAGTCCATTTAGCTGCTGAGGGAGAGTATGTACCTCTCCAGACTGAATGGAGCCTCCTCTTATCAAACCTCCACAAACCTTCCTGCTTCTCTTACCTTCCCAGGTGACGCTGACGTGCGGCACGGAGACGGTCCTGCGCTCGGTGAAGGAGCCCAGCAAGTGCCAGTACGTCATGGACCTCCAGACCCCTGTGGCCTGCCAGCCGGCCCTGCCCAGTCCCCCGGGGGTGCACAGCGAACTGTGAGCCGGCCGGCCCCCCTGCCAGCCGCCCCTGCCCAGCCCCCCGGGGGTGCACAGCGAACTGTGAGCCAGCCAGCGCCCCTGCCAGCCGCGCCTGCGCTGCCCAGCCGCGCCTGCCCTGCCCAGCCGCGCCTGCCACCCCCCCCCTACCCAGACCCTCCTGCCCAGCCCCCCCTGCCAGCCGCCCCTGCCCAGCCCCCCGGGGGTGCACAGCGAACTGTGAGCCAGCCGGCCCCCCTGCCAGCCGCCCCTGCCCAGCCCCCCCTGCCCAAACCACCGGGGGTGGACAGTGAACTGCCAGCCGCACCCCCCCTGAACCAGGCACTCTTAGTTTAGTCCACCGGTTCCCAGAAGAGTCACGGACGCCACAGACCCCCCGGGAAACTGAGGATATTTGTATTTATTACAGAATTCTATAGCTGTCTGGTATTCATAGTGTTCCAACATCATCATCATCATCATCATCATCATCATCATCATCATCATCATCATCATCATCATCATAGTGGACATCTTGGTATGAAAACAACACCTGTAATCGAATAACGGTTGATCATGTGACATGGCAACCGTCATGAAAATACAGGAAATACACAACGCGTCATGAGAACACTGGGAATGTTGTGGTGTCGGTCAGAGGACGCCTATCTCAAGCCCCGCCCTCTTTTCTTGATCCTGTAGGATCCTGTAGGTCAATGGTAGTGACATCAAACTAGTCCCCGTTCTTCAGGGGACCCTCATAGAACCTCCCGAAGGACCCATTTTGGGTCCTCGGACCCTACCTTTGGAAGCGGTGGTGACAAGCCACTCTGGGTTCATAGGAAGCCCTCGCTCACCTGGGAGTGGGAACCCATCGAGTTACATTTCTGAACAATATGACAGAGATCAGAACCTATGTTTTACATTGTTTACTAGTTTACTGGTTTGTTTACTACTTTGTTTACTAGTTTGTCCTGATTTCCATGGATTGTTTCCTCTGTTACACGTTAAACATCCGAGTTCCCCTGGTCAATCAGCTACTGGACATTACGTGTTTGTTGCGTATAGCTTTAGTTCCAGTAGGGCTTGTGTATACCTTGTTGATTTATTCGATTTTTTTAAAGACTGCAATAATTAGTTAATTATGCTTTACCCTGAATGTTAAATACCGCCCGGGTGCGGAGTGTAGGTTCCTGATCGACTTCAATCATTACAACAGCTCAGTATCAGATAACAGTCAGACATGTGATTGTTGTTGTTGCAAAGAAGTGATGATGATGACGTATTTTTTTCTTGATGGAAAATAAAGGTAATATTTTAGACTAAACCTGTGTACGTTATTGTGTTTGTACTTAATCCCCCCAATACTATGCCTGCATTACATGTCATATAATAAACCAGCCCACTAACGAGACCAGACTCAACCAGCCCACTAACGAGACCAGACTCAACCAGCCCACTAACGAGACCAGACTCAACCAGCCCACTAAGGAGACCAGACTCAACCAGCCCACTAAGGAGACCAGACTCAACCAGCCCACTAAGGAGACCAGACTCAACCAGCCCACTAACGATACCAGACTCAACCAGCCCACTAAGGAGACCAGACTCAACCAGCCCACTAAGGAGACCAGACTCAACCAGCCCACTAACGATACCAGACTCAACCAGCCCACTAAGGAGACCAGACTCAACCAGCCCACTAACGAGACCAGACTCAACCAGCCCACTAAGGAGACCAGACTCAACCAGCCCACTAAGGAGACCAGACTCAACCAGCCCACTAAGGAGACCAGACTCAACCAGCCCACTAACGAGACCAGACTCAACCAGCCCACTAACGAGACCAGACTCAACCAGCCCACTAACGAGACCAGACTCAACCAGCCCACTAAGGAGACCAGACTCAACCAGCCCACTAACGAGACCAGACTCAACCAGCCCACTAACGAGACCAGACTCAACCAGCCCACTAAGGAGACCAGACTCAACCAGCCCACTAACGAGACCAGACTCAACCAGCCCACTAACGAGACCAGACTGGTGGGTAGTGTACTAGGTAGTCTGGTGGGTAGCAGCATGAGGGAGGGAGGTACAGGTATGGGCAGGGTAATAGTAGAAATACATAAATATAGGCAATAAAATTATATCTGAATGTAAATATATGAGAAAGAAATAAACTAAACAAAAGTGCTGTCTGTATACCCCATCGATTATATTATACGTTATAATAAAATAGGCAACAAATAATTTGAATCTGAATATATACTATGAGTAAGAGTCAAAGTAAACAGTATACACAAGGTACCCTAACCCTAACCCCTGGCATGATATACGACATCATACGTTGTAGTCCGTGCAGGTTTTGGTGGTTAAGAGAGTCAGACACGCTTAGTGGTCAGACGTTCCCAGTAGTTCTGGAGTTCTGCAGCCGTTAGTTCTCCAGCTGCCGGCAGCGGTCCAGGCCCACGGTTGTGCCCCAGGCAATGGCCCCAGGCTCTCTGTAGCCCTGGGACTGTTGCTTTTTATTCATCCGACGTCAGCTCTTATCCACTCGCTCCATTTGATGGCAAATCCCACTACCGGCTCTCGCCCTCCGGTTTCCAGAATAATTGTCAGGTGTGTGTGGTGTGGGTGTACAGATACGGGGAGGTGTTTGTGGATACATACTCCAGGGCTAACATTTTGTCACGGTGGTGACATTCAGCCTGTTTCTCCTCTCTCTTGTCTCTCTCTAGTGTTTCTTCTCTCTCTTGTCTCTCTCTCATGTTTCTTCTCTCTCTTGTCTCTCGTGTTTCTTCTCTCTTGTCTCTCTCGTGTTTCTTATCTCTCTCTTGTCTCTCTCTAGTGTTTCTCCTCTCTCTTGTCTCTCCCTAGTGTTTCTTCTCTCTATCTTGTCTCTCTCTAGTGTTTCTCATCTCTCTTGTCTCTCCCTAGTGTCTCTTCTCTCTATCTTGTCTCTCTCTAGTGTTTCTCCTCTCTCTTGTCTCTCTCTAGTGCTTCTTCTCTCTATCGTGTCTCTCTCTAGTGTTTCTTCTCTCTCTTGTCTCTCTCTAGTGTTTCTTCTCTCTGTCTTGTCTCTCTCTAGTGTTTCTTCTCTCTCTCTTGTCTCTCTCTCATGTTTCTCCTCTCTCTTGTCTCTCTCTAGTGTTTCTCCTCTCTCTTGTCTCTCTCCAGTGTTTCTCCTCTCTCTTGTCTCTCCCTAGTGTCCCCCTCTCCCCCTGTTTCCATTCTGACCCTGCAGATCCCAGTATGTTCCCACGTGTGGTCATGTCTCCTGTCTGCCCAGCTGTTGGTCATCTGTCATCACCCCCAGCTGTTGCCCATTAGCCATTATTCCACTGTGTGTTTCAGTCATGTTCCCCGTAAGTCTGTACTTGGTTCCTCTGTCTCCATGGTCTCTGTACTTGGTTCCTCTCTCTCCATGTTCTCTGTACTTGGTTCCTCTGTCTCCATGGTCTCTGTACTTGGTTCCTCTGTCTCCATGGTCTCTGTACTTGGTTCCTCTGTCTCCATGGTCTCTGTACTTGGTTCCTCTGTCTCCATGTTCTCTGTACTTGGTTCCTCTGTCTCCATGGTCTCTGTACTTGGTTCCTCTGTCTCCATGGTCTCTGTACTTGGTTCCTCTGTCTCCATGTTCTCTGTACTTGGTTCCTCTGTCTCCATGGTCTCTGTACTTGGTTTCTCTCTCTCCATGTTCTCTGTACTTGGTTCCTCTGTCTCCATGGTCTCTGTACTTGGTTCCTCTGTCTCCATGTTCTCTGTACTTGGTTCCTCTGTCTCCATGGTCTCTGTACTTGGTTCCTCTGTCTCCATGTTCTCTGTACTTGGTTCCTCTACCTCCATGGTCTCTGTACTTGGTTCCTCTCTCTCCATGTTCTCTGTACTTGGTTCCTCTGTCTCCATGGTCTCTGTACTTGGTTCCTCTGTCTCCATGTTCTCTGTACTTGGTTCCTCTGTCTCCATGGTCTCTGTACTTGGTTTCTCTCTCTCCATGTTCTCTGTACTTGGTTCCTCTGTCTCCATGGTCTCTGTACTTGGTTCCTCTGTCTCCATGTTCTCTGTACTTGGTTCCTCTGTCTCCATGGTCTCTGTACTTGGTTCCTCTGTCTCCATGTTCTCTGTACTTGGTTCCTCTACCTCCATGGTCTCTGTACTTGGTTCCTCTACCTCCATGTTCTCTGTACTTGGTTCCTCTGTCTCCATGGTCTCTGTACTTGGTTTCTCTCTCTCCATGGTCTATGTACTTGGTTCCTCTGTCTCCATGTTCTCTGTACTTGGTTCCTCTGTCTCCATGTTCTCTGTACTTGGTTCCTCTACCTCCATGGTCTCTGTACTTGGTTCCTCTGTCTCCATGTTCTCTGTACTTGGTTCCTCTACCTCCATGGTCTCTGTACTTGGTTCCTCTCTCTCCATGTTCTCTGTACTTGGTTCCTCTGTCTCCATGTTCTCTGTACTTGGTTCCTCTACCTCCATGGTCTCTGTACTTGGTTCCTCTGTCTCCATGTTCTCTGTACTTGGTTCCTCTACCTCCATGGTCTCTGTACTTGGTTCCTCTACCTCCATGGTCTCTGTACTTGGTTCCTCTCTCTCCATGTTCTCTGTACTTGGTTTCTCTCTCTCCATGTTCTCTGTACTTGGTTCCTCTGTCTCCATGGTCTCTGTACTTGGTTCCTCTGTCTCCATGGTCTCTGTACTTGGTTCCTCTACCTCCATGGTCTCTGTACTTGGTTCCTCTACCACCTGCGACAGTTCTAGGGGCGACAGTGTCTCAGGATGTGGAGTGGCCGTCCGGTAATATGAAGGTTCCCGGTTTGATTCCTGCTCCGTTCCGGTAGCGCGTCGAAGTGTCCTTCTTGAGCAAGACACTTAACCCCTAACTGCTCCCGATGAGCAGGTTGGCACCTTGCATGGTCGCCTCCACTGTCGGTGTGTGAATGTGTGAGTGAATGGGTGAATCTGAATAAATTGTAAAGCACTTTGGATAAAAACGCTATATAAATACAGTTCATTTGACCATTTACCATTTTTGTCAAAGCTGTATGAATGATTTATGTGCAATCTGCTAGATCATGGAGGGGGCATCATGTATAAAATAGCAAAAACAGGAAGCTACGCTTGCACTTGATGTATGTTCAGAATCAATCAAGTGGTTCAGAAAGGACTTAATCGAGCTTCTCGCCATGTTTTTCTTACAGTGAGAACTCTCCAATCAATCAGCATAATTGACAAGAGTACAAATGCATCGGCGTGTTTTGTCAACAACAGCGTAATCCATTCTAACTCTCCATCGGGACATTAACGCCTCGTCTCGGGGGAGGGTAGGGGGAGGGGGGCAGGACGCGCTGTCATTGTACATGAGTCTCTCCCCCCTCGGTCCACCGGGGGACGTGTAAATCCTCGCAGCAGATGCCCAATCTAATGTCAGCATAAAAAGAAAATAAGAAGAAATAAAAGCAACTATACAGGCTCTTTAACTGTACTAACAGCTGGAAACGCTGCCAATCACACATAGAGAATGTCAAGAGCAACACTTATTCAGATATTGCAGATGGCACCGTTGCGTTCATTGGTATCCGGGGAGAGCGTTATAGTGCAGCGTTACCATACGCCCCCAATCCTTTGATGCCGGCTTTAGAAGGTTGTTCTCTGTACGTGGCAAGACTCTGCATTCAAAGAGCCAGTGCAGTACAACCGCTCGCATGGTGCGTGGTGTGTGTTGAATGATCATTACAGGTTGAATTACTACCGTCATTTAAGAGAGAGGGTGGTGGGATGAGAGAGAGAGAGGGTGGTGGGATGAGAGAGAGAGGGTGGTGGGATGAGAGAGAGAGGGTGGTGGGATGAGAGAGAGAGAGGGTGGTGGGATGAGAGAGAGAGAGGGTGGTGGGATGAGAGAGAGAGGGTGGTGGGATGAGAGAGAGAGGGTGGTGGGATGAGAGAGAGAGAGGGTGGTGGGATGAGAGAGAGAGAGGGTGGTGGGATGAGAGAGAGAGGGTGGTGGGATGAGAGAGAGAGGGTGGTGGGATGAGAGAGAGAGAGGGTGGTGGGATGAGAGAGAGAGAGGGTGGTGGGATGAGAGAGAGAGGGTGGTGGGATGAGAGAGAGAGGGTGGTGGGATGAGAGAGAGAGAGGGTGGTGGGATGAGAGAGAGAGAGGGTGGTGGGATGAGAGAGAGAGGGTGGTGGGATGAGAGAGAGAGGGTGGTGGGATGAGAGAGAGAGAGGGTGGTGGGATGAGAGAGAGAGAGGGGGAGGTGGGATGAGAGAGAGAGAGAGAGGGGGAGGTGGGATGAGAGAGAGAGAGAGAGAGAGGGTGGTGGGATGAGAGAGAGAGAGGGTGGTGGGATGAGAGAGAGAGAGGGTGGTGGGATGAGAGAGAGAGAGGGGGAGGTGGGATGAGAGAGAGAGAGAGAGGGGGAGGTGGGATGAGAGAGAGAGAGAGAGAGAGAGAGAGAGGGTGGTGGGATGAGAGAGAGAGGGTGGTGGGATGAGAGAGAGAGAGAGGGTGGTGGGATGAGAGAGAGAGAGGGAGGGAGGGTGGTGGGATGAGAGAGAGAGAGGGTGGTGGGATGAGAGAGAGTGAGGGTGGTGGGATGAGAGAGAGAGAGAGGGGGAGGTGGGATGAGAGAGAGAGAGAGGGGGAGGTGGGATGAGAGAGAGAGAGAGAGAGGGTGGTGGGATGAGAGAGAGAGGGTGGTGGGATGAGAGAGAGAGAGAGGGTGGTGGGATGAGAGAGAGAGAGAGGGTGGTGGGATGAGAGAGAGAGAGAGGGTGGTGGGATGAGAGAGAGAGGGAGGGTGGTGGGATGAGAGAGAGAGAGAGGGTGGTGGGATGAGAGAGAGAGGGAGGGTGGTGGGATGAGAGAGAGAGAGAGGGTGGTGGGATGAGAGAGAGAGAGAGGGTGGTGGGATGAGAGAGAGAGAGAGGGAGGGTGGTGGGATGAGAGAGAGAGGGAGGGTGGTGGGATGAGAGAGAGAGAGAGGGTGGTGGGATGAGAGAGAGAGAGGGTGGTGGGATGAGAGAGAGAGGGTGGTGGGATGAGAGAGAGAGAGAGGGTGGTGGGATGAGAGAGAGAGAGAGGGTGGTGGGATGAGAGAGAGAGGGAGGGAGGGTGGTGGGATGAGAGAGAGAGAGAGGGTGGCGGGATGAGAGAGAGAGAGAGAGAGGGTGGCGGGATAAGAGAGAGAGAGAGGGTGGTGGGATGAGAGAGAGAGAGAGGGTGGTGGGATGAGAGAGAGAGAGAGAGGGTGGTGGGATGAGAGAGAGAGGGAGAGGGTGGCGGGATAAGAGAGAGAGAGAGGGTGGTGGGATGAGAGAGAGAGAGAGGGTGGTGGGATGAGAGAGAGGGATTGTGGAGGGATGAGAGAGAGAGAGAGAGGGTGGTGGGATGAGAGAGAGAGAGGGTGGTGGGATGAGAGAGAGAGGGTGGTGGGATGAGAGAGAGAGGGAGGGAGGGTGGTGGGATGAGAGAGAGAGGGTGGTGGGATGAGAGAGACGGGTGGTGGGATTAGAGAGAGATGGTGGTGGGATTAGAGAGAGAGGGTGGTGGGATGAGAGAGAGAGGGTGGTGGGATGAGAGAGAGAGAGAGGGTGGCGGGATGAGAGAGAGAGAGAGGGTGGTGGGATGAGAGAGAGAGAGAGGGTGGCGGGATGAGAGAGAGAGAGAGGGTGGTGGGATGAGAGAGAGAGAGAGGGTGGTGGGATGAGAGAGAGAGGGAGGGAGGGTGGTGGGATGAGAGAGAGAGGGTGGTGGGATGAGAGAGAGGGAGAGAGGGTGGCGGGATGAGAGAGAGAGAGAGGGTGGTGGGATGAGAGAGAGAGAGATGGTGGTGGGATGAGAGAGAGAGGGAGAGAGAGAGGTGGGATGAGGGCAGAGAGAGAGAGAGAGGGTGGTGGGGCGAGAGAGAGAGAGAGAGAGAGAGAGAGAGAGAGAGAGAGAGAGAGAGAGAGGGTGTTGGGGCGAGAAAGAGAGAGATGGTGGGATGAGGGCAGAGAGAGAGAGAGGGTGGGATGAGGGCAGAAGGAGAGAGAGGGTGGGATGAGGGCAGAGGGGAAACTGAGCGAGCACACACAAGCGTGAGCAGCATGGGTGTGTTGACTCCATGCGGATAAAAAGACCCTCGGTTGGAAAATTACAACATCACTTTTAGCTTTTAGCTATAAAAAAGTCTGTAAATGATACAAATATTTTTTTGTGTGCAAATTTACATAGTCAATGGGTCCTGTTGTTCAGCCTCACAATGCTACTGCCCTGATGAGAGCGTCTAAAAGTCACTCACGCTGCGTGATGAGAGCGTCTAAAAGTCATTCACGCTGCGTGACGAGAGCGTCTAAAAGTCACTCACGCTGCCGTGATGAGAGCGTCTAAAAGTCACTCACGTTGCGCGACGAGAGCGTCTAAAAGTCACTCACGCTGCGTGATGAGAGCGTCTAAAAGTCACTCACGCTGCGTGAAGAGAGCGTCTAAAAGTCACTCACGCTGCGTGATAAGCGTCTAAAAGTCACTCACGCTGCGTGACGAGAGTGTCTAAAAGTCACTCACGCTGCGTGATGAGAGCGTCTAAAAGTCACTCACGCTGCCGTGATGAGAGCGTCTAAAAGTCACTCACGTTGCGCGACGAGAGCGTCTAAAAGTCACTCACGCTGCGTGATGAGAGCGTCTAAAAGTCACTCACGTTGCGCGACGAGAGCGTCTAAAAGTCACTCACGCTGCGTGATGAGAGCGTCTAAAAGTCACTCACGCTGCGTGAAGAGAGCGTCTAAAAGTCACTCACGCTGCGTGATGAGCGTCTAAAAGTCACTCACGCTGCGTGACGAGAGCATCTAAAAGTCACTCACGCTGCGTGATGAGAGCGTCTAAAAGTCACTCACGCTGCCGTGATGAGAGCGTCTAAAAGTCACTCACGCTGCGTGACGAGAGTGTCTAAAAGTCACTCACGCTGCGTGATGAGAGCGTCTAAAAGTCACTCACGCTGCCGTGATGAGAGCGTCTAAAAGTCACTCACGTTGCGCGACGAGAGCGTCTAAAAGTCACTCACGCTGCGTGAAGAGAGCGTCTAAAAGTCACTCACGTTGCTCGACGAGAGCGTCTAATAGTCACTCACGCTGCGTGACGAGAGCGTCTAAAAGTCACTCACGCTGCGTGATGAGAGTGTCTAAAAGTCACTTGCGCTGCAGTGATGAGCGTCTAAAAGTCACTTGCGCTGCAGTGATGAGCGTCTAAAAGTCACTCACGCTGCGTGATGAGTGTCTAAAAGTCACTCACGCTCCGTGACGAGAGCGTCTAAAAGTCACTCACGCTGTGTGACGAGAGCGTCTAAAAGTCACTCACGCTGCCGTGATGAGAGCGTCTAAAAGTCACTCACGTTGCGCGATGAGAGCGTCTAAAAGTCACTCACGCTGCGTGATGAGAGCATCTAAAAGTCACTCACGCTGCGTGAAGAGAGCGTCTAAAAGTCACTCACGCTGCGTGATGAGCGTCTAAAAGTCACTCACGCTGCGTGATGAGTGTCTAAAAGTCACTCACGCTGCGTGACGAGAGCGTCTAAAAGTCACTCACGCTGCGTGATGAGAGCGTCTAAAAGTCACTCACGCTGCGTGAAGAGAGCGTCTAAAAGTCACTCACGTTGCGCGATGAGAGCGTCTAATAGTCACTCACGCTGCGTGACGAGAGCGTCTAAAAGTCACTCACGCTGCGTGATGAGAGTGTCTAAAAGTCACTCACGCTGCCACGACGAGAGTGTCTAAAAGTCACTCACGCTGCCACGATGAGAGCGTCTAATAGTCACTCACGCTGCGTGACGAGAGCGTCTAAAAGTCACTCACGCTGCGTGATGAGAGTGTCTAAAAGTCACTCACGCTGCCACGACGAGAGTGTCTAAAAGTCACTCACGCTGCCACGATGAGAGCGTCTAATAGTCACTCACGCTGCGTGACGAGAGCGTCTAAAAGTCACTCACGCTGCAGTGATGAGAGCGTCTAAAAGTCACTCACGCTGCGTGAAGAGAGCGTCTAAAAGTCACTCACGCTGCCGTGATGAGAGCGTCTAAAAGTCACTCACGCTGCGTGACGAGAGCGTCTAAAAGTCACTCACGCTGCGTGATGAGAGCGTCTAAAAGTCACGCACGCTGTGTGATGAGAGCGTCTAAAAGTCACTCACGCTGCCGTGATGAGCATCTAAAAGTCACTCACGCTGCGTGATGAGTGTCTAAAAGTCACTCACGCTGCCGTGATGAGAGCGTCTAAAAGTCACTCACGCTGCGTGACGAGAGCGTCTAAAAGTCACTCACGCTGCCATGATGAGAGCGTCTAAAAGTCACTCACGCTGCGTGAAGAGAGCGTCTAAAAGTCACTCACATTGCGCAACGAGAGCGTCTAAAAGTCACTCACGCTGCGTGACGAGAGCGTCTAAAAGTCACTCACACTGTGTGATGAGAGTGTCTAAAAGTCACTCATGCTGCCACGACGAGAGTGTCTAAAAGTCACTTGCGCTGCAGTGATGAGAGCGTCTAAAAGTCACTCACGCTGCAGTGATGAGAGCGTCTAAAAGTCACTCACGCTGCGTTATGAGTGTCTAAAAGTCACTCACGCTGCCGTGATGAGAGCGTCTAAAAGTCACTCACGCTGCGTGACGAGAGCGTCTAAAAGTCACTCACGCTGCGTGACGAGAGCGTCTAAAAGTCACTCACGCTGCCGTGATGAGAGCGTCTAAAAGTCACTCACGCTGCGTAATGAGAGCGTCTAAAAGTCACTCACGTTGCGCGACGAGAGCGTCTAAAAGTCACTCACGCTGCGTGACAAGAGCGTCTAAAAGTCACTCACGCTGCGTGATGAGAGTGTCTAAAAGTCACTCACGCTGCCACGATGAGAGTGTCTAAAAGTCACTCACGCTGCCACGACGAGATTGTCTAAAAGTCACTTGCGCTGCAGTGATGAGAGGGTCTAAAAGTCATTCGCGCTGCAGTGATGAGAGCATCTAAAAGTCACTCACGCTGCGTGATGAGTGTCTAAAAGTCACTCACGCTGCCGTGATGAGAGTGTCTAAAAGTCACTCGCGCTGCGTGACGAGAGCGTCTAAAAGTCACTCACGCTGCCGTGACGAGAGCGTCTAAAAGTCACTCACGCTGCCGTGACGAGAGCGTCTAAAAGTCACTCACGCTGCCGTGATGAGAGCGTCTAAAAGTCACTCACGCTCCGTGATGAGTGTCTAAAAGTCACTCACGCTGCGTGATGAGAGCGTCTAAAAGTCACTCACGCTGCGTGAAGAGAGCGTCTAAAAGTCACTCACGTTGCGCGACGAGAGCGTCTAAAAGTCACTCACGCTGCGTGACAAGAGCGTCTAAAAGTCACTCACGCTGCGTGATGAGAGTGTCTAAAAGTCACTCACGCTGCCACGACGAGAGTGTCTAAAAGTCACTCACGCTGCTACGACGAGAGTGTCTAAAAGTCAATTGCGCTGCAGTGATGAGCGTCTAAAAGTCACTCACGCTGCGTGATGAGTGTCTAAAAGTCACTCACGCTCCGTGACGAGAGCGTCTAAAAGTCACTCACGCTGCGTGACGAGAGCGTCTAAAAGTCACTCACGCTGCCGTGATGAGAGCGTCTAAAAGTCTCTCACGCTGCAGTGATGAGAGCGTCTAAAAGTCACTCACGCTGCGTGATGAGAGCATCTAAAAGTCACTCACGCTGTGTGAAGATAGCGTCTAAAAGTCACTCACGCTGCGTGATGAGCGTCTAAAAGTCACTCACGCTGCGTGATGAGAGCGTCTAAAAGTCACTCACGCTGCGTGAAGAGAGCGTCTAAAAGTCACTCACGCTGCGTGACGAGAGCGTCTAAAAGTCACTCACGCTGCGTGATGAGAGCGTCTAAAAGTCACTCACGCTGCGTGAAGAGAGCGTCTAAAAGTCACTCACGTTGCGCGATGAGAGCGTCTAATAGTCACTCACGCTGCGTGACGAGAGCGTTTAAAAGTCACTCACGCTGCGTGATGAGAGTGTCTAAAAGTCACTCACACTGCCACGACGAGAGTGTCTAAAAGTCACTCACGCTGACACGATGAGAGCGTCTAATAGTCACTCACGCTGCGTGACGAGAGCGTCTAAAAGTCACTCACGCTGCGTGATGAGAGTGTCTAAAAGTCACTCACGCTGCCACGACGAGAGTGTCTAAAAGTCACTTGCGCTGCAGTGATGAGAGCGTCTAAAAGTCACTCACGCTGCGTGAAGAGAGCGTCTAAAAGTCACTCATGCTGCCGTGATGAGAGCGTCTAAAAGTCACTCACGTTGCGTGACGAGAGCGTCTAAAAGTCACTCACGCTGCGTGATGAGAGCGTCTAAAAGTCACGCACGCTGTGTGATGAGAGCGTCTAAAAGGCACTCACGCTGCCGTGATGAGAGCGTCTAAAAGTCACTCACGCTGCGTGATGAGCGTCTAAAAGTCAATCACGCTGCGTGATGAGTGTCTAAAAGTCACTCACGCTGCCGTGATGAGAGCGTCTAAAAGTCACTCACGCTGCGTGACGAGAGCGTCTAAAAGTCACTCACGCTGCCATGATGAGAGCGTCTAAAAGTCACTCACGCTGCGTGAAGAGAGCGTCTAAAAGTCACTCACATTGCGCAACGAGAGCGTCTAAAAGTCACTCACGCTGCGTGACGAGAGCGTCTAAAAGTCACTCACACTGTGTGATGAGAGTGTCTAAAAGTCACTCATGCTGCCACGACGAGAGTGTCTAAAAGTCACTTGCGCTGCAGTGATGAGAGCGTCTAAAAGTCACTCACGCTGCAGTGATGAGAGCGTCTAAAAGTCACTCACGCTGCGTGATGAGTGTCTAAAAGTCTCTCACGCTGCCGTGATGAGAGCGTCTAAAAGTCACTCACGCTGCGTGACGAGAGCGTCTAAAAGTCACTCACGCTGCCGTGATGAGAGCGTCTAAAAGTCACTCACGCTGCGTAATGAGAGTGTCTAAAAGTCACTCACGCTGCGTGATGAGAGCGCCTAAAAGTCACTCACGCTGCGTGAAGAGAGCGTCTAAAAGTCACTCACGTTGCGCGACGAGAGCGTCTAAAAGTCACTCACGCTGCGTGACAAGAGCGTCTAAAAGTCACTCACGCTGCGTGATGAGAGTGTCTAAAAGTCACTCACGCTGCCACGATGAGAGTGTCTAAAAGTCACTCACGCTGCCACGATGAGAGTGTCTAAAAGTCACTTGCGCTGCAGTGATGAGAGCGTCTAAAAGTCACTCGCGCTGCAGTGATGAGAGCATCTAAAAGTCACTCGCGCTGCGTGATGAGTGTCTAAAAGTCACTCACGCTGCCGTGATGAGAGTGTCTAAAAGTCACTCACGCTGCGTGACGAGAGCGTCTAAAAGTCACTCACGCTGCCGTGACGAGAGCGTCTAAAAGTCACTCACGCTGCCGTGACGAGAGCGTCTAAAAGTCACTCACGCTGCCGTGATGAGAGCGTCTAAAAGTCACTCACGCTGCGTGATGAGTGTCTAAAAGTCACTCACGCTGCGTGATGAGAGCGTCTAAAAGTCACTCACGCTGCGTGAAGAGAGCGTCTAAAAGTCACTCACGTTGCGCGACGAGAGCGTCTAAAAGTCCCTCACGCTGCGTGACAAGAGCGTCTAAAAGTCACTCACGCTGCGTGATGAGAGTGTCTAAAAGTCACTCACGCTGCCACGACGAGAGTGTCTAAAAGTCACTCACGCTGCCACGACGAGAGTGTCTAAAAGTCACTTGCGCTGCAGTGATGAGAGCGTCTAAAAGTCACTCGCGCTGCAGTGATGAGAGTGTCTAAAAGTCACTCACGCTGCATGATGAGTGTCTAAAAGTACCTCACGCTGCCATGATGAGAGTGTCTAAAAGTCACTCACGCTGCGTGACGAGAGCGTCTAGAAGTCACTCACGCTGCCGTGATGAGAGCGTCTAAAAGTCACTCACGCTGCTTGATGAGAGTGTCTAAAAGTCACTCACGCTGCGTGACGAGAGCGTCTAAAAGTCACTCACGCTGCCGTGATGAGAGCGTCTAAAAGTCACTCACGCTGCCGCGACTAAAAGTCACTTCTGGACGGAATTTTTCTCTTTTTTTCCCAAACAGCAGAGTATTTTCAAGGCCTTTGTGTTTTGAGTGAATTACCGGTCCAGCGCGGAAAGTCCCAGAACGTACAGCAGCTGACAGCAATATGTGATTACATGATTACAAATGAGTTTTTGTACAAATGCAGCCAGTGATCCCTGAAACCACTTCCGCAGTGTGATAGATTCAGTGTAATCCCATCTAAAGATATTGCAGTACTTCATCTGAATGGCTTGTTTTGTGAAAATGTCACCACCGTTACGGGCTTCTAATGTAAACCGGCATAAACCTTAAAGGAAAACTCCAACATCTTGGGAAATTAGCTTATTTGCCATCTACCCTGGAGTTAGACAAGAAGATACATACCTTTTTTCTTCTCTGTGCATGCAGTAGGAGTAGGAAGACGTGCACCGTTAGCCTAGCTTAGCGTCAGTAACTGGAAGTAGGTTCCTCCATTATAGATGGCAGGCCGAGTGTGTCTAAAGTGAACTTGATTGATCTGCGTTGGGAGACTACACAATTCTTTGTGTGTGATATCTAGTTATTATGTTGAGTCAAAATACGTTTGTTGGGCAGCCGTTTTGTGGTCATAGGTTTTCGTAATCTTACATTTAAATTAAATGTTTGCTCATGCATATCTTTGGACACCTCTAGCTGATAAACCAATAAGGATACAGAAACGGGAATTAAGGACCCCAACATGTCAATAACGGAGAATGCATCTGACTGGAACGCTAGCTGGATTATACATTGCAACATGAGACAGTAAATACTATTGTAATAAAACGTTCAAAACTATGTTCAACTTGTGTATTGTTTTGTTACTATAAGATTTGTTAAGAGCCGATGGGCTTGTCTCTAATTATCTCAGATCACTTACTTGAGATATAACCCTTTGGCCGCTCGATATCCCCCAGCGAGGTGCTAAACTCGCCAAGTTCTCGAGTCAATTACTATTTCTGTCAAGTTTACTTCATAGTCACTGGTCTAGTTATATCCAGTTGATATGAAATGTAAGCATGAAGAGTTGTTAATCTCTTCTTGTTTGTAATAAACCGAATGTATGTCTAGGAGAACTCTTATAATATGCCTATAATCATAGACGCCTGTGCAATAGAGCACGCGAAGCAGCTGCTCTACGACCCCCCCCCCCCCCCCCCCCAAAAAAAAGATTTTACTTTTTTTTTTTTTTTTTTATATATATATATAATAATAATAATGCAATAAAAGTCTGAAAATGAAGGGATTGTGTCCATGAGTGTCATTTTTAGAAATTAAGGCCTGCCTCTTATATAAGCCTCTCTAATAAAGGCCTGGTGCTCTTTGCAGCTGAGGTAAATAGAAGACCCGTCCTATATTTGAGGATTTACGGTAAATCAAGATGTTCAATTATCTTAAAGGGGAACTATTTTACTATTTCTTTCACTATTTGGGCACTTTTACACAATTCCTGTGAGTTTATGGAACACATGTGTAAGGTTTATTTAAAAAAAATATATATTTTTTTTCTTTCTAATCAAGTACTCAAAAGCAGCATTTGTCTACCTCAAAATTTTAAGCCGTTTTGAGGCTTGGCCACGCCCATACTCTGAATGCGATTTGAGTGACAGGGAGAGAGAGAGAGACCCCCACCTGTAGCTCCGCCCATACGCGTGCGAAAGTGAACTCGTAAACAAACATGGTGCACGCATATGTTTTTGATCCGGAGAGTGACCCCGACTGCGACTACGAGGAGGAGGAGGAGGACGAGATTGAGCGACGAGGGCTTCAAATTGTTTCTGAGTGGTGGGTAATGTATACTGTCTAACAACAGTCAGTAACAGTAACGTTAGTTAGTAGTTATTTATGACGTTATAGCGAGGTATAACGTTAGTTTTCTTTGGGTAAATTAGGTAGCATGCCCAACGAAAAGAGAAGCATAATGTTATATATTGCATCCACGTCTTACAAGTACAGTAGGAATTGTGTTGAATCTGTTCACTTTACAGTATATGCACTTTCGTTTATGCACTGCAGGTGTGTCTGTGGCAACTGTGCTCGAATGCCTACCGCGGTGGAGAATCTTTGTTGCCTGGAAATACCTCAGGTATTGATTGATTGATTGATTGAAAACTTTAGATTGCAGAATGGGTACAGTACAGCTCAATTACATAAGGGGATGCAGACCAGAGAAAGACTTTCGTCTTGTTTACATCAGGGTCCCCCATTTTCAATTCATCATAACATAAATGACATACAGGTAGACAGTACTGTTGCATCTAGACATTCATGACATACCAGATCTACAAAATATACAGTACTGTTTATGAGTAACATAAACTGGCTAACAGTTACAGAAAACATGCATCTGGCTAATGTCACATTCTTTAGATTGACCTTGAAGGATGAGGACAGGGTTTAGGGTGAATAAATGGACTAACTGTGTTGTTTTATATAGGTCAGGAGAAGATGTGACCAAGCACCGGAACCCCCGTTGTGCATGGTAGACCACTCAGGTTTGGAACCGGTCTGCCTAAACCGATATTCGCTGCAAATGGCAAACAACATTTACAGGGCAGATTATGGGTGTCTGCCAATCCGGGGCGTAAACAAGTATGTATAATGTAATAACAGTACAGCTGTATAATGTATTTGAATACTGTGTTGTGCATGAAGGAATGTCACTGTGTTGTACAGCACAAAACACAATTTATTTTACATTATAATACCAGCGAATATTACTTGTACATCATACAATTGTGTAATTGTAAATGAACAAAGGCAGTTGTGCAAATAGTGACAATTCAAGTATATACGATTAACTGAACATGGCTTCCATAAACACATACTAATACTGGGAGGAATAAATCCACTACTATAAGAGGAGTAAATAGCACTGACTTGCCAAACACTTTTAATTATTAAATGGGGTAGTGTTTACAGTGTTCACGAGAATAGTCCACATGAAGGACCCAGTGTTGTGGCTTCAAGACGCATTGCCCAGTTGCCTCTGAACTCTGAGACAAGCTCACAAATTCCAACAGCATCTTCCATACACCACTAGCTTAGCTAGCTATATACATTACTCTACATGCTAATGTTACAACAAGTAAAAATATCTAGTTAGCAAAATATTTACCACAAAATAGTACAAATGCTATTTACTAAGGTTAGGTCATTGAAAATCAGCCTATGACTATTTAGAAAGCTTTACATCGGTTAACTGAGAGCTTATGATAAGGTGATGGAGGTAGCCGTTGTGTAATGCACATAGGATGTACAGTTTACAGGACAGGGTGAATTGAAGTCCACATCATTTGCTCGTATAACAAAATGCAGTTGTTTCAATGTAGGGAGTAAATGAGCCGGGGCTTTCCCTAAACAATGATGTGGGGTGCAGAGCGCCACCATGTGTTTATATACACACACAGCTCAATAAATTAGAACAGTGTAAAAGTCTATATATTTTGCAGTAATTTGTGCAAAAGGAGCCCCACCCAAGTACTGAGTGAACATACTTTTCAGAAGGCCGACATTTCTATATTACATTTTTCTCTTCAAACTCTCAAGATACTGAATTTTGGGCTTAAGCCATAATCATCCAAATTAAAACAAATAAAGGCTTGAAATATTTCACTTTGTATGTAATGAATCTATAACCGAGTTTTGCTCGAATTACTGAAATAAAATAACTTTTCCACGATATTCAAATGTATTGAATATATACCGTATATATAAAAATCTTGGGGTTAGACAGACACATCATTGGGCAATAGTGATTGGAGCCCAAAGCATGCGTCTCAATTTCTTTTATAGACTTAGCTGGCACGGCCGGGTATCACCGGCCACTGGGAATTCAAACAGACCTATATCAGTGGAATGCAAAATATCCCAACGCTGATAATAATAATAATAATAATAATAATAATAATAATAATAATAATAATAATAATAATAATAATAATAATAATAATAATAATAATAATAATAATAATAATAATAATAATAATAATAATAATAATAATAATAATAATAATAATAATAATAATAATAATAATACACTTTAGTTGTATAGCACCTTTCATACAAGGATTTGGACATTTACGGTGGCCAGTTTAGAATTGCAGCCTCCCGTAGGTGCTCTTTGAGAGCGGTTTTGAAGGTGGGTAGGGATTCACATTTTTTGTAATCTAGTGAAAGATTAAATCTCTATTCATTATGTACACGGACAGCTGCAGATCGCTTGATGACCAAAGGCATCTGGTTAAGTTTTCAGATGACACTGTCCTTGTATCCCTACTGCAGCGCTCCTTTTCATGGACCTTTTCATAAATAAAATACTTCTTTTTCTTCTTTAGTCGTTTCAGATATGTAGCTTATCGAAGCTTTGTCAGCTGGTGCTGGGGTTTTCTGGGCCGCCACGTGAGAGTCGTCATTCCCTCTTGTGTGGTCCTTCGCATCCATGCAGAATACCCAGACAAGGAGGGGGTATACACTGGCTTCAGACCGCCGCCCCTTGACTAAAGAAAATAAAAACATTAAAAAAAACTCTAAAACCTTTGTGTTACTACTGTATAATGAGTCTTGGTTGGTATGAGTGTGTATAATGAATATAAGTATGGGTTGGTAATAGTGTATACAGTACTCATTGTTTTATGGTTGAAATGTTCGAGATAAATAAAGAACATTACTGACTATGAGGGAGCAGGTTCATTGGACCAGTAGCCAGGGCCCCGTTCCCCGTACCTGGTTCAACTAAGTCGATCAAGATGTCATTATCCAGATTCAGTTAACCCGATGTTTGAAGCCGGGATTTTCATGTTCCTCGAAGGTGGATTCAGTCTCGTTAACTCAAGCCAGACTTGAGACCCAGGATAAGTGCGCGCGGCCGCTCCAGTTGAAAAGCCAGCACGTATCGATAGCAGAGATCCTGATTCTCTAGCGGCATTGATTGATTAATTGATTTAAAACTTTATTAACATATTGCAGTACGGCTCAATCGCCTCGCCGACAAGTTAAATGCGTTATCTATAGGCTAATTTTAAGTCCCTCATTACCTCAATCAATCAGATTATATTTCTTTAAACTTGCCTGCTGGATTGAATAATCAAATGAGATCTTGCTAGCGAAAATAATTAGTTAAACTGTTATACAGAATAACGATACGGCTCTCTTCCCATTGATTGATGTATGGTCGATCTTATACTTATCTCCACTGTGGTGTAACGGGTTCTTCTTTTGACTTTCACGCAGACGACCGGGGTTCGAAACCTAGTCTTTCCCTTCTTTTTGCGATGTAGGAATAATTCAATTTGGTGCACGTTGAGAGCTATATAAAGAATGACATCCTCAATGCATGTAGATTTATAATATTTTAACTTAAAACTAGGCTACTTTGGCGTATAATCATTAATATTATATTCCAAAAAATTATATTGGAAACACGGGGTTTCGAACACCGGTCGCTAGGTTGCCAGGATTGAGCACTACCACTGCGCCACTGTGCCAGATGGGATAAATTCATTGTTTATACATTAATGAACGAGAGACCCGTGTTTAGAATATTCTTTATTTTGAATGAAGTTTTATCTCTTTATCCTCATTCATTAATGTGACGTCAACGGCTCATTCAATTTCTCAAATCCGTCAAACAGCGCATCTCATCAGACATCTTAATCCCAGTTACAATTAAAATAACCACATAATGTGTACATCGCACCGAGCGAGCGCCACGGTATATATAACGTGCATTATTTAGGACAAAGTGAATTTAGTATCAGCATTTTGGGTCTATTTTACATTTCAAAAGCCCCCTCTGGAAGAATGGAGCACAAAAACGTAATTCAGAATGGTATAATGCAGATCGTAGACTGTGGGAATAATTTCAGGAAACGGGCTGTCACTTCTTTGCGGGGGCGTGGCGATGGTTCATCCGGCTAACTTGAACTTAAACCCTGCTTTCGACCAGGCTCAAACTTTTGGATCTGTTGTCATGGTGATTTGGACAATCCAGATTCGGGGAACCGGAAAGTCCGGCTTAAGTCAGACTTCACCGAAAGTTATCCACCTAACTCAGTTATCCAGGTACGGGGAACGGGGCCCTGGTCTGGCTTCAGACCGCCCCTTCATTAAAGCGTGACTCATATCCCGCAATGGCATCCTCCATCGAAGGCCTGTCAAAATGCGCAGACAGATGTTCAGGGATGGGAATCTCAAGCACCTGCTCCATGTAACGCTCCGGTTCAAGGATGACGCTGTCAAACAAGAGCTCCATGAGCTCGTTCACATAGTCTGTAAATAAAAAATGCCATGTCATGTTATAAATGTTATTTAAATGTATTTGTATTCTTATAACTTTATTGTTATTGTTGCTGTTCAACTGTAAGTGCAGTTTTAGTCTTTCAATAATATAGTTTATGCAGAAAATGACATCAAATGGGAAATAAGATAAACTAATAAGATGAAAATAAATATAATGCAGTGCCTTTATAACCCTATACGCTCTATACAAGCCCACTTTATCATATATAAATATCATATTGATAAGCCTTGTGTACTTGGCTTTATACAATTGGTCAAATGTGTATAAATACCAGTACTTGGCCATTTAAAAGGGAAGAGGGATATGGCCTGTTGAGAAATGTTACCCCCAATACCCAGTGCCTCTGTTTTGTCTGTTAATTTTATATCCAGAGTAATAACCAAATGTTTTAATTTTACTCATACGGCATGGAATCGACCTCGAAATAGAAATGTTAATTAAAAGGAAAAATCTAAACCCAAGTGCCCAAGAATAAGTTAACATTCCAAGAAATTGCATGTTTTACTCACTGAATGTTGCCGCAGCCCTTATGGGTTTCAGAGTGTAGCCCCCCTTCTTTGCCTTGGGAAGATTTAACTTGAAGGCAGGCTCTCCGGTGGAACTTGTAGCTTGTGGGCGTTTGGCATTTTCATTGAAATGCATTGCAGATAGGTAGAGTCTGAAAGAACAAAAATATATATAAGCAATATATTTTTAATAGATCTAGTAGGTAATCTATTTTCTACATAATGAGTGATTACACATCAGGTGTTCATAATTAGTCATCTGTACACAATCTAAATTACCTGCAAAGCATTCCTAGAAATGGAAACACAACGTTCTTTGGTGCGAACCGTAAGATGACACTGTGATAGGACTCCAATGGAGACGTTTGGTGGTGTGGACTGAGTTTAGCGACATCCTTCAGGATTCTCTTGTTTAGAAGCCCTTTTTCAAGTCTGAAGGCAGCCTTTGATTCTAAAGGTAAAAAGAAATTGCATTCAGAAAAAAATATGTTAAATATATACTCATCATGAAAGATGGACAGACATACATAGGTCTTTTGACAATATCAACTTCTGACACATAACCATAGTGTGTACATACAAGGCTTCAACCACTTGCTCTTATCTCTTGAGAGATGGTCCGCATGAAGACACTTTTCAAACAGTGGGTCTTTATGTGTATGGACATCATGCATGTGGTTGAACAGTGACGTCCACTTTGCCACTTTCTCAGGGCCTGTCTGCGATGAAGATGCAGTCCAGTAGAGGTGGTTTGTTATGGCTTGCCTCCACTTCTTCACCACCAGACAGTCCTTGTCCTTGGCCACTTGGTCCACCTTCTTAGACAACCCTTGTAATAGGATTTTGCAGAACATAAGTCATCATCCAGTCTATTACATAATTGATTTACTTACCAAGCTATACATTGTTTACACAGCTTAATTTTAGACCTTTGATATCATGCATATTTAAACAGAACAGGATAACAACAGCATAAGAGATTGAATGTGTCATACCCTTTGCTAGATGCCAGACATCATAGAAGTGATTGATGCCCTGATCTCTCAGGAACTTCTGAATCTGGGGGTGACGGTCTGTGACAATGCAATCCAATGTCACACCACTGTCCTTCAGAAGAGCTAGGCTTCGCTGCAATCCTTCTTTTTCCATATGGTAACTGCCACCAACCTCATTGCTCTGTTGAACAGAACAGAGGCAGAACAGTTTTTTTTTTTTTTTCTAGATTTTTTTTTGTATTTTTTTTTTGTATTATTTTTTTAAACAGACATATAAACAAACATGACAACACACGATAAGATATACAAGCATTAATTCACAGTGCATATCCAATGAAATTACCATTTAGTCATGTCTTATACAGGATATACCCCTAATACCCGTTATGTGATTATGCCATTTATATAATAATAATAATAATTTAGGATCGCATTGCTTAATTGGTAATTTGGTGTATACTATGCCCTTCAGCCTATGTGGAGCTACTATATTTTCTTCTAAATTTCTCCTTGGATACTAATGCTTGGGGATCAAACCATGTTGTTAGTGGTCTTAAAGTGTACGCCTTAAAGTAGTGGTAGAAATCTGGAAATGCCATACCTCCATCTGCTTTGTTTCTCTGTGCGGTGGATCTTTTTATACGTGGTGGTTTGTTATTCCAAATAAATTTGTATGTGGAGGAGTGTAATTCTTTCCAGTAACCCTTTGGAGGGGGTAACGGTAGAACAGTATTTATGTTTGGACACTAGGGGGCACACCAGCTCTATTATAAGAGGCTCTGTATTCAGAGCTAGTACATGCACCTGCGAGGATTCACTCTCAAACCTGGAACTGCTTATCTGCAACAAACAATTGACAACTGCTCTGTTCAACTTCATCATCATTCATCTTTTCCTTTGGACAATAAAACCCTGCAAACTACATCGGCTGCATCTTGGACATTCAAGTCATTCAATGAGACAAGCGGCCACTACAAGTAGTATACCGGTATTCACCTGCACTAGCTGGATGTCTATGACAGTGTTGGAGTCTAGTTCCATGACGGAGTAGCTGCCGTACTTTGCGCAGTGGCCTGTGGACATACAGGAGTAGAATAACAATTTCATCAATGTAGTGCAATACTCTGAATTAAATCATAAAGTAGAAATCTGACATTGGGAAATGCTTCTAACCTGGGGAGTCTAAACCGAATATATATATTTATTGCTTGAGATCCCTTGTATAATATTTGTATATCGTTTGATATCCCTTGTATATTCTTTGTATATATACACGGAATATCCCTTTACCTGGGTACAAACCAGACCATAATACTCGCTCTCCTATTGGACAGCGACCCCTAGGCGCCAACGACCATACACCCAATGGCAAGTTCAAAGGCAACGCCAAGGCATGTCTCAACATGTCCAAGTCTGCGCAGTAATACGAGACAGAACTGAGGTTGGCACTAGATAATTCACCTTACGTATAAATACGGCGCAGGTGGAAACAGCAGCAATTCGTTCATTACTAGTAAAGCCTTCACCACGAGACAACGTGTAGTGAAGGGGGCAACTTTGCCTCTGAATAGAGCCTTGAAAACCGCGTGCGAATAGATTGCTAAAGTGTCAGAGTTTAACGCAGTACCGTTGAGTTCGACTTATTCTAATGTGAAGTAATAGTCTATCATTTATAGTGTATCGTGCGGCTACCGTTCTTCAGTGACCAGCATTACCACCGGTTCGTCGTGTATATAGCTAGTGCACTTATCCAGGCTGGGCGGCCTAAACTCGTGCCCCCACCCGAGGAGTCCTAGACGAGAACCGTTGGATATGTACACCGGAGAACCTACACCGGCGACTGCAGAACCTTTTCTGGTTGGATTATATTGCTTCACAGGCTGCCGACATGTCATTTGCATAAATTAGGAAGAGTAGCGGTCCTAGTATGCTTCCTTGTGGAAACCACACAGCTCACTGTGAGGGGGGGGGGGGTAGAGTACCGTTTACCTCCTGTTGTGTCTTCCATTTGTTAATAATGGCAGGTTCCAAGTACATCCTGGCGTGTCTCCGAAACGCGCTGTACTTCATCGTCTTGACGCAGAATGCATTGAGAACCTAATATTTTTTAAGACAAGAAAATAATAAATTAATAACGCTAAACACAAACAAAATGGAAACATAATGGATACATGACTTATGCAATCAATACCTTCTCCATTTGGTTGAAAGATGCCCCTGTGAAGTAGACAGCAGCAGAAAGTTGTAGGTTCCCTGCAGGTGTGGTTCCAATCAATGGCTGACTCGCCCACTTTCTGCTAAACTGGCAATGGGGGCACCGTTGATTGACAGCCAAGAAGGTTCCTCGTGTTGTCTTCTGGACATCACATGCAGCACTGCACACCGGACACTTTTGGAATAACTGGAGGAGACAGTCTTCGTATACGATGTATTTAGGTACATCGTATATGGGTGGTGAGGCTTGCCTGCTCAAGGGATATGAGCGTAAGAATAAAGAAAAAGAGAAACACAATGACGTAAATAAATGACGTCATCTACATCAGAACTGGCACATTACTATTAGAACAGCATTACTATTTACTGGCTAAGAACTTACGCTAGAATGAAGGACTCGGTCGTCGCTGAGTCAGGGGTGTAGGTGGAGTCATGAGGCTCTTGGTCCTCAAAGGGGGAGCTGAAGAAGACTGACTGTCTATCATCATCATCATCCAAATCCAGCCGTGGTCATTTACCGGATCGAAACGTCTTCACTGGTGTTGAGGTGGAGGGAGCAGGTTCATTGAACCAGCAGCCTGGGGTTCCAACTCCAACCTCTACAGACGCCACTTTTGCCTGAACAGCTATTTAGAAAACATACAGTAGTTTAGTCAAAGAAGGCAGACTTTAGTTCAATGTGTACAGATTGCTAGGCATTCACAAGTCTTATGGCCTGTTCAGTTTGTCTGTGGATGATATTACAGTAGATTGATTTGATTGATATCTAAAGGCTATTATAGCTACCAAAACTACATGTGTGCATTACATGTGCAATAGCTACAGAATTGATATTCTAAGCAACACATCACAGCACTAACTGGAATACATAATTTGCTAATTGATCAGAAATGTTACAAACCTTGACTTTTGACATGCGTCTGTAAAGTTCTGTAAGAGAGCTGAGTGCCAACAGATATTCTATTTGGGGGGTCGGTCTGGCAACAGATGTCCCGGGAGCGTGTTGCGTCCCGCGTAGCTGGGCGCTGCAAAGGCCTGCTTACATTTACATTGCCCTAAGGATAAAAACAATTACATATATAATACAATACAATGCATAATCTGTCTGTAACATATTTTGATTCACTACTTGGAATAAAACCATTGAAGGTAGGGTAAGAATAGTGCAGGTAAAGTTTAGATATTGAATATTACACTCCGTCTAACACACACACACAC
This sequence comes from Notolepis coatsorum, assembly GCF_963971535.1. Taxonomy (NCBI): domain Eukaryota; kingdom Metazoa; phylum Chordata; class Actinopteri; order Aulopiformes; family Paralepididae; genus Notolepis; species Notolepis coatsorum. The sequence goes on along the minus strand of NC_140168.1, from coordinate 139,473,180 downwards.
ACAGCGTGTACTAACGTTATTTTCTTGGCGCAATAAACAGCTGAGATAAACCTAGCTATTCCCCCCCAAACACACACAAGGAACACAATCATTAATTCGCAATACACACAACTAGGTCTACATATAATGAAGCACAGAGCTAAAATAATGTTAGCTAAGCTAGCAACAATTATTTAGTTAGCTGACTAATTACATTTGTACTTACGGATTCGTTCGGGTCCCGAATACACGGTACAGCACCCTTCTTTAGTGTAATCCTGGAACTCATCCCAGCATCATAAAGTCCTTTGTTATCAATGTCATCCTTGCAAAAATGTGCGGTACAGACTCGACTACGATGAGTTGGAAAACCATTCGGCGGGTCGCCGAAAATAAACTTTGTCCATTGATGACAGGTCACGCTATCGTCAGGGAATAAATGCAAGGTCACATTCGTTGCACGGCAGCTAGGAACAGCACAACGTAGCCCCGATCTGTTCATAACAATAATCCAATGCTAAGTAACTCACTTCAATTCAATTTGCTTGCGGTTGCGTCCTGCAATAAATACTGTTCAACTGTGTTTACCTGCGCTGGCTCGTGGCTGCCTGGCAGATAGAGGGGGGCGGGTGTTATTATGCAAATTCACCATATGACGTCCCATATAGGCAAATTTTCAGATGACTCACTTGAGGGAGGGACATTATTGTGAGGGGAGAATTGGAAGAATGCGCCAAATCGAGAATTAGAGACATAGATCCTATTACTATAAGTCCACATAGCTAGAAAATAACCCTAATCACTGGAAAAGGTCATTTATAAGATAGTTCCCCTTTAAGGTACAATACCTGAAATGAAAATGTGTGTGTCCGTCCAGCCAACCAGGTAACATGGCAGAAAAAAGAAAGAATACAGACATCGGAGCATTTTTCAGTACACCAAAACGCAAAGTAAGAACCCTAGTAGCCTAATAGCTCAAAGACTTAAAGGGCGGGCTCCACAAATAATGGATTGCACGGTGTTAATTGCACCTTTACTTACAATTCATTATGAATTGTAAATGGGGGACCCTGATGTAAACAAAACAAAAGTCTTTCTCTGGTCTGCAATCCCTTAACAATTGTGTGTATTGAGCTGTACTATATTGTACCCATTCTGCAATATGTTAATAACATTTTTAATCAATCAATAACAGATTGCAGCATGGGTACAGTACAGTACGGCTCAATACACACAATTGTTAAGGGGATGCAGACCAGAGAAAGACTTTCGTCTTGTTTACATCAGGGTTCCCCATTTTCAATTCATAATGAATTGTAAGTAAGGGTGCAATAGAAATGTTTCATAATGATGTTCAGTGTATTCATAAGTGTATTGCTCTCCTTAATGTAGAATGATATGGTGACTGTACAGACTCAGGAAGGAGAGAAAGAGACCAAAGAGTTACAGGTAGTGGAAATATCAGACAGTCAGCTTAAAGTGTAGGATAACATAACAAATTAAGACACAAATACTTGGATTATATATCCCCCCCTCTCTCCCTTTCTTTACAGAGTAGCATAAAGATTGTGTATTCAAACCGGTTCAGTGTATTCATAAGTGTATTGCTCTCCTTAATGTAGAATGATATGGTGACTGTGCAGACTCAGGGAGGAGGCAGAGAAGGAGAGAAAGAGACCCAAGAGTTACAGGTAATGGAAATATCAGACAGCTTAAAGTGTAGGATAACATAACAAATTAAGACACAAAATAGGCTATATTTACAGCAGACCCTGTTATTGTTCCTTGTTGGTATTTTTCTCTCTTTCTTATTAAAAACGTGGCCTATTTGAAAGGAGATTGATTTAATAAAAATAAAAGAGCAAAAAAAAAAATATACAGTATATATACAGTATATAAATATATATATATTAATATATTATTATTATAGTAATTGGCTATCATACTGCAATATAAACTGAGTTTTATAGTGAAAAGAGCAGCTTTATTGGTCAAGATTGAAGGCTCTATATTGCAGGAAATTGCACGTACAGGTTCATTAAATGAAAAAAATATCTGCCGTGGAGGGGGTCGTGCCGGACACCCTCCAAACCACCCCTTGCATGTCAAAAAAATATATATATATATAATAAAAAAAAAAAAAATTGCACCCCCACTTTCAACTATAACTAGGCGGCCATGCCTATAATAACAATAATATTATTATTATCATTATCATCACCGTCCTCATTTGTGAGGGAAGGCATCTAGTACTGATCATTTGAAAAGCTTGGTTGTATTACTACTCTTTTAATAAGTATTACCACTGTTAATAATATAACATTAGCGTACTAACACGTAATCATTGTTTGCACGCCCCAGTACCTCCTGTCAATCCGACAGGCCCGTCCGCCAGCGGGACCGACCATCCAATCCTGCAGTGATTTAGACAATCGATTTCCCACCGACCTGACAGCCCATCGAACCGAGATACCAGAACCCGCAAACAACAAACATTGCCATGTATAGTATTTATACAGTACATAGCATATATATATATATATAATATATAACTTTTAGCTGCAAAGCATTAACCAGTCAATTGATTCAATCTGTATTACATGCTGCCAGTACATTATAGTCACCTTCAATAGGAAATCAGGGCGGCGGCCGGCATCGTGGCACATTGCCGGCAGAAATCAGTCCAAGAATTCAATGGAAAATTAGAAAAAAAGTAATCTTTATTTCAATGAAGTTACAAAAAAGGACTGTATTGGATATGTCCATTACAGTTTAAAAGATTATATAATACAAAACATCTCATCTTTAAGATCGCAATAGCCTGACACGGCTGGTGTCGTGCAAGCAAAATCCTGCATCTTGTCTTCTAAAGTAACAAATGGAAAAATCTGAACATCTGAAAAATCTGTCTCTCGAAGTTGGAGCAGCCATTTATATATCATGTCAAAACCTCTTTTCTATTGGTCCAAAAACAGTGATATCACAGTGATGTCATTTCACTAGCCAACCAACGTACAATACATAATGACCAACTCTCCTCCCCTCCTAGTTGTCATTGGCTGCCGTCTACTCCACTGATTTGTAACTTAAAAAGTAATTGTAACAGTAACAGAGTGGAAAGTCCCTCTGTCTCTAGCTGGAGCAGAGGCCGATATGGTGTAACCTCCCTTTGTCTCTCTGCGCTGGAAAGCACCCTGCTCGGAGACGTCTCCAAGGCCACATTCTTATCGTTAACTCCTTCTGTATGTGCCTCTCTCGTTCTGACTTGCTCTAATAGTGAGAGAAGCAGACGGAGAGGCCTTCTGTGGGTATCATCGCCAAGCATATCATTCTTTTTAAGCAGAAACTTATGAAACATATAATTAATATAGCATTATATATATATATACCTTTATACCAACAGTATATATATGTTTCCATAATTATTACATGTGAAATCATTGGTTATATGTTTACTCTATGCAGGCAAGACAGGCAAGGGTTAACATGTGCCAACCTGCTCCCAGCTTGGGCCTGCTCTTAGCTCAAGGCCACAGATAGAGATAGCACATTCCCCCCCCTCTAACAGAGACTGCACTTATCAAAAAGGCTTCTGCCTCCATTCCGACTACACATTAACTGTAACATAGTTTTAAAAGTGTACACATCACACATTGTAGTTAAATGTTGTATAATAGCTTTCCCCTCAGTATGGTGATAGGAGGTCAGACACATGGGGGGAAGCACACATTCTTACAGCATCCTCTCTTATATACATGTTAAATGCTCAATATACATTGGTGGATATGTTCTGCACATCATTCTCCCCATCATTCTCCCTCTGCTTCATAAAAACAAGGGCTAACTCTGCAGGATAGATAGATCTATGCATTCTGCATTCCATTCCGCGTTTTCTGCCGTGTTTCTTCTCAACTCCTTTCTGACTGGGCATTACCAGCCAGAATACATATCACATCTAGACACCTATAGTAACATATGCCTAGATTTAAAACAAATATATACAATAAACCTATTGTATTGATTCCATTGATTCCATTGATTCCATTCTCCAGGATCACGCAAGATATTGTAGTGTACACAAGTTACTGTTCCAGAGTCCACAGTCCATAGTTCTCACAGTTTTACACAAGTGGGAGGAAGAATATATAGACATTCCTCATAATCATATATAATAAACATAAGAACAGGATGTCATAATAACCAGTGTCACTAGTTGGCTGTGACACTTCACAAGATTGTATTTCGCACTGTATTAAGCCATACCGACGTCACAGATGAGCTTGCTAGCCATTAGATGGTTAACGTGATATTATCGTTAGATCTATCCGACCTAAAACTATTGTAATAAAACGTTCAAAACTATGTTCAACTTGTGTATTGTTTTATTACTATAAGATTGTATTTCGCACTGTATTAAGCCATACCGACGTCAGGTGAGCTTGCTAGCCATTAAATGGCGCACTGTATTAAGCCATACCGACGTCAGGTGAGCTTGCTAGCCATTAGATGGTTAACGTGATATTAACGTTAGATCTAACCGACCACAATTTGATTCGAAATGTATAACATACCTCACTTTGTTGGTCTCTCACGAAAGTCTTTCTCTGGTCTGCATCCCCTTAACAATTGTGTGTATTGAGCTGTATTGTACCCATTCTGCAATCTGTTAACCGTTTTCAATCAATGGCAGACGTCCTCTCTATAAAAGAAATTATTGAATTGCTCAGAATTTAAAATGATGTCCCCAATAGGACATAATAATATTAATATTATTCCCCAGTATGACACAATAAACACAGAATGATATGGGTGTAAGAAAATGTGTATTAATCCTGTAACATGAGTCAAGGTCAGATCTAGTCTGAAATAGAGAACAGAATGTTGATTTTTTGATGTTCAAGTTTCTTTATTAGTTGTCATACAGAAGTACAGAATACTTTTATATAAAATGCTTCTTTCTGTTTTGCTCCAGAGATTGTGCTAGATAAAAATAGATAAGTATAAAATAGAAGTCAAGTACGTAGACAAGTGTTCAATATATACATACAATGTACAATGCAGAGTAGAAAAGTAACTGAGTTACAATACAATATACTATACAGTACAATGCAGAAATGGGATGAGGTACAATTTAGGTACAATTTACAGTAAGGTGTAATGAGGTATGGGTTGTAGTGCAAATTATTTGCCAATACATATAAAGTGTGTTTAGGTGTTCTAAAGTGGGTGCTGCAGTGAGTTGTTTGTTTAAAGTGAGTGTGTGCGTGTGGATGTGTGTGCTGTGAGTGTATTTGATGGTTGTTACATAGTGTTATTGTCATTTGTATGTGTGTAATGTGTAACTAGTACAGTGGAGGGGTGTCCAGTCCAGGGCCCAGAGAGTAGAGAGCTGTGTGAGTCGTCCCCGGACAGCTTATGTGAGAGGATGACCATCCTTGTTCAAAAGTTGAGCTCTTGCAGATTAGCCTGGCCCCACTTCTATCCAGAACAATATATATATATATAAGGCGACTGCACATTGTTTATTCACTGTGCTGTTTACCATGGCCTCTCATTCAATCATGATATTCATTGTTTTGGGAAATACAGGTCCTGCAGTTGCTACTCTGATAATGGTTCTTGATATAGAGCAGGGCCAGTCACCTCAAGAGCTCAATCTTTGAGCTTGCATGATTACTATAGAACCCTCAGGCTAGGGTTAGATTAGGCCTAGAATATATCTGTCGTGTGGTCCAGGGTTGAGCATCTGGGGAAACAGAAAAACAATCAATACATTTTGGAGCATTGTTACTACAATAGATAACATATTCATCGCATTAACTATATATGCCCCCCCCCCCACACACACACTTTGTTTCCCTTTAAAATGTAGAAGATGCAGAGGGACACACAGCAGAACACGATACAGCACCACCACCAAAGAGTAGACTCCTCCGCTCAACGACAACTACTACCACCACCACCACCAACAAAGACAAACCACATCTCCTTCCAGTCCAATGTGTAATATGCAGACGTGAGAAATATTTCACAGACAGTCTCAGTCGGAAGAAGGTCAAGGAGAGTCTTACAACATGTGAAACACTGACAGCTGGTAGGCTGTGTGATGCAGCAGAGGCCCGCAAAGATGAGCACCTGCTCCTCCATATACGTGGGGTGGATCTGGTAGCTGCAGAGGCAAAGTACCATTTCAGGTGTTACAGAAATTACACAATATATCTGTACAAGAAAAACAACAGCACAGGGACCATCCAATATCAAACAGGATACAAGCACTTCTGTGAAACAGTGGTGGAGGAGAGGTTATTAAAGAAACGGAAGGTGCTCAAGCTCTCAAAGTTAACAGCCCTGTTTAAGAAATCTGTACTTGACACAGATGGCATTGACATCTCCTCTTACAAATCTGCTTCCTTGAAAGTGAGACTCTGAGGGCGCGTTCACACCTACCCTGTTTGGTCCACTTTAAGTGGACCATGGTCCCTTTAAGTGGACCATGGTCCCTTTAGATCGATAGTCCGTTTGGTTTGTACAGGTATGAACGCAAACCGAACTATAATGAGGACCAAACAACCGAACCATGGTCCTCTTGAAAAGTTGGGACTCGGTTCGTTTCAAAGTGGACCATGGTTCGTTTGCTGTTGGTGTGAACGCAAAACGAACTTTATATAGTATCTAATCTAGAGAAAATGAGTGACAGGTGCCTAGTGGCGGCGGTCGCGCGACCCAACTTGACAGCGCCAAGTGACAGCTTGCGCGCACGTTGCAACCCAACTCAAATGAATGACAGGCGCGCGGACAGTCTCTCTCTTCCTCTCTCTCTCTCTCTCTCTCTCTCTCTCTCTCTCTCTCTCTCTCTCTTTCTGCCTCTCTCTCTCTCTCTTTCTCTCTAGACTGGCGCCGCGCGCGGACAGTCTCTCTCTTCCTCTCTGTCTCTCTAGATGAATGAGCAGTTGCGCGAGTCGCGACCCAACTCTTCCCCAAAGAGCGCGCAGGCGCAACTCCACCTAATAACTTCATCCTCACATTAGCAGCCTTGTCTGTATCTCACAGCGGCAAAAAATTAAAATAAAAAAAGACAGCAATGAGTCGAGGATCAACGTGGGGTAACGACGAGGTGAAGGCTCTTTCCCTCGCGCGCTAAACCCGCAAATGTTAATACGTCACTTGTGACAGGCATAGCAACAAGCATAGCAACCAGGCATGAGAGTGACAGCTAGACAAATTAAATCTAAACAGTCGGCGTGTGGGCGAGGTGTGTCAATACGCTGGCGGCAACTGTTTACGTGTGTGAGTGCTAGTCCAATAGATGAACGACTTGGCGACATGCATGTCCTTTGTTTACAAATTAGATCCGCACCAAACAGGGTAGTGTGAACGCAGACCAAAAGCAAACAATGTATCATTTTCACATTTGGTCCACCAGAAAGTCCGGACTATCCACGGAAAGTCTGGACTTTCAGATGTGAACACACCCTGAAACTCCTATCCTTTTCTGAAGTTCCAGAAGCTGTCAAGACATGACTTTGTCTATGTTGAGGATTTGACACCACATGAAGTAGTCCACTCTGAAGTAGCCAAGACTGCAGCAACATCATCATCATCATCATCATCATCATCATCATCATCATCATCATCATCATCATCATCATCATCATCATCATCATCATCATCATCATCATCATCATCATCATCAGATGAGGATGACACAAGAACTGAAAAAGATGACACATAAAACAAGACTCCTGTTCCATGCAGCCATGACACTGAAAGATGACATGTTGCAGAAGTGCAAAACAACCCCTAAACTCACATGGCCACCAACAGCACAGCAACTTACGATGTCAGCTGCCTCAAATATGATCCCAGATACGCTCTTCAATTTCATCGCCTGGACAACAGGATTGACAACAGATCCCTCTACTGAGAATGAAAGAGTGAGAGTTAGTGTAGAGGATACTCCGAAGATAGTTGCAGTAGGCCAGGATGTGATGAACCTCACTATGAAAGGGAGATGGCTCATGCCCAAACACTGTGCATTAGGCATGGCTGTTAGACACATGCTGTTAGCTCAGCTGATTGGTGTCCTGAATGGGCTTGGTCACTGTTCTGCCAGCTCACAGGTGTTAGAACACGACACAGCTCTAGCACAGCTACAAATACAAAGAGGTGACACCTACATCCCACAAAACATCAACGTAAAGGTGCAAGCAACTCTGGTTTGGGATAACAATGATTTTGGAGAGAAAACACTGTCTGGCAAGGGGACAACACACAACACCAACGGCATAATCATTCAAAAAATTATTCCATGTGATGCACCCACCACTAACCCTGACACTCAGGTACTGAGAACAAGAAAGAGGAGTCTCGATCCACCCCCTGCTCGTCTTGAGACGTACAACAGAGGAAAGCGGACAGGCCCAGCCCTTTTTGGGAAAGAAGTCCCACTAGAGCTAGAGAGCCACATACTAACCAGGAAAGCAGCCCAGACACTAGACAGTGCCTACTTCCTGATGAAGACAGCAGTCCATGACAATGTCCTACCTGGATGGACTGGTTTCAACACATTCCTCCATGAAGGTCAGATTCCAACTCTAACCAACATTGGGTACCTCCGAGTGATTGATGCAAGTCCTACAGACCTGGGAACGGTAGAGACCATCCTAAAGAGGTCAACAGAAATCGCAGACAAATTACAACTTCAGGAGGTAGTCCTAGTCTTTGACCAAGCCATCTATGCTAAAGCTCAGGAGATACGGTGGGGGAAGGACACATACAAGGAGAGGCTTACCATTCGAATGGGTGAGTTCCACACATGCATGGCTTTTCTGTCCTGTATTGGCAAGCGTTTTGGTGATGCTGGCTTACAAGACATCCTGATCGAGGCTGATGTCATCGCTGCTGGATCTGTTGGAGGAGTTATATCAGGTCACCAATACAACAGAAGCATTCGGAGCCACAAGTTGACATGTGAGGCACTACACAGGCTACGATGGAAAGAATACCTGGAGAGCCTACCTCAAGACTGTCGGGAAGCCATTTTAACATTTGCCACCGATCTCCAGAGAGCTTTCTCCACGGACAACTTTGGAGTCATTGTTGAATCCCAGGAGTTCACAGCAGTCGTTGAAGGCTACGACAGGTTCAACAAAGAACAAGAGAGTAAGACATTCCAATTTTGGAGTTCCTACATTGAAATGGTAGAGGATCTGCTATCCTTTATCAGAGCGACACGAGAGGCAGATTGGAGTCTGCATCTTTCCAGCGTCCGGATCATGCTGCCATGGTTCTTCTCCTATGACAGAATCAACTACAGCAGATACCTGTCAGCCTACTGGCAGGAGATGAGCATTCTGCAGGACACTCATCCAAGAATCTACACACAGGTACTGGTCTTATACAACATGCACCCTGCCTATACAACAATACAATAATAATGACAATGTAAAACTGTATAGTTGAATAATGATTAGTCATTTCTCTGCCTAATGCCTATACAACAATACAATAATAATGACAATAGTTGAATAATGATTAGTAATTTCTCTGCCTATTAATATCAAAATCAGTCATTAAAGGTGTTGTTTTTAATTTAATTTTATAGGTACAGTCAGGTGACTGGGTGGCACAGAGACAGCAGGCTTACGGGTTTGCAGGCACTGCATGTGACCAGACAATTGAACAGACAGCGAACAGGGACTCAAAAACCAAAGGTGGACTTACCGGTTTCTCTCTCAACAAAGGTGCGGTCCACAGGTGGACACTGACCCAGCATGAGAGAGCAGCCATCACCATGGAACTGAAGGACATGGCTGGCCAGAACCTGCAGGCAAGACAGAGAACAGAGCTGGAGGAGTCAAGAATGGTACGAGACGAGAAAGATGTTCTGACCATAATGTCCACAATCCAAAGCATGATCAATCCATTCAATGTCACACTGGAAAAAGACAACCTTTACCACATCACATCAGGCCAGGTGGCATCGGAAGCAGTTTCTGATGATCTGTTGAATGGAAAGGAGAGAGGTGAGAAGGCATTTGGCGATTTCTTTAAACAACGTCTCCTAACAGATGAGGTGGACTTCCATGCTCCTGTAAAAAAGATGAAACTCAAAACCTTCAAGGACACAGCAACATCAAGTGTTACCAAGGTGAGAGGCAAGGAGATGGCCCTGAAAGCAGACGAGACCTCTTCGCCAGGCTTATAGTGGTGGGAACAGTCAGGAGGATTGACATCAGGGAAATGTTAGTCTACAGCAGGGGTCAGCAACCTTTTTGACATGGAGTGCCTATTTGAAATATAGTTGTAACTAGTGTGCCTCAACAATATTCCATGCATCGTATTTTTTTTTCTCTCATAATCAGGTCTTTTTAATGATAATTCTTACATTATTACATCATTATTGTTATTGTTATTATTAACAATATTATTATGATGGTTGTATCAACCCTAAATCTGAGTTGGGGAGGGGGGGGGGGGTGCAATGCAGACAAACAGCTGCATACAGTGCGACCATTTCACTCACATTTGCCCATTCATTTTTGGACACAGCACACACCATAGCTCCACCTACAGGCCTAATGGAGAACTGTACAAAAATAAATAATAATAAGTTACCCAAACTTAAAAATATTGAGTTCAGTTACTGTGCTCAGTTTTCAATCCATAATAAGTTAACAGAAAAATAAGTACACAACCACATTATTTCAACCTAATAAAACTATGTTTATTGTCATTGTTTTAAGAACACAAGTTGACTTGGTAATACTCACATTTTGAGTAAGAAAAATGGCTTTTAACATGTTCAATGAAATAATAGAAAAATAAATAATAAAATGTGTTGATTAAGCACTGGTCACAATGGTGACCGTAATAATGTTTTTGTTATAAGGCTCTGCAAATGTTACTGAATGATGTAGCAATGTATTTCCAGCTAAATTGAAATAATAAACAAATAAAGGGTTTCAATTAAATATGTGTACTATTGTCACATGACACAGCTCAGAAGCTCAGAACACCTCAGAACACAGCTTCATCTAACGAGGCGTCGCAAGGTTTAAGTTTAACTGAGGCTAACGTTAACATGATGGCACACACAGTGCACACGCAAAGCACACTGTGCTCCACGAGAGAGAGAGAGAGAGAGAGAGAGAGAGAGAGAGAGAGAGAGAGAGAGGGGTTCAGCACCACATGCACAGTGGACAGCTCCCCTACACATACACATGCCGCGTAATAATAATAATAATAATATATGCGCGATTGTGCGTATGATCTATTATGCGTAGAGCCCTGCATATGCACGTTCAAGTTCAAGTTAACATGCAAACCGATGTACAGGAAAATAAACAGCAGCCTACCTGTCGCGTCAGTGTTTTGCCTGGCTGAGCTCCGGTTATTTGGGGGGTGTAATTAGTCACTTTAAGCTGGACTGCTGGACACATGCTTCGGAGTGGTCGGTTGTCAATCGACTCCGGGAGGGGTTGAGCACGTACTTCATGTGCGAAAAGATCTGCTCACAGAGGTATGTTGACCCGAAGACCGTCAGCAAAGCCATTGCAACGTTCCGTTGACATGGTGGGGATATCTTTTATCCTTGCTTTTATTGTCTCTTTATTTGGCAAGCCTTCAAACAAAACATATGAGGTACAGATAAAAGCCTATATACGTCGCCATCCGTGAATGGCTTTCCACGTTTTGCAATGCAATGAGCAATGCGATAGCAATTGCTTCAGTTGCGTGTTTTTTAGCGCTTGTGAACACTTTGAGGGTGCTGGCTTGCTTCCCATACCTGGCGACGGCACGTTTAATGGATTCTGCCTTATCCGCCTGATCCTTGAAACTTGTTTTATGCTTAGTCTCGAAATGGCGTTTCACAGATGATGTTTGGCAAACTACATTTTCCAAACAGAAAGAACACATAGCACGGTCCTTCTGACGGTCCACAAACCCGTAATCGTCTGTCCACGAGGGCTGAAATGTGCGAATTTGCTTTGATTTCTTAGCGGGGGTTGATCATGACACTGCACAGAATGCAACCTCAGCACTGTGTGTTACCTGGCGCGACTGCTGCGGGAGGCCGGCGGGAGGCCGGCTACAGCGGAGCACATGGGAACAGCTGATTGCTGTCATAATATAGGGGTGTGCAGAACAGTCGACTTACAAAAAAGAACCTGTGGGAGGATTTCAACAAGAGATATGCGACAACAGTGCAAAACATTTCACAATAATATTTCAAAGCGAAGTAAAAAAAAAAATAATAATAATAATAATAATAATAATAATAATTTTTTTTTTTTTTTTTTTTATGCTGCCCCCCCCCCCCCGCGTGCCTATGGAAATGGTCCCGCGTGCCTAAGCAGGCACGCGTGCCTAGGGTTGCCGACCCCTGGTCTACAGTCTGGGACCCTTCCCTGCAGCCATAGCGAACATGGATGGCTCTATGGTGAAAACTGATAAAGCCAAGTTAATGCACTTTCTCGAGGGATCAGTAAATCCACCCGCCACAGTTGAACTCCCTGATGGCTCAACCTGGGTGTGTGATGCAATGGCTCTGATACAGGCAATGAAACCTCAGGATACATTTGGAAGATTTGCAAACAGCGTACTATTGAACCTCATCAACCCAGCCAAAGCAAGTAAATCCAAAGTGGTGCATTTTGTCCCTGACACGTACAAAACACTGAGCATAAAGAACGCAGAGAGAAGCCGACGAGCAGCAAGAGGATGTCAGCTGACTACAATATATTCAGCTGACCAGAAAACACCAAAACAATGGTCCAAGTTCTTAGCTTGTGGCGAAAACAAAGAAAACCTACAGCAATTTCTATTTGAGACATGGTCAAAATCCAGCAAAGAGGTAATGCAAGACATCACGTTGATAGTTGGACATGGGTATGAGTGCCATGTCATCAGAGTCAACAGCAGTGGCACAGGGGTGGAGGTTGTACCACTACAAACACTGTTCTCAATACAGGAGGAAGCAGACACTCGACTATTGCTTCACTGTGCTCATGCCTCTCAATACAGTTCCCATGTGGTGATCAGCAGTCCAGACACAGATGTGTTCATACTAGCCATCGCTTTCTGCAAAGAAATAGGGACAAACCTGTACTTCCACACAGGGAAAGGGGCAAGTAAACGCACAATACATGTCCAGAGGATACACAGCCATCTTGGTGATGACGTCTCTGATGCGCTAATCGGACTCCACTGTTTCACCGGCTGTGATACAGTGAGTGCTTTCTATGGGAATGGAAAAGTCAAGGCAGTGAAAATGCTCCTGTCCAACACAGAGAATTGTGCAACGTTCAGAACATTGGGAGCAGCTTTCGAACTGCCAGAGGAGCTGTATCAAGGCACAGAGACATTTACCTGTGACCTCTATGACCAGAAAGGCTGCAGGGATGTCAATGATGCAAGAAGTCAACTGTTCAAGAGTGGGAAGTGCACTGACCGCAGTCTGCCACCAAATCAGGACTCCCTGCGTAAACACACTCAGCGGGCTAACTACCAGGCAGCCATATACCGGAGGTCCCTGCAGAGCCAGCCAGACATACCTCCACCAATGAGCCATGGATGGAAGCTAGAGGGAGATTTCTTCGAGATTGACTGGATGTCACTTCCTCCAGCCCCAGTCGCAATCCTGGAACTTGTATACTGCTCCTGCAAAAAAACACAATGCATGAAGGGGCGATGCACGTGCAAATCAAACAACCTACCATGTACAGACATGTGTCTGTGTTTGGACTGTCAGAACACTGTATCCTAAGTTTTCACTGGAGTTTTTTTTTCTTTTTTTCATATATTTTTATTTCATTTTTGGAAGAAAGGCACAGGTACAGGCATACAATGCACATTGTTGGTTCCAGCTATCTATTGTTTGATAGTTTGCACCATTTAATCTAGCTGTAGAAAGCTCCATTGTTACAACATCAGCTAATAACTGTTTCCAGTGATTAAAGGGCAGAGAATGTGGAGCTTGCCATCAAAGCGCCAAAAAAAATTTGCAGCAGTACTTCCTGCCAGCCAAAATCGTCTCTGAACAATACTTAAAGCTAAAGAATCATCATCATTAAGGAGCAGTAATTTGGGACAACAGGGAATATGTTTTTGTAATACTTTAGAAAGATAATTAGTTATCTGTTCCTAGAAACTTTTGACTGTGGGGCATTCCCACATCATATGTGTAAAAGTACCAGTAGAGAACAAAGTGTACAGTTTGGTGAAATAGCACGTCTCATTCTATAAGCTTTCTGGGGGGTTAAATATGTTTTATGGACAAAATTGAAATGAATCTGCTGATGATTTGGGTTTCGTGATGCCATAATAATATTTCCCCAAACTCTGGTCCAATTGATAGATTGATGGTGTTCTCAATTCTAATTATTAGTTTTCACTGGAGTTAAAAAATTATTTCACAAACATGTTACTGTTAAAATAAATAACATGTTATTTTCACACTTGTTATTGTGTTATAAATGTTGATTGATTGATTGATTGATTGATTGATTGATTGATTGATTGATTGATTGATTGATTGATTGAAAACGTTATTAACAAATTGCAGAATGGGTACAGTACAGTACAGCTCAATACACACAATTGTTAAGGGGATGCAGACCAGAGAAAGACTTTCATCTTGTTTACATCAGGGTCCCCCATTTTCAATTCATCATAACATATGACATACATGACATACAGATAGACAGTAAACAAGAAGAAAAACAACAGCACAGGGACCATCCAATATCAAACTATTGTTAAGGGGATGCAGACCAGAGAAAGACGTTTGTCTTGTTTACATCAGGGCCCCCCATTTGTAATTCATAGTGACAACAGCATCTAAAACAATATATTTACATGTATATTTATATATTGGAAGAGTATATTTATGAGACAGTATATTTTGTACATATGTAACGGTTGTGACAACGTCACCTCAAACTTCTAACGTCACGGGCAACAACACAGACCGCTATACCATAGTGTAACACACAGCAAGAATGTGAAACAAGTTACTATTATTAGTATTGGGTTAGAGTTGTTTGATTTCCACTAACCTAATGTTAGATTGCTATCTGAGAAAGTTAAAATGCTAACGTAACGTTAGTCTATGTGAGCTGGCTACAACATTTTCCAATGTGTAATCGGAAGTCAAAACGGACTGCATATAAACTGCTGATGACTCATAACGATAGGTTATGTAGATAACCTAGTTATATTAGTATTGGCTGAGCGTCCCGCTCTGAGCCTTATGAGATATCCCTTATCTCCTATGATACCTATTGTATCTCCCACGAACAAAAACACATGCACCCCACCTGTATGGGGCCCCGCCCCCATGGTGGCACCGCCCATATAGCCGTGACTCTGGGTCACCAAACACCCTTCCTCGCCAAAACCCGTCCCAGGAAAAGATCCCTCAAGAGGGAACTCAGGGCCGCGCAGAGCGGGACGCTCAGCCAATACTAATATAACTAGGTTATCTACATAACCTATCGTTATATATCGTATTTGCTTCGCGTCCCGCTCTGAGCTTTATGAGATAATGGGGAAGAGCGGACGAGAGGCCCGACAAATGTACCCCCTGAGGACCCGTAAGCCCACATCAAGGGGTGCGGGGAGCCCTGTCACCCCATCCTTCCTAATGAAGGGGGGGCGCAGTCAACTCCACCTGAATGCGAACAAGAGGGAACTAGAACCCCTTGAACACACCGTACAGGCGGAACCACGTGTGACCCAACACACTGTGGCCCATGCCCATACACTCCTGCTACCCGACCAAAGGACGGGAAGCAGGAAAGGCCACAGACCCCAGAACCGCCTGGGAGACAGAACCCCCGGTCATGTCCATGAGGTAAAACCTTACAAAGGGGCCCGGGGAGGACCATGAAGCTGCAGCACAGATGTCCCCCACCGAGGCCCCACCCAGGAGAGCGGCAGAAGCAGCCACCCCACGAGTGGAGTGCGCCCTGATGCCCCCAGGGGGATCCTGCCCAGCCAACGTGTAGCAGAGGGTAATGCCCTCGCACAACCAATGGGACAGGCGCTGCTCCGACAGTGCCTTACCAGCACGAGCCCCACCGTAACAGACAAAGCTGGTCGGTAACCCTGAAGTCCTGAGTACGGCTGAGGTAAATCCCCAAGCACGGACTGGACATGACAGGTGAAGGCATCTAACTCACTAGTGTGAGGAGGAGGACGAAACGCCTGAACCACAATATCCCGGGAGCGGAAGGAACTCCGGATATTCTTAGGCACGAAAGCAGGATTAGGTCGCAGAGTGACAACGCAATCGGTCCGAAAAGACAGGCACTCTGGACGTACCGAGAGAGCACAGAGCTCACCTACGCGTTTAGCGGAAGTGACAGCCAGTAGGAACGCGGTCTTGAAGGACAGCTGTCCCAACGGCGCCTGCTCGAGCGGCTCAAACGGGGCCAAGGGCAACCGACCGAGGACCAATTGAAGATCCCAAGTCGGAGCCAAGGAGCGTTGCACCGGCTTAACGCGTTGAGCGCCAAGCAGGAAACGCTTCACAAGAGGGTGGCTGAACAAGACATCCCCTCAAACCCCTCATGATAGGAGGATATAGCTGCTGCATATACCCTCACCGTCGAAGCCGACAGTCTATCAAGGAGAGACTGGAGGTAACTAAGGACAGCATCCAGGGGGCAGGAGACTGAGTCCCGGCCCCCCGCCTTACACCACACTTGGAACATACGTCATCTGCCCGCGTAAGCGCGACAGTGGAGGGACCATGCGCATTCCAGATGGTAACACCATCAGGATCAAGAACCCGCGCCCCTCAACGTACCCGTCCCAACAACTGACCTAACAGATGTATGGGGAAGAATCCCTGGCGGCACGGCATCGGTCCCAGACCTGCCTGGCCATGTCCAGACGTAATCCTCACCCGTCAGGATGAGGACCGCCCCGCGACAGTACCTCTGCACCCACATTCTCCCTGCCGGGGATGTGGGGAGCCCTCAGGCCGCGCAGATGGAGGACGCCCATAGCCAGCCGCCCGCCGCCCGCCGCCTGGTGCAGACAGGGGGAGCGTACTCCTCCCTGTCTGTCGATACACGACACTGACGTCGTATCGTCCGTCCTGATCAACACCATATGTGGACCAGAAGGACCGCTTTCAATACCAACACATTGAACGTAGCGCAGACCGGGCAGCATGGTTTGCCAGCTGCCCCCTACTGCGTTGGCCCGACGCATCACCAGCGAGGGAGGCGTCAGTGAAAACGCGACGTGAGACAGCGCCGTAACCGTCCTAGGACGGAACCTCCCGAGCGTGTTGACAACACGCCCTGAGATGGATGCCCATAGCCCTCCAACCGTTGACTGGGAAGAGGAGTACTCTACATCCAGTCTACAGCAACCCCAGGCTGGTAGAGACCTGCCTGGTACGAGACCTGACGATCCACCTTGACCGCGAAGGACCAGAACGTCATCAGGGCAGAACACTCCGTAACCCCGGACGACGCAGAGGCCCCAGTGCGGCCTCCACGCACTTGGTGAAGATGCGGGGAGCCAGAGAAAACCGAACGGCAGCCTCTGGTACTCATACGCTAACCCTGCAAAGGAAGTGTAGGTAAGCCCTAGGATGGAAGATCGGGGATGCGCATACGCATCCTACAGGTCTATGGAGGAGAACCAGACCCCCACCTGACAGTGTTCAACAGGTAGGAGACGATCCAAAAAATGCTGAACCTTCCCATGGGACAGGTCCAGCCTGGGTCTTACACCCCTCCCTCCCGACTTCTCGGGCAGAGAACACCGGGAGGAGAACGCCACGACGATGGCTTGCTTCGTCCACAGAGATTGGATCTCGTTGACCAGAGCTGTCACTGCTGGAGACCCTGACAATAGGGTCTGTACCAAACCTGAAAACGGGTGGGGTTGTGTAAACACAAGTCCCCGCCTCAGCGTTCTCTCCATCCACCTCGACATATGGTACTGCCGTAGTCATATGTGACGACACTCCCAACGCACCCGCCGTCACGTGGCGCAGGTCCGCCAGGAACTGTAGATAGTTGGCCCGGTCCCCCCGCTGTGCGTAGCCAAACCTGGAACCGTGCGAGGAGCGCGTTCCGTGTCGGAACACCTGACCCTGACACCACCCACGAGGCAATCGCACCCAAGGGGGAACCCCGACAGAAAGGGCCGGTCTGATACGGGGCGCTTCCGATGAAAAAAGCCCCCCCACTGAACACCCCTCCAGAACATGCTGAAGGAGTTGTTCTGCAGCCGGACATGCAAGGTGTAAGGCCCCCATGGGTTCCTACACACCGTAGCCCTGCAGTGATATTACTACCACCCCAAATCATGTGAGCTGCGACCACTTGCCAATATTTCAGGAGTGGGAGGCACCAACATGATACCTGGCCTGGCGAAGGCGAGGCCGGGGAAGCCCGCACTGTGTGCCTCAAAAGGTTTCGAGCCCCCCTGCTGACAACACTTAAGTTGACAGACGTAACACCAGGCTCAACCAACACAGTTCAAGGTGTGGGAGCCGCTTGACAGCACAACATTCTCACGGACAGACCCAGGCTCAGCCATAAACTGGGTGTCAGCCCCTGTCCCCATGAGAAGCGAAAAGGGGGGCCGCCCGCGCATCAACGAAGGCACGCGGCCCGCAGCCAAAGGAAACAATCAGAGCCCACTTCTTCCGCTGGTGTTGGGGAAGGGAGTGATCGGAGAGCGGGCTGCTTGCGGCAGGACGGTGACGGCTTGTTTGTTCAAGCCGAACCCATCCCACATGGCCGATCCCTCGGCCGCCAAGGCTGTCGGCCTTGTGGACACCTGTCGAATCAACGCCCAGGATACCTCTGGCGGGGGAAAACATGGCTGCCTGTCGAGGGCCCCGTCATCGCCGCTGACGAGGCCGTGCTCTCTCTTCTTCTGGCTGCGCGGTGTGAGGCGGTGTAGGGCCTAGGACAATACCGCCCGCGCTCCAGCAGAAGACCAAAATCCCCTGCGGAGAGGGGAACCCTGAGCGGTTATAGCTTGCGGCTGGGTCAAAGCTAATAACGTCAACAACCTCGCGCGATGTGTCGACGTCGGCTGGCCCTCAAGGCCCCTCCACCAGACACCATTTTTTTAATAGAAAAAAACAGCAATTCGAACACAGTTCTAATCGTTGCCAATTCCATACCGTGGTGGTACAAGCCTTAACAGCCCACCAGCCACTCGCCAGGCCGACCCACCCATGGTGTCGGCCGGGCGGGGCATTGTTTCAATATGTCAAAAACAAAGGACTGATGTTAACACGGAGCACCAGTGGTGATTGCAAACAGCAACCTCCACTGTGGTGTGCACCATGAAAGGGTTAAATGAATAAAAGAGCTAAACCACAAAATACTGTAGAATGAGCAAACCCATACACACAAAGTTAAGGGGAGACGGACCAGAGCGAACTAGTCCCGACTTCATTCAAAATATTCACAACAGGACACCAGCCCTAGTTTAGCCCATTTACCAAAAAAGGTAAACAAAGCCCCCCCCCGCACTACTCCCCCAGTATACCGATTGACCGTCAGTATGAATGGTTGAGAGGAGAGAAAACTGTAGCAAGACAGACCTTCTCATAGCAGAGTGACAAAACGAAACAATAGCCCACTACTCAGGGGGTGGGGGGCCTCGCGTCTAAATACGCACAGGGCCTCACATTTCTCCCAGGCCGCCCTGCCCATATACTACAGCAGCCTAGCGCGAGGCGATGTGGCACCCAGAACAACAATTGCCTGCGCACAGACACGCAACATGTTTACCATGTCGGCTGGACCCATAGCCCCACTACCCGACGCCAACCCAGATGGGAACACCGTTCAACAAACCCCGCCGGAACACAAGGTAACATACCTGGCTAGGCAACCTAGCCACGGCCTACCCTGTTGTCAACCCATTTACCCGAAAAAAGGTAAATAGGACTCAGCAAAAAAAAACACAACAGCTACCGACTGACCTTCATTGATGAACCGGGCAAGAGGAGGGAGAGTGACAACATCTCACGGCGGAGACATTAGAACAGCGTAGCAATTAGCAGTAGTAATAGCATGCGGCATTAGCGATAGCATGTAGCATAGCATTAGATGTTTTAGTAGCACGCCCAAGACAGCTTGGAAACCGTTCCCTGCAGTGAACGTTCACCAAACCATCCTGCCCCCGGCGCCAACACACAACATGGTTGTGTAACAAAACAAACCAGCATTACTAACACTAATACCCATGCCTGAAGACACAGGGCCTACCTGAGTACAAGCTGGCCCGACAGCCAGTCTTGTACAACTGAACCTCGATGTGCTGTCATCAAATGAGGAACATCAACATAGGCCCGTCGTGTCGCCGAAAACATGCGTCGAAGATGCCAGGGGCCAGCAACCTCCGGTAAGCTTTCAACATTATGACTCTGATCCTTTTCATCCTGCTAGTTATCGTATGGTGCACGCATCCATTACGCTGGGACGAAAATAGAGGAAGGGTGTTTGGTGACCAGAGTCACAGCTATATGGGCGGTGCCACCATGGGGGCGGGGCCCCATACAGGTGGGGTGCATGTGTTTTTGTTCGTTGGAGATACAATAGGTATCATAGGAGATAAGGGATATCTCATAAGGCTCAGAGCGGGACGCGAAGCAAATACGATATATAACTTCCTATCACGTTTGAATAATGCTGTAAAGTTAAGTAAAAATGCATTTCAATAGTAATGTATATGAATTGAGAGCTTACCGATGCAGAGCTAAATCCACTGTTGTCAACAGATGAGACGCAATATTTACTTCCTAGTTCCGGAGCTGGAGGAATGTCATTGGGAGAAATCAGGTCACTTGACGTTGTAACGCGTTTTGATTGGTTCCGCAGCAACGCCCCTTTTCACAAACGTAGGTCGTTTTTAGCTTATCAACACATTAATTTTCATAAAGATATGACCCAAAAACCGTTGCCAACAAACGGAAATGTGTTATTATAGTATATTATGTAGTTCATATTACAATAACATATACTCTCTAAAACCAGATCAATCATTTCACTAACGGAAGCCTCTAGCAACCTTCGGCCCACCGTCTATTAGCCTAGTTCCCAACGTTTTCCTACTCCTACTGCATGCACAGAGAAGAAAAAGGTATGTATCTTCTTGTCTAACTCCAGGGTAGATGGCAAATAAGCAAATTTCCCAAAATGTTGGAGTTTTCCTTTAAACATCGTCCAGAAACCCATGACAACGGCTGCACTTGATGAAAAGGTCATTCACCCAAGTGTCATTTTGTTTAGTTTTTTTGGTTAAGACGCCTCATATATGATATCACTCATATCACTCCATCACTCACATATCCATAGACCGCTTGGTCCCGCCCCCTGGGTCAAATGCTCTTATACTTTACTACGAAGACTGTATGATGTTTTGAATTTGAAAAATAATTGGATCAGCTTGAAACGTCTCTTGGCACTGATTGAAACATGAACGTGAGTATTTCCCAGTGACACCACTGCCTGCCTGCCCAACTGCCTGCCCAACTGCCTGCCTGCCTGCCTGCCTGCCTGCCCAACTGCCTGCCTGCCCAACTGCCTGCCCAACTGCCTGCCTGCCTGCCTGCCTGCCTGCCCAACTGCCTGCCCAACTGCCTGCCTGCCTGCCTGCCTGCCTGCCCAACTGCCTGCCTGCCCAACTGCCTGCCCAACTGCCTGCCTGCCTGCCTGCCTGCCTGCCTGCCTGCCTGCCTGCCCAACTGCCTGCCCAACTGCCTGCCTGCCTGCCTGCCTGCCTGCCTGCCTGCCTGCCTGCCTGCCTGCCTGCCTGCCTGCCTGCCTGCCTGCCTGCCTGCCTGCCTGCCTGCCTGCCTGCCTGCCTGCCCAACTGCCTGCCCAACTGCCTGCCTGCCTGCCTGCCTGCCTGCCTGCCTGCCTGCCTGCCTGCCTGCCTGCCTGCCTGCCTGCCTGCCTGCCTGCCCGCCCGCCCGCCCGCCCGCCCGCCCGCCCGCCCGCCCGCCCGCCCGCCCGCCCGCCCGCCCGCCCCTCGGTAGTGTCATGTAGTACCATGTAGTGCA
Source organism: Notolepis coatsorum (assembly GCF_963971535.1). NCBI lineage: Eukaryota > Metazoa > Chordata > Actinopteri > Aulopiformes > Paralepididae > Notolepis > Notolepis coatsorum. Next base: position 139,451,147 of record NC_140168.1, on the reverse strand, counting down.
CTACATAGGAATTAGGAATAAGTTTAATGATTATATGTCACAATAAGAACAATTATTATGATCTGCTCAGTTAATTTGTCTGATTCAATGAGATTTAGTTAATATATTTTATATTGTTCAATTGTTCAAAGCATATTAAAACAAATATCAGTCATATTTCAATGTAGTACCCTGTAGTGCCATGTAGTAGTACCTTGTATTGCCATGTAGTACCATGTAGTACCCTGTAGTGCCATGTAGTACCATGTAGTACCATGTAGTACCCTGGCCTGTAGTGCCATGTAGTACCATGTAGTACCCTGTAGTGCTATGTAGTACCCTGTAGTGCCATGTAGTACCATGTAGTACCCTGTAGTGTCATGTAGTACCATGTAGTACCCTGTAGTGCCATGTAGTACGATGTAGTACCCTGTAGTGCCATGTAGTACCATGTAGTACCATGTAGTATCCTGTAGTGCCATGTAGTACTATGTAGTACCATGTAGTGCCATGTAGTACCCTGTAGTGTCATGTAGTACCATGTAGTACCATGGAGTACCCTGTAGTGCCATGTGCACTACATAGAAATTAGGAATAAGTTTAATGATTAACGCCCAATGTGACATACAGTATATGTAACATTTCAGATATTTGCCATTAGGGGGCGCTATTTTGAAAATAAATTCAGAAATGTGTTCTTTGTAGTCTATTTAGTCAGTCTTATGCCCCTCATAATTTTCCTTGAAGGAGAAATGGGTGTGGGTTCTACTCCTCTGCTCCTCTGCTCCTCTACACCTCTACTCCTCTACTCCTCTACTCCTCTGCTCCTCTGCTCCTCTACACCTCTACTCCTCTACTACTCTACTCCTCTGCTCCTCTACTCCTCTACACCTCTACCCCTCTGCTCCTCTGCTCCTCTGCTCCTATGCTCCTCTGCTCCTCTGCTCCTCTACTCCTCTGCTCCTCTACACCTCTACCCCTCTGCTCCTCTGCTCCTCTACTCCTCTGCTCCTCTACTCCTCTATTCCTCTGCTCCTCTGCTCCTCTGCTCCTCTGCTCCTCTGCTCCTCTACTCCTCTGCTCCTCTACTCCTCTGCTCCTCTGCTCCTCTGCTCCTCTGCTCCTCTACACCTCTACTCCTCTACTACTCTACTCCTCTGCTCCTCTACTCCTCTACACCTCTACCCCTCTGCTCCTCTACTCCTCTGCTCCTCTACTCCTCTACACCTCTACCCCTCTGCTCCTCTGCTCCTCTGCTCCTCTGCTCCTCTGCTCCTCTACTCCTCTGCTCCTCTACACCTCTACTCCTCTACTCCTCTACCCCTCTGCTCCTCTACTTCTCTACTCCTCTACTCCTCTGCTCCTCTCCTCCTCTACTCCTCTGCTCCTCTGCTCCTCTGCTCCTCTGCTCCTCTGCTCCTCTACTCCTCTACTCCTCTACTCCTCTACTCCTCTGCTCCTCTGCTCCTCTGCTCATCTACTCCTCAACTCCTCTGCTCCTCTACTCCTCTACTCCTCTACTCCTCTACCCCTCTACGCCTCTACTCCTCTACTCCTCTGCTCCTCTGCTCCTCTACTCCTCTACTCCTCTACTCCTCTCCGCCTCTACTCCTCTACTCCTCTGCTCCTCTGCTCCTCTACTCCTCTACTCCTATACTCCTCTCCTCTACGCCTCTACTCCTCTACCCCTCTACCCCTCTGCTCCTCTGCTTCTCTACTCCTCTACTCCTATACTCCTCTACTTCTCTACTCCTCTACCCCTCTACTCCTCTACTCCTCTACTCCTCTGCTTCTCTGCTCCTCTACTCCTCTACTCCTCTACCCCTATACTCCTCTACTCCTCTACTCCTCTGCTTCTCTGCTCCTCTACTCCTCTACCCCTCTACTTCTCTACTTCTCGACTTCTCTACTCCTCTACTCCTCTACTCCTCTACACCTCTACTCCTCTACTCCTCTGCTTCTCTACTCCTCTACTCCTCTACTCCTCTGCTTCTCTACTCCTCTACTCCTCTACTCCTCTACTCCTCTACACCTCTACTCCTCTACTCATCTACACCTCTACTCCTCTACTCATCTACACCTCTACTCCTCTACTCCTCTGCTCCTCTACAGAGCGAGTGCTGTCCTCCTTCAGTGCTCCTCGGTCTGCATGCTCCTCCATCACTGCATCTGTAACGTGGCGTCTGAACAGACGAGGCTCCTCAGAGATTGTATTATGGCTCCGAGACAAGTCATTCTTTTCAGAGCTTAAGAGGAGCTCAAGTAATTGAAAAAGATGCCTAAAGACAGTCTTGAGTTATTAAGTCCTATCCAGGCAATAGAACCACATTGGAACCATACATCAAATTAAAGAAAAAAAAACACTGCCATTGTCATAGCATCTGGCCTGGTGTACACACTGTAGTACATACTGTAGTACATACTGTAGTACACACTGTGGTACATACTGTGGTACATACTGTAGTACATACTGTGATACACACTGTAGTACATACTGTAGTACATACAGTAGTACACACTGTAGTACACACTGTGGTACATACTGTGGTACATACTGTAGTACACACTGTAGTACATACTGTAGTACATACTGTAGTACACACTGTAGTACACACTGTAGTACACACTGTAGTACACACTGTAGTACATACTGTAGTACACACTGTAGTACACACTGTAGTACATACTGTAGTACATACTGTAGTACACACTGTAGTACATACTGTAGTACATACTGTAGTACACACTGTAGTACATACTGTAGTACACACTGTAGTACACTCTGTAGTGCATACTGTAGTACATACTGTAGTACACACTGTAGTACATACTGTAGTACACACTGTAGTACATACTGTAGTACATACTGTAGTACATACTGTAGTACACACTGTAGTACACACTGTAGTACACAATGTAGTACATACTGTAGTACACACTGTAGTACATACTGTAGTACATACTGTAGTACATACTGTATTACATACTGTAGTACACACTGTAGTACACACTGTAGTACATACTGTAGTACATACTGTAGTACACACTGTAGTACATACTGTAGTACATACTGTAGTACACACTGTAGTACACACTGTAGTACATACTGTAGTACACACTGTAGTACATTCTGTAGTGCATACTGTAGTACATACTGTAGTACACACTGTAGTACATACTGTAGTACACACTGTAGTACATACTGTAGTACATACTGTAGTACATACTGTATTACACACTGTAGTACATACTGTAGTACACACTGCAGTACACACTGTAGTACATACTGTAGTACACACTGTAGTACATACTGTAGTACATACTGTAGTACATACTGTATTACACACTGTAGTACACACTGTAGTACACACTGTAGTACACACTGTAGTACACACTGTAGTACATACTGTAGTACACACTGTAGTACACACTCTAGTACACACTGTAGTACATACTGTAGTACACACTGTAGTACACACTGTAGTACACACTGTAGTACATACTGTAGTACATACTGTAGCCTGGTGTACACACTGTAGTACATACTGTAGTACATACTGTAGTACACACTGTAGTACACACTGTAGTACATACTGTAGTACACACTGTAGTACATACTGTTTATCATAGCTTTGTTTTAATAGGAGGGAAGGGCAGAAAGATAGAGAGAGTGACACGCAGGCAAACAAAGACTAATGTTGACATGGGGATGGGAGGAGCCCAGGGGAGAGAGACAGAGAGAGAGAGAGAGAGAGAGAGAGAGAGAGAGACAGAGAGAGAGAGAGAGAGAGAGAGAGAGAGAGAGAGAGAGAGAGAGAGAGAGAGAGAGAGAGAGAGAGAGAGAGAGAGAGAGAGAGAGAGAGAGAGAGAGAGAGAGCATGTAGTGACCAGGGTAGGAGGCTGGGGGGAGGGATAATCACCTAAAAGAAAGTGACCCAGACACACTCCACAACATAGCCCTCACCCACAGAGAGACCCTCGGTAGATGCCCACTCAGCCAGATGGTTCTGGGACTCTGCTCACAAACACAAGCAGAGCCACCAGACAGAAACCACACTGGACTAAATCAAATTATAAGAAAACAAAAAGAAAACTATCTGACACATTGTAAAGAAACAACCCAAAACCAGAGCAAATTGAAATGCTATTTGGCCCTAAACAGAGAGTACACAGTGGCAGAATACCTGAGCACTGTGACTGACCCAAAACTAAGAAGATCCTTGACTAGGTACAGACTCAGCGAGCACAGCCTAGCCATCGAGAAAGGCCGCCATACGTAGGCAGACCTGGCTCCCAAGACAAGACAAGACAAGATACAAGATACAAGATACTTTAATGCCACACAACGATGGTGATGGTAATTGATTTCGGTACAGATGTTGAGCACTGGTTATATCAAAACACATGAAACAGACATCAAACATCAAAAACGTCAAAAACATATATACATAAAAACATATAGGACAGTCACGGTAACAGTGTCGGTCGGTGACAGATGCTTGCCCGTTTGTGCAAAGGGGGGCGGGCCAGGGTGTTCAGTGTTCGGACTGCTGTGGGGAAAATACTGTTTGTGAAACGTGTGTGTCTGGTTAGGATGGACCTGTAGCGACCTGAGGGCATGTGCTGGAATAAGTGGTGTGCTGGGTGAGAGGGGTCGTTGACTATTTTAACAGAGCGGGTGACTGTGCGTGAGGTGTAGATGGAGTCCAGAGAGGGGAGGGAACAGCCAATTATTTTGGAGGCTGTCTTGATGATGCGTTGGAGTTTGTGTTTAGTGTGTTTGTCCGTGGAACCGTACCAGACTGTAATGGATGAGGTGAGGATACTTTGGATTATGGCAGTGTAAAATTGGACCAGCAGGTGTTGTTGGACTCTGTACTTCCTCAGTTGTCTGAGGAAGTACAGGCGCTGCTGGGCCTTTTTGATGATGGCAGTGGTGTTAATGTCCCATTTGAGTTTGTTGCTGATGTGGGTGCCGAGGAACTTGAATGAATCAGTTAGGGTTATGGGTTGGTCTGCGATGGTTATTGGGAGTATGGGTGTTTTTTTTGAAGTCCTGAAGTCTATAGCAATTTCCATGGTTTTGGAGGGGTTGAGCAGGAGGTTGTTGGATGCACACCACCTCACTGCTCTGTCCACCTCCTGCCGGTAAATGGACTCGTCGTTGTTGGAGATGAGGCCCAGGATGGTGGTGTCGTCGGCGTACTTGAAGGCCTTGACTGAGCTGTCCAGGGGGGTGAACTGGTTAGTGTAGAGGGAGAAGAGCCAAGGGGAAAGGACGCAGCCCTGGGGAGCCCCAGTGCTGAGGGTCAGAGGGCGGGATGATTTGTTGTTTACTTTGACTGTTTGGGTTCTATTGGTGAGGAAATTGAGGATCCAGTGGTTGATGGTGGGGTTGATGTCAATGTCCTGTAGCTTATGGAACAGATTATTGGGGGAGATGAGGCCTGTTTGTCGAACCGGGCATAGAAGTGGTTGAGCTTGTCAGGGAGGTCCGGGTCATCATCTGTAGGTGGGGGGGTTTGTAGTTTGTTATTTCCTGAAGGGTTTTCCAGACTGCTCTGGGATTGTTGGCAGCGAATTGATCTTCCAGTTTTTTTGCATGATTTGATTTGGCCTGCCTGATGGCAGACCGTAGTTTATATTTTGCAGATTTGTACTGCTCTTTATTTCCATTTATGTAGGCTGTGTTCTTTTCTTTACGTAGTGATGCTATGTCCTTGTTGAACCAGGGTTTATTGTTTCCATGTGATGTGACGGTCTTGGTGGGGATGCACATCTCCACACAAAACCGGATATATGATGTCACGGTTGTTGTGTATTCATCCAGTGAGTCGCACGTGGATTTGAGAAGACAGACTATGCACCCACTGCACACAAGAAGAGGTGGAAACTGAGCTACACTTCTTAACAACCTGCCCACTGTACCAAGACATCAGAGACATATACTTCAACCTGCCTACTATACCAAGACATCAGAGACATGTACTTCAACCTGCCCACTATACCAAGACATCAGAGACATATACTTCAACCTGCCCACTATACCAATACATCAGAGACATATACTTCAACCTGCCCACTGTACCAAGACATCAGAGACATATACTTCAACCTGCCCACTATACCAAGACATCAGAGACATGTACTTCAACCTGCCCACTATACCATGTCGTGGAATATATTATCATGTCATTATAGATCTCTGTTGAGATATCATTTTATCATTTTACAGCTTGACTGGTTCACCTGACCAGCTATGTAATGTGTGTGTGTCTCTTTAAGAGACTCCAAGATACCAACATCTCCCCAGTCATAGCAAGGTTATTGTTGCTTCCCGTGACTGGGAACCATTTTTATTTACTTTCGTCATCATATCTGATGTATGGTGTTACGTCTGACCAGAGCTCTTGGTCACTTTATGGCCAGACGATTATGTGTGAACATGATGTATCTGTCTGTAAACTGTCCTTTCATTGTGGCCACGGTGAAATAAACTTTTCTATTATTAATAATGACTCAGAATGATTTATATAAAGCAGCTCATTGTTTTGTCCTTTAATATTTCCTATTACAGATGGCGACGAGGATGGGATTTTTTAACTAGCGGGCCATTCTGTTGGTGTGTGCGTTAGTTTGTCTCCCCCTTCTCTCCCCTGGACTGTGGCGGTTTTGTGGATGCCGAGTCGGGACGGGGCGAGGGGGTGAGGGAGATGAGGTGGCGTTCCCATAGCAGATGGCAACGAGAGTTTTTAATTTTTTTTTATCCGATGGGTGTCGAGGTCGGCCGCCAAACGGACTCTGCAGAGAAGGTGAATCCTGGGATTCCGGGGGAGTGCTACCCTGTCTCGAGGTTCCTCCGTGCAGGACACGGAGGGGAGAGAACCGGCTGCGCCGTCCGCCTGGCTGTCGGCTCCGGCATGGACCTTGGACGTGTGATAAGGAACACTCAGTGAGCTGTTGACATTCTGATTTCTGTTTAAAAAAAATTTGTTTTTAAATTTAAAATTAGAGGTCTAAACTAGAACATGGTGCCTGTCAGAGCTATTTGTTTTGTGTATATTACTGTGTGCTTGGTAGACTATAGTTTCTAAATCTTGGTACGTCCCGAATTTATTAGGCAGGGATTAGGCTCATGCCCAGACGGGGTGCAGGGCCTACCACAAGTATAATAAAAGATGTTGAGTTCAAGTCTGCATCCCAAAAAAGAGGGGTGGAGGTTTTTTGGGCTTCAAAATTATATATATATATAGCGCTAGTTTCGCTCTGCAGGCTCTGTATTTGGCTATTCACAAAGAGCAGGAATTGGGACTGTGCTGTGGGATTATAAATTAGGGCTGTTAGTAGAGGGAGATGGCTGTGTTAAGGGTGATCCTGAGAGAGGATATTTTTTTGGGGGTTTTAAAAGGTCCTTTGGAACGCTGTGAATAGGTGATCCTGCCGTAAAAGGAAAAAGAGACAGTATGTTCCACAGGGGTTGATTATCTTTAATTATTTTACCTGGTCAATCTGCAGTGTTTTCTAAGGAAAACTAGGGTATAGGGGTACTTTTCATGGGGTTCATGGACAAGGAAGGCACTGCTCTTAAGGGTTAATTCCATTTTTGTTTGTCTGTACTATAAGGTTTTTTTTTCTCACAAGGAGGCGGGAATGCGGGACTGTGAGTCGGGAGAATTTACCTATGTTTTTCAGACCTACCGTCATTTACCATTCAGTCTCTATTTGACCTGTTCAGTACTTACATGTTTAGTAGCTGCTAGCAACGGCGATCATCTAATTTCATGTGACCTGCAGACATAATTTTGACCTGTTTGCCGACGAGACTCTGACTTAGGAAACTGCCCTGCTCGTTGGAGCTGAGTTGAGGGTATAGATGACCTAACTTCAGGCCAGGAGTGGACCCTTTCTACCATTTTAGTGTATAACTGTCTATTGTAATGTGTGTGTATCGAGAAGACTGTCATGTTAACAATAATTTAGAACAACTTTATTGCACTGTAAACACTATGATTTGAATGAAAGAAAAGTGTTTGAATTTTTTTTAAGCGTGGCTGGGGAAAAAAAAGAGAAAAAAGAAGAGAATGGATTGTGAAATATCTGTTTTCCAGCTGGCACTCAAATCTCTCTCCTTTGTCTCTTCTCTCCTTTGTAGTTTCTCAGGGGGGGTCCTCCATCTCTGTGCCAAACCAATGCCCGCCGGCCCTACTGACCACTGCCCCAGTGAGAGGAAGCTGTGCCCGGAGAAGCATATGCCTGCCAGCCTGCGCTCTGCAGCTGGACACGACCTACGCAGCTATGAGCTATGACATCATACCTCAACGACCGCTCCTACCAAGTGTCATGGAGAGGGACTCTGTCGGCCACCCGCACCCTGCGGACGGGTGTCCCCCAGGGCTCGGTCCTAGGACCCCTTCTCTTCTCCCTCTACACTAAATCACTGGGTAACATTATCACGTCTCATGGCTTCTCATATCATTGTTATGCCGATGATACTCAACTCTTCCTCTCCTTCCCTCCCTCAGATATCCACGTCTCTGAGCGGATCTCGGCCTGTCTGTCCGACATCTCCGCCTGGATGACGACCAACCACCTCAAACTGAACCTAAGCAAAACAGAATTGCTCCACCTGCCGGCCAAATCCTCCCCCCTGACCGACCTCTCCATCACAGTCGAGAATGCAGCTGTGACCGCGTCCCCGACCGCCAAGAACCTTGGTGTTGTCCTCGACGACCAGTTGAACTTCTCTGCTCACATTGCAGCAACAACCAGAACCTGCAGATTCCTCCTGAGCAACGTCAGAAGGATACGCCCCTTCCTGACAAAAGAAGCCACCCAACTCCTCGTCCAATCAACAGTCATCTCCCGCCTCGACTACTGCAACGCACTGCTAGCTGGCCTCCCGGCCACTGCCACCAAGCCTCTTCAACTCATTAAAAATGCCGCGGCCCGCCTGATCTCAAACCTACCGAAGTCGGCCCATGTCACCCCACTTCTTAGGGACCTGCACTGGCTCCGCTTGATAAATGATAAAATGATTAAAAAAAAATTAAATAAAAATCTAACCCTGACTAACCTTACTGTCATGCACTTGTCCTAATAAACTAACCTACACTGTAACACGCAACACTTTGATAAACATTGTTACTCAGCTGATAGAGTTGTACTCTTCTTGCTGTCTTGTCGTACAGAACTTGTAAGTCGCTTTGGATAAAAGTGTCAGCTAAATGACTAAATGTAAATGTTAATGAGCTACAGCTAGGATCATCAGACACTGCCCAACAGCTGACCACAGCTGGCCTACTGCTCGAACTAGGAGGCAGAGAGCTGTCCAGCTTGCTCCACTGTTACTACCAGCTAAACAGCTGCCCCGTCACTGGCCGAAGATAAAGAACTAAGAGACAGTTCAATCCTAACTGCGATTCACCAGCAGGCTTTTAACCGAACCTCATTCATCGGAGGAAAATACAGTTAGCCTGTTTCAGTTGTGAAACGAACCAGGGACAGTGCAAGAGAACAGACCATCTGCAACAACGAGGGAACCATCGGACTGGATCGGCCCGGGGGTGTTTGATGGCGGAGAAGGGAGGGCCTACCTGAGATTCTACAAAATGATTAGGCAGGTCTGAACCACATTACATTACGTTATCTCAAAAATATTCAGAATGAAGATTAAGTTTGTTGGGAGAGAGACAGAGGGAGAGAGACAGAGAGAGAGAGCGAGCGAGCGAGCGAGCAAGCATGTGTTGACCAGGGTAGGAGGCTGGGAGAGAGAGGAGCTGTGAGAGCATGAACACAGGGCTGAACCTGACAGGACACCTGTGGTTCTCCCGCCCGGCTGGTAAAAACTGTTGCATTTCCCTTCTTGTCCACCAGGGTGATTGATGAAAGGATGGTTCATCTACCAGAGAGAAAAGGAGATTTAGCTAGTTTGCTAGAGCGTGTGTTTACGTACTAGTACGTAGCGTGCGTGCGTGTGTGTGTGTCGCTACATATGTCTCCAGCGCGTCACCACCGTGGCGTTCACACAGTTGGCTTAGTCATCGACACTGAGCAGACGCTCCCCCTGCCACACTTCTATAGCTTTAGAACACCTGTGTTACGTGGGTGAGTGTTGACAAGGTACCAGTTGTGGAGGAAGAATGAGGCACAGAAGTGTTGCTCTTCAATAGTGGTTCCTTTAATGATGGAACGGTACACCAGAGCAAAAGATAGCAATGACGCAAAGCGTCTACAGAGAAAGCACACAAAATAATAAAGCTATTATTATACCTGTTGTTGTTGTTGTTGTTGTTGTTGGAGCATGTTTGCCTTTTCAGAGCTGTGTGATTGCAGGCGACATCTTCCAGTGACCCAAACCCAACACTCACTAGTTACGCTGCTGGCCAGTATGACTTACTACCATCATCATCATCATCATCATCATCATCATCATCATCATCATCATCATCATCTTCGTTTTACGTCCTTTTTCCCCACTACAGTGAGGTTGGACGGGGGCGATGACTCCACGCCACTGGGCACGGTTTTGTGCCACGTCTTCATGTATCTCTAGATCCCTCATATAATTCTCCACACATCCCCTCCATGTCTGCTTCGGTCTCCGCCCGTCCACAGTCATCTCCTCCACCACTCTCAACATCCCCTCCCCCCCTCCTCCGATCTTCTCACATGTCCAAACCACCTGAGACGTCCATGTCTCACCTTGAAATCAATTTCCCTGACCCCCCACAGATCTCGTCCACCTCGGCACTGGTCCTCCCGTCCTGCCGTCTGACTCCCGCCACATACCTCGACATCTTCCGATCGCAGCTCCTTAACACCACCATCACCCTTTTGTCATTGCCCACGTTCCTGAACCATACAGGAGAACTGATCTCACACATGCTTCATATATCCCTCCTCTCACTATATATACCATAGTGTCTTTATACCTGTATCACTCTACATAAACTCTGTACATACATCTGATTAGCACTATTACTAAGTAGTACTCATTTATATATTTTATATATCTTGTTGGTCAACCAGGTAGTGTCTTTAACACGCACATTCCAAAAAAAATCCAAAACGAGATCCAAGGTATTATGAATTAAATTATAGATTTATTTTAAGCATCTGAAACATCTAAAGAAAACATCAAAAGAAAGATTCCAATACTAAAAAATAACTGAATTCTCACACTGATGTGGTTTAAGGAAAAATGTATGACCTGGCACCTTCACCAAACATTTTTACCATGCCTAGGCCTTCTCTTCCTGCTCCGTGGGGAGGTTTGAATTTCCACTTTATACCATCCTGTAGCATTACCCTTTGAATCTTGTCTTTGTTCAATTGCTTCAAGGATTCTTTTAGCTCACGATTAGAGCTGATGAAATTGGTGCCATTATCTGACGTTATCTCTAGCAGTTGTCCTCTTCTACATATGAATCGCCGAAGAGCACTAATGCAAGAGTCTGTGTCCAGGGAGTGAGCCATTTCAAGATGAACCGCTCTGCAGGTCAGGCATGTAAATATTACACCATACCTTCTCACAGTGGATCTTCCTCTCTTAACCTCAATAGGTCCGAAATAATCCACTCCTACATGCGTGAAAGGAGGTAGGTCTGGAGAGATTCTGTTTGTGGGAAGATCAGCCATCTTCTGTTCTCCCACCTTTCCATGTTTGCGTCGACAGATTACACATTTCCGGATAACAGTTATTGCTGCAGAATTTGCACAGAGAATCCAATATTTCCGTCGCAACCTGGACAGCATGTGATTTCTTCCACTGTGTCCTACCAGCTTGTGTATGTGACAAAGGATCAGTTTTGAAACATTACTGTCCTTGGGAAGGATGGCTGGGTGTTTAACTTCCTCGGGTAAGGCAGACTTGCTGAGCCTTCCACCTACCCTCAGAACTCCGTTCACCAACACTGGATCCAGTCTGTACAATGGGCTGGTTTTCTTTACTGTGCCTGTTCTCAGTGCAGCAATCTCTTCAGAAAAACTCTGACCTTGGACAAAGCATATGACTGCCTCCTCTGCTTGGACCATGTCATCAACTGAAAGACCTGCAAATTTACCTTGCTGCTGCTTGTAATCAACTTGTCCAAGTGTCTTTTGTGCGCTTTTTCTTTCTTGGCATCACAATCAAAGCATCTTTTTAACTTTCAGCATCCATGCCACAGCTACTTTGAGGTCATACCATGATGAGAAGTGATTAATGAGTTTCCATGTGGCAGCTTCGTCTTTGTTTATGACAGTACTGTAGACAGAGACATCTTTTTTCACCTCAGGATCGTCAACAGAAACAGCATCAATCTCTTCAGGAGATCTTGGCCAATGTGATTCAGGGCCTGAGAGGAATCCCGGGCCCTGGATCCACCTTTTTGACTTCAGAAAAGCATCAACTCGCAGACCACGAGAGGCCTCATCAGCAGGGTTTAACTTAGAGCAAATGTATCTCCATTGAGACGGCTTTGACAGATCTGTGATGGTGGCCACTATGTTTGCTACAAAGGTCTGGAATCTTTTAGTTCTGTTAGAGATGTACTTCAGGACAGTCATGCTGTCAGACCAGAAGACTGATTTGCCAAGTTGAAACTGTAGTTCACGTCTTAGCATCTTGTCCATACGAACAGCCAAGACTGCAGCTGTAAGCTCAAGTCTTGGAATGGTAGTCTGCTTTAATGGAGACACTCTGGCTTTCCCCATAACGAAGGCAGTATGTATGTCATCCTTGTCACTTGTGAAGCGAAGGTAGGTCACTGTCCCATACCCTGCTTCACTGGCATCACAGAAATGATGTAACTGGGCTGTCTTTATCTCAAAGTCTCTTGGTAGGAAACATCTGTCCACATAGAATGCATCTAGCTGGTGCAATTCGGTTTGCCATCTGTGCCATTGTTGAGCAATCGTGTCTGGAACATTTGCATCCCAGCCACATCCGATCCTACACAAATTCTGTAGAATTATCTTGGCAGTTAGTATGACTGGAGACAGAAATCCCAGAGGATCGTACAAAGAGCTGACAACTGAGAGGATGCCTCGTCTTGTAGTGAGCTGTTCTTTTACTGCCATGTTGAAGTTGAACGTGTCAAGTTCAATGTTCCATTGGGCTCCTAGAGCTCTTTCCATAGGGAGACTCTCCCTATCCAAGTCAAGGTTTTTTACCTCTTTGGCCTTGTCCTCTTCAGGAATCCGAGAGAGTACAGAGCGACAATTGCTTATCCATTTGGTCAGCTTGAATCCTCCCTTGGAACACACCTCATTGAGGCCTTGATACAGTGACAAGGCCTGACCTTCGGTTTTGACAGACTTCAAACAGTCATCCACATAAAAGTTCTCTTTGATGGTATTGATTACCTCCTGTGGAAAGTCATCCTGATTGTCATCCGCAGTCTTCCTCAGTGCGAAGGTGGCACAGCTTGGAGATGATACGGCACCGAACAGGTGCACAGTCATTCTGTACTCAACAAGCTCTTGGCTGATGTCACCATTAGGCCAACAGAGGAAACGCAGCAGGTCAACATCTTCATCTGCTACCTTTACCTGGTGGAACATTCCTTCCACGTCAGCCATGAGGGCAATTTGACTCTGGCGAAAACGGAGGAGCACGCCGATGAGGGAGTTTGTTAAATCAGGTCCTTGGAGAAGCTCTTGATTCAGGGATGCACCCCGGAAAGATGAGGCACAATCAAACACAACACAAATTATTTTCTTTCTTGGATGGTAAACTCTGTGATGTGGAATGTACCACACTTTCCCGTCATCACGTTTTACTTGCTCTTGGGGAACCATTTCAGCATATCCTTTGTCGATAACATCCTGAAGAAAGCCTTTGTACTCCTCAAAGAATGTGTTATTCTTTTTGAACTTTTTCAAGAGGTGCAGTGCTCGCTGCTCCGCCAATGGGCGATTATTAGGCATCTTTACATCCTTCTTCCGAAAGGGTAGTTTCAAATGATAGTGCCCATCTTTTAGCATAGCAGAGCTGGACACAATCTGCATGAACTCTTGGTCTTCCATGGACATCTCGCTTTTGTCTGTATCATGCTGCTCTAGAAAGTCTTGATTATACTGCTTGATTAGCAGTTCCTCCACTCTTTCAATGGATGTACGGTTGACACTAATGCTAGGATGACCACATTCATCCAGGCCGATGTTATCATGGAGTGGCCCATTGACCACCCATCCAAGGAGAGTCTTTATAGCGTAAGGCCCATTACCTTCACTGCTGACGATTCTCCATGGTTCCACAGCCTTAGGTGTGTTGACACCAATCAGTAGCTCAACATCAGCATCAATTTGCATTAACTCAACATCCATTAGATATGGCCACTGTCGGATATCATCTTCTGTAGGAATGTTGTCCTTTGTGACATGAATGCTTTGTTGAGTATAGCAGTCTGGCAGTTGCAGGAAAGAATCACTCTCAAGAGCAGCCACTTTTAGTCCAGAAACTTTAAAACTGGGAACAAGCCTCGACTGCCTGGTATCTTGGCCCATTGTTGTCAGAAGTATCTCCACCTTTTTTCCTGTAGCATTTAGCTTCGTCATCAACTTTTCAGTACAAAATGTACCGGTGCTTCCATTGTCCAGAAAGGCATATGTGTGCACAATCTTGCTTCCTTTCGAGAGCTTTACCTGAACTGGTACAATGGCAAGCGCACATTCTTTGTTACCGGCCCCAGTATAGCCGCTGATATCTAGAGAGACCATTGCACTGGTTACTGGAGCTTTGTCTTTGGTGGCTTCTTTGGAAACATTTACCTCTGCTTGCATGCTTCCTTTATTTTCAGTTTCTCTGTGCAACAGAGTGGGGTGGTTTCGCTGGCATTGTTGACAGGTCATGCGCTTCTGACAGTTCTTGCTCATATGTCCCCTTGTGAGACATCCAAAACACAGTCCTTTGCTTCTGAGAAACTCAACTTTCTCCTCGTTTGGTCTGTGTTTCAACTTCTGACAGAATTCCAATGCATGCCCATTATCACAAAAAGTGCAGCGTTTTTTGAAGCATCCACTATGTTGTCCTGTTCTTTGTTTCTAGTCAGGCTTGACTCCACAACTTTTTCTGGTATAGCAGTTATCTTTGTTGCAAAACTGCTCCCTCTGCTGGACGGTTTAGCTTTTTGCGTTAAGTCTGTATACTTAGGCTTTGTACCTGGTTTTTGAGTTGCAAAGTCTTGAATGTCCCCAAAGACTGGGTCCAATGCTATTCTGGCTTGCTTCTCCACAAACTTTACTAGATCTCCAAACCTGGCTCTTCTTTCGTATCTTTCCTGAAAGTCACACACGGCTGATCTCCATTTATCACGGAGCTTGAATGGTAACTTTGAGACGATAGTTCTGAGATGCGTTGGATTTTCCAACTCCATCATGTGCTCCATATCCTGCATTGTATTACAACAGCCTCTCAAAAACAGTGCATAGGAACGCAAACCATTACCATCTTCTGCTCTAAGGACTGGCCAGCTCAGGGCTTTATCCATATAGGCAGTTGTTATTTTCATCTCATTGCCAAAGTTTAACTGAAGCTGTTGTCTTGCTTTGTTGTATCCTCTTGTAGGATCCATGTGTAAACAGCTGCGAATGAGTTCTCTCGGTTGGCCTGTTGTGTACTGCTCCAAATAATAAAGTCTGTCTTGCATGTTATCGGTTTTACTCTCAATCCCATGTTGGAAGGCTTTAATGAATGACCTATAATGAAGTGGGTCACCACTAATTACTGGTATGTCTCTTGTTGGCAGTAGAGAGCTCTGCTGTTGCTTTATCAGGAATTGAGTGATGTCATTTTGTCTTTGGATAGCATTAGCAAGAGCATTCTGGTTATTGTTCACATCATCCTGTCTGTAACCTGCTCTTTGAGAGTCAAATACATTGGCACCTCCTGTATTGGTCAATGGTGTTTGTCTCAAGCTTGTATGCAGAGCAGGAGAATGGGGCCTTGATTTGCAAAGACTTGGTCTCCCTTTTGGAATCATGTATTCAGTGGCATTGGATACATCCTGTAATGCTGGAGGATGTTTCTGTGTTAACGATGGTTTGTATTCATGAAAATTATTTTGCTCACTTCCATTCCAACTTGCTTTGCCATCCAGTGATGTTCTTATTCTTGCCCGAGCAAGAGAGGATTTTTCA